>NC_052070.1:98465646-98776479 GCF_015852505.1 Tachyglossus aculeatus
TATGGGCTTGTGAGACAGGAAGGATGGTGATGCCGTCTACAGTGATGGGAAAGTCAGTCTAAGGAGGCGCTGCTTTCTGGAGCTGTCAAAGTCATGTTAACTTCTGCCCTCTAAACTGCCTCATTGCTGGTAGGTTGTGCCTTGGAGAAGAGGCAAAGCCTCTGAGAGTAAGTGCCTGGCGGAACTAAGGTCAGTGACCTCCCCTCAAGAGCAAGGCACTGGGTCTTCTACTTGAATCAGTGGTAGTTATTGAGCACATACTATTTGCAGAGAACTATATTAAGCACTTGGGAGAGCACAGTGCGATAGAGTTGGCAGCCACATTCCCTGCCCACAGTGAGTTTACTGCTAGAAGGGGAGACAAAGATTAATATAAATAAATAATTTATAGCATATAATTTAAAGATGTGTCCCTAAGTGCTGTGGGGTTGAGGGTGGGCCGAATGGTCACAGATTGGAGAAGCAGCATAGCTCAATGGAAAGAGCATGGGCTTTGGAGTTAGAGGTCATGGGTTCAAATACCAGCTCCACCAATTGTCAGCTGTGTGATTTGGGCAAGTCACTTAACTTCTCTGTGGCTCAGTTACCTCACCTGTAAAATGGGGATTAAGATTGTGAGCCCCCCGTGGGACAACCTGATCACCTCGTAACCTCCACAGTGCTTAGAACAGTGTTTTGCACATAGTAAGTGCTTAATAAATGCCATCATTATTATTATTATCCAAGTGCATAGATGATGCCGAAGGGAGAGGGAGCCAGGGGGAAAAGAGGCCCTAATCAGGGAAGGCATCTTGGAGGTGGTGACTTTCTGCTTCTTGTGATGCTCCCAAGCACTTAGTGCAATGCTCTTCTCACAGTAGATGTAGCTGCTGGCGGTGAGTGTTGATGGGGGGAACAACCAGAGGCTGGGGAGGAATGATTTGCCTCTTTTATCATTGCTGAATTGTCAGAGAAGAGGTGGTGTTTGTGGTGCAGCTGGTTGGTGTCTCATATCACTTATCAGCTTGTGATGAAGAGATCGCATTTATTCCTACATCAGTAGGCTCTCACTCTGCCATCTCTCCCGAGGTGATTTGAATCCTTCTCCCACAGAAAGCCCCTATGGAGTCTGCCCTCCACCCAGCCTCCAGTCTCACTGGGAACAGCACCTCCGATTTGTCACCCTGACTAGCTGGATCCTTTGCTCACAAGCCCACGGCCCATCTTGCTAAAGAAAGATGCTCCTTCAACCACTCTTACGGACTCCATACCGATAGCTGGTTGTCCCTCTTCAGATCAACAGCTTTTGTTTGGAAATCAACAGTTAACAGCTTTGGGGTGTGACAGCCTGACCCTGATCTTGAGGATTGCAGAAAACAGAATCTGACCTTTAGCAATTGACTGCCACCTTTCTCTCGCTTACTTGCTTTTTTCTGCCAAGTCCTACCCAAGAGCAGGGATTGCTACCCTGGGGAAATCCTGAAAATGCAGGCAATAATAGTATTGTGGTATTTGTTAAGTGCTCCTTATGTGTCAAGCACTGTACTCCATGCTTGGGTAGAGAGATACCAAGTGGGTCACACTCTCTGTCCTCATGGGGTTCACAGGTATTTAATCCCCATTTTACAGTTCAGGAATTTGAGGAACAGAGAAGTTAAGTTACTTCCCCAAGGTCACACAGCAATGCAAACCCAGGTCCTCTGACTCCCAGGTTGTGGCTCTTTTCATTAGGCCATGATGCTTCTCACACTTGGGCTAGATTTAAAACTGAAAACAAAATCATAACCACCCACATTCAGCTTCCTTCTGAAGCCACCACCAGTTGGTTGGCCCCTTAACTAATTAATTCCAGTCTCCTTTATGTAAATCCCCCCAGGGAGTTGGTGGGATGGCAACACAGTGAGGTGTTACATTCTCCTCACCCTCGGCTTCAAGGCTCTCCATCACCTCGCCCCCTCCTACTTCACCTCCCTTCTCTCCTTCTACAGCCCAGCCTACACCCTCCGCTCCTCTGCCGCTAATCTCTTCACTGTGCCTCATTCTCGCCTGTCCCACCATCGACCCCCAGTCCACGTCATCCCCCTGGCCTGGAATGCCCTCCCTCCCCACATCCGCCAAGCTAGCTCTCTTCCTCCCTTCAAGGCCCTGCTGAAAGCTCACCTCATCCAGGAGGCCTTCCCAGACTGAGCCCCCTCCTTTCTCTCCCCCTCCTCCCCCTCCGTATCCTCCCCGCCTTACCTCCTTCCTTTCCCCACAGTACCTGTATATATGTTTGTACGTATTTATTACTCTATTTATTTTACTTGTACATATTTATTCTATTTATTTTATTCTGTTAATATGTTTCATTTTGTTCTCTGTCTCCCCCTTCTAGACTGTGAGCCCACTGTTGGGTAGGGACTGTCTATACATGTTGCCGACTTGTACTTCCCAAGCGCTTAGTACAGTGCTCTGCACACAGTAAGCGCTCAATAAATACGATTGAATGAATGAATTCTCTGAGGTGTTTCCTCAATGCATTCCCTGGGTGTGGGCACCAGTGTCAGATGTATGTTTCAAGTCTGAACAGATAAGATTTTTTCAGTCATAAATACGGGTGTTGTTTAATAGCCTCACATCCTAACTGGTGAGTTTGAGATGTATCGGAAAATCAAAAGGACAGAAAAATACACAAAAGGGCCATTCAGGAAATGAACAAGAATGTTTGCTTTATCGTGAGCACAAGGAAAGGAATCGAATCAAAAGAATTTATCAAAGTCATTCTTGTCCAGGTGCGAGATAGCTAATGAAAGTGCCACAATTAGGAAAAGAGTTCACAAAGCAGTGAGTGAAGGTTAGTGGTTTTTAGGCAAACTATTCATCTTTGTTTTGGAGGGCTTGGGTCCTGAGGCTTTCTCACACACTTTTAAGCCAATTATAAGTTCTATGGAAGGGGAGATCGTGTTTGAAAAACAACATAAGTTCTAAGTAATGTGACTTAGCAACTTGTGACTGTAATGTAATGGAAGAGAATTGAGAATTGTATGGAAATGTCAGAAATATGCCTGTGCTTGGCTCTCTTGGGATGATTTGAAGGTTTCTCAGAAAGTTGGTGATTGCAAATGTGACCCTCCTCCAGGAAGCCTTTCTTGTTGCCTTGTCATAACTCCATTCGGTCAATCACTCCAGCTCTCTCTCCTTCTCCTCCCCAAGACCTTTTTCCATTGTATTTAATGATGATGGTATTTGTTAAGCACTTACTATGTGCCAAGCGTTGCTCTAGGCACTGGGGTGGCCTGGTTGTCCCATGTGGGATTCCCAGTCTTAATCTCCATTTTACAGATGAGGTAACTGAGGCCCAGAGAAGTTAAATGATTTGCCCAAAGTCACACAGCTGACAGTGGCGAAGCCAGGATTAGAACCCACGACCTCTAATTCCCAAGCCCATGTTCTTTCCACTAAGCTATGCTGCTTCATGTATTTGTTAAGCATTTATTGTGTCAAACACAATAAGTTCTAAGTATTGGGGTAGATACAAGCAAATTAGGCTGGACACAGTCCCTGTCCCGCATGGGGCTCACCATCTAAATAGGAAGGAGAACAGGAGAACTAAAGCACAGAGAAATGAAGTGGCTTGCCCAAGGTCACACAGCAAGCAATTTTGAGAGCTGGGATTAGGACCCAGGTCCTTTGACTCCCAGGCCCTTGCTCCTTCCACTAGGCCATACACGCTTCTTATAAGTAGCTGGAAAATTGTTTGCCACTGTCTCCGTACTTGAATTTTAGGGTTCTTTTTTGGCCATGCCAATCTCACTGTCGTTTTGACCATCCAGATTGACCATGCCTCCTTCCGTTAGACCTTATGATCTTGTGGAGGTGAAGGGGAAAGGGGACAGTGGTGCGCAGAGACTTGGATACTTGTCCAGATAGGGAAGCAGCATGGCTCATTGGAAACAGCACGGGCTTTGGAGTCAGAGGTCATGGGTTCAAATCCCAGCTCTGCAACTGTCAGCTCTGTGAGTTGGGGCAAGTCACCTCACTTCCCTAGTCCTCAATTACCTCATCTGTAAAATGGGGATTAAAACTGTGAGCCCTCCGTGGGACAACCTGATCACCTTGTAACCTCCCCAGCACTTAGAACAGTGCTTTGCACATATAGTATTCACTTAACAAATACCGTCATCATTATTATTATTATTGTCCTTCCTTGGTGTCTTCCTGAAGAGTGAAGTGTGGCTCCTGGCATTCAGTGGCTACTCAGGGAATGTAATTAACCTATCAGCTTTTAGGGAGACTTGGTGGACTCAGATCTTATTTTCTTTGTAATTCTTTTGGCATTTGTTAAGCTCCTATTATGTGTCAGGTATTGTTCTAAGCAGGGATAGAATACCAGTTTATCATGTTGGACAAAGTCCCTGTCCCACATGGGGCTCACAGCCTAAGTTGGAGAAAAGAAAACGTAATTCCCATTTTCCGGATGAGGTATCTGAGGCACAGAGAAATTAAGCAACTTACCCAAGGTCACACAGCAGACAAGCGGTAGAGCCAGGGATTAGAATAATAATGATGGCATTTGTTAAGCACTTAGTATGTGCCAAGCACTATTCTAAGTGCTGGGGTAGAACTTGGGGCTCACAGTCTTAATCCCTGTTTTCAGATGAGGTAACTGAGGCACAGAGAAGTTAAGTGACTTGCCCAAAGTCACACAGCTGGCAAGTGGCAGAGCCAGGATCAGAACCCATGGCCTCTGACTCCCAGACCCATGCGCTCTCCATTAACTACACCATGCTGCTGCTTCTGTTCCCATTCTGTGTTTAGGGCAGATGTGTTGGTTTCAGATGTCCTGGTACCCAGCCCAAGAAAAAACTCCAGGGAACAGGCCTAATGTAGGGAGACAAGTCTGGGAATGCCCTCCCTCTGCACATCTGCCAAGCTAGCTCTCTTCCTCCCTTCAAAGCTCTACTGAGAGCTCACCTCCTCCAGGAGGCCTTCCCAGACTGAGCCCCCTCCTTCCTCTCCCCCTCCTCCCCCTCCCCATACCCCCCACCCCCGCTTACCTCTTTCCCCTCCCCACAGCACCTGTATATATGTATATATGTTTGTACATATTTATTACTCTATTTCACTTGTACATATTTATTCTATTTATTTAATTTTGTTAATATGTTTTGTTTTGTTGTCTGTCTCCCCCTTCTAGACTGTGAGCCTGCTGTTGGGTAGGGACCATCTCTATATTTTGCCAACTTGTACTTCCCAAGCGCTTAGTACAGTGCTCTGCACACAGTAAGCGCTCAGTAAATACAATTGAATGAATGAATGGAGTTTGGAGAGAGAGGAGGTGATGTGTTGGTTGCTAGGGCCAGGATCATGCTGTTGGAACAAAGACTAGCTCACCCTCAGTCAGCATGCCAGAACTTGTTTCCCAATCCCCTGCCTTTATATGAGGCCTGTTTCCGGTGGTTAAACTGGAGAAAATTATTCCCCAGGGAAAATAGCCCAAATTTTCCTCTTCATCAAAGCACAGGTGTATTCAGACCAGCCAGATAAGGAAGGATTAGCAGTAGACCCTCTACTTTTTAGCCATGTCACTAAGGGTCTGTTTACCCTCAAGCAAATCACTTAACCTCTCTGGGCCTCAGTTTCTCTGTCAGTCAAGATCCAAGATAATCAGGTTGGACACATTATGTATTGCTCTGTTCAGAATACTCTGTTCAAAAGTGCTTGGGAGGGTACAGTATAGTAGACATGATCTGTACTTTCAAAGAGCTTAAAATGCAGCCAGGGAGAAGATCCTAAAATAAATTACAAATAAGGGGATCAGTAGAGTGAAAATCAATCAATCAATCATATTTATTGAGCGCTTACTGTGTGCAGAGCACTGTATGCTTGGGAGCGCTTGGGAAGTACAAGTTGGCAACATATAGAGACAGTCCCTACGCAACAGTGGGCTCACAGTCTAGAAAGGGGAGACAGAGAACAAAACCAAACATATTAACAAAATAAAATAAATAGAATAGATAAGTACAAGTAAAATAAATAAATAAATAGAGTAATGAATATGTACAAACATAGTGAAAAGATATGTATACAAGTGCCGAGTTCCCAAGTACTTGGCTGATGGTGTCAAAAATACCTACTTCTCTTAACTGCAAGTGGATTTTTTGAGGACAAAATGAGCTATGGTCAAAGTGCTTCTGCACACAGTAAGCACTCAGTAAAAACAGTTGATTGATTAATCGATTCTTTCTTTGAAAAGCCAACCCTATTTTCTCCTTGGAATCTTTGCCCAAAGTGCCTACATATTAAGGGGGCTTTTCAATTAGGAGTGTCATAGGACTTGTCTGCTAATTGTAGTGTATTCTCCCAAATACTTAGCATAGTGTTGGTGCTCTGTAAAGACTACTGATTGGTCTATTCAAACCTCAAAGCCTCCAGACTTAGGCAGTAGCACAATCTTGTTCCTGTGTCAGGTGAACCTGCATTTAGATTGCTACATCTCCTCGGGCGTTGGAGAAGACTTGTGCAAGAGACACTATTCAATCTGGAACTCCCAAGTGGCAATTACCATAAATAGAGAAGCCAAAGGAGAAACAGTTGGCTCCCAGTGAATGTTGCCACTGAAGCAGGCTGAGTGGGGAAATGTATAGTAGAACATTGATAATTTGGGGGATATAGGCACCTTGCTCATGCATGAGTATAGAGTATATATGCACATATTTATTTTTCTGTTCATTTTATTAATGATGTGTATATAGCTATAATTCTATTTATATTAATGCTGTTGATGCCTGTCTACTTATTTTGTTCTGTTTTGTTGTCTGTCTGTCCCCTTCTAGACTGAGAGTCTGTTGTTGGGTAGGGATTGTCTCTGTTGCCACATTGTGCTTTCCAAGCGCTTAAGCACAGTGCACACAGTAAACAATAAATATGATTGAATGAATGTATATGTATGCGTGTACCCGTGTGTCACGGAAAAACTAAAAATAGCATTTGTGGTAAGCACATAGGTAGGTAGGTACCTATAAGCGGATCAGCCAATCAGTGCTATTTACTTAGCACAGGGCACTGTTCTAAGCGCTTGGGAGAGTGCAACAGAATAAGTAGACATGATTCCTGTCCTCAAGGAGTTGACACATAGGGCTCCCAGGTTTTCTTCTGACTCCGTTGGTGCCTCCAATTTGATTGCAACAATTGCAGGAGTTGCGCACTATCAGGATGATTTTCCCAATCTGTTGAAACAAATGCACAGGGAGTTGGACACAAGTAGAGAGTATGGGCTGCGGTGAGAGTGTTTGCGACCTGTGTGATGGTTCTGAGTTGCCTGTGCCTGCTTCTAGGGACTCCAGGAGCTCTGCTCCTGTAAAACCAACCTACTCTGTAGCTCCAGGGCATTGGCTGGCCATCCTAAGGAACTTAATTGCAAACCCTGAATCAGCTTGTTCCCATTATTGTTCTGCTGTAACCACTAGAGTCTACTTTGCTGTGGTTCTTGGCATGTACCAGTAGCTGGTCAGTATTTCCTCCCCCTGCACTTTGAGCGCAATAGCCTTTTAAGCATCTCTTAAACAGCTGTACCCATAAGAGGTCCAAAACCTACAACAGAGAATGCATTCTGTGCCTTTAAGTCCTCAGCGAAGCTGGTATCCATTGACACACTTCTTGTAATTAGCAATCACTCAATCAACAGTTTTTGTTGAGAGCTTGCTTGTACTAAACCCCTGGGAAAGAAGAGTACAACAGAGTTGGGAGACATGAATCCTGCCCACAAGGAGTGTCCCAATCTACAGGAGAAGACGGATATTGCAATAAATTATCAGTTGGGGAAATAGTAGAGTAAAGGGATATTTTCATAAGTGCTGTGGAGTTTGGGTGACTATCAGAATCCTTAAAGGGTACACAGTCAAGTTCATCGTCAGTGCAGAGGGGAAAGTGGGTAGGAGAAATTAAGGGCTCCGTCCGCGAAGGCCTCTCGGAGGCGATGTAATTTTAGGAGTGTTTTGAAGGTGGGAAGAGTGGTGAATTGTCGGTTATGAAGAGGGGCAGAGTTTCAGGCTTGAGGGAGAATGTTGATAAGAGGTAGGTAGCAGGAGAGATGAGATTGAGGTACACAGAGTAGGCTAATATTAGAAGAGTGGAGTGAGCGGGTTGGGATATAGTAGGAGATCAGCAAAGTTGGAGGGATAGAACTGATTCGGTGCCTTGAATTCGTCAATCAGTGGTATTTAGCACAGAACTGATTCAGTGCCTTGAATTCGTCGATCAGTGGTATTTAGCACAGAGCACTGTATTAAACACTTGGGAGAGAACAAGACAGCCGAGTTGGTAGATGCATTCCCTGCCCACAAAGAGCCTACAGTCTAGAGTGGGAGACAGGCATTACAATAATGGATAGGTGCATAAGTGTTGCCCCTCTCAGGATCGCACCTGGAGAGTTTCCAGTACTCTACCAGTCTCAGCTATGGGAGGGAGAGTTAAGCAGAGGCCTACCCATTCCATTCCTAGCTTGGGCAGTAGCTAGAGAGTGGAAGGCAATCTGCTACAAGTCCAAACTCCCCTGTGCTGGGCAGCAGCAGCCAGGGAGAGAGTCGAGGGCAGAGACTCAAGTTTACTGCACGGAAGAATGCAATGGTAAACCACTTCTGTATTTTTACCAAGAAAACTATGGAACACAACCAGAATGATTGCGGATGGAGGTGAGGGGTTCTGGGAGAGATGTATCCACGGAATCACTATGGGTCAAAAATGACTCGACAGCCCTAGACAAGATGTAAGTGTTACAGGACTGAGAGTGGGGGTGAATAAAAGGTAAAAATCCAAGTGAAGGGAGAGGGAGTAAGAGAAACGAGGGGCTAGTCAGCAAAGGCAAAGGAGGAGATGTGACTTTCATAAGGCTTTGGAGGTGGGAAGAGTGATTGTCGGATATGAATAGGGAAGGAGTTCCAGGCCAGCGGGAGGACATGAGCAAGGGGATGGCGGTGAGAGAGGTGAGATCGAGGTACAGTGAATAGATTGGCGTTAGCAGAACACTGCGAGCTAGGTTGTAGAAGGAGAGTAATGAGGTAAGTTAGGTGGTGGCAAGGTGATTGAGTGCTAAAAACCGATGGTAAGGAGTTTCTTTTTGATGCGGAGGTGGATAGGCACTCACTGAAGGTTACTGAGAAGTGGGAAGATGTGGACTGAACATTTTTTTTGAAAATGATGGACAACATTTTTTTGGAAAAATGATCTGGGCAGCAGAGTTAAACATGGACTGGAGTGCGGAGAGACAGGTCACACAGAGGTCAACGAGGAAGCTGATGCAGTAGCAGCGTGGCTCAGTGGAAAGAGCATGGGCTTTGGAGTCAGAGGTTATGGGTTCAAATCCCGACTCTGCCAATTGTCAGCTGTGTGACTCTGGGCAAGTCACTTAACTTCTCTGTGCTGCAGTTACCTCATCTGTAAAATGGGGATTAACACTGTGAGCCCCTGTGGGACAATCTGATCACCTTGTAACCTCCCCAGTGTTTAGAACAGTGCTTTGCACATAGTAAGCACTTAATAAATGCCTCATTATTATTATTATTAAAGTGGGAATGAACTGCTTGACTCAGTATGGAAGCAGTTTGGATGGGGAGAAGAGAACATTTAAGGTCCTTTCATTATTGATCAAAACACTTGTGGGTTAGGGTGAGGGCACTTTAGGTTCAAATAGGATGAAGGAATGGGATCTTGAGGATGAATTTCTTTTTTGGGGGTCTAATGTTCTCATTTTGGTAACTGCACTGTGTTACCCCTGTTCAGATTAAGTCTCTGAGGCTGCAGCTGCAATAATTGTAGTATTTGTTAAGTGCTTACTATGTGCCAGGCACTGTACTAAACATTGGGGAGGATGCAAGCAATCGGGTTAGAGACAGTCCCTGTCACACGTGGGTCACACTATTTAATCCCCATTTTATAGATGAGGTAACTGAGGTTCAGAGACGTGAAGTCCCTTCTCCAAGGTCACACAGCAGACAAGAGGTGGAGCTGGGATTAGAACCCATGTTCTTTTGACTCCCAGGCCCATACTCTATCTACTGGGCCACACTGCTCCCTCTTTAGCTTGTAAGCTCATTGTGGGCACAGAATGTGTCTGATTATTGTAGTGTACACTCCCAAATGCTTAGTACTGTGTTCTGCACATAGTAAGTGCTCAATAAATATGAATGAATAACTATTCTTTTGCTCTACAAATCTCCTTCCTCTGTGGTACTGCACCCTGAGTTTCCCCAGGGTAGTTTTTCTGTCACTGAGACACGGAACCCCTCTGCTGTGGACTACAGTATAGTCTTGAGAAAAGAACTGGAATTAAGCATTAAGCATCGTTCTACAGAAGTTGCCTCATTGACAGACCTTTCACTCCCACTCCGTCTCTTTTCTCTTCCAGATCAATCAAGAAAGTTGGTGTCGGATAGAGCCCAGCCCTACCACACCTGTTTTGGCCATCACAAAAGCACCAGGTAAGCAGCATTTTGATTCCAAGTTGAGCGATTCCCCCGACTCTCTGGAAAAATCTCCCCGCCATTCCCGACCCTGGGAAGTGCAGAATCTAATTCCAGAAACAAAACACTTTGACTCTGACATCTTCCCTCCCTCAACTAAACCACCCCCAGCCCCTCCCCCGCTAATCTGGAGGAAAGGTTGTGTGTCATTCAGGCTTGTTGTTGGCATTGAGTGTCAGCACTTAAAAGAATTGAAGATGAGCACATGTAATTACCTGGCTTGATTTCTGCAGGAATAGGCTTCATGCCTGGCTTTATGATTCATTCAGAAGCTATCTGGGCAAATTGGACCCCTCACCTAGGGATTTGGGGCTAGAAAGGTAAAAAGCTTGCCGGCAGTATCCAAATTAGAGGTTTGCTATTGGGTCCTGAAATTCTGGCGGCATGTGAACGGGGGCATGGGTCATAGAAAGGAGGGTAGGGCGGTGACCACAGAGCTTCTTTGGTCTGTTCTGAGTTCTGTCACTGACTCATTTTGGGGTCCAGGGAAGGTCCCTTGGCCACTGTGAGCTTCAGGGTCTCCATCTGAAAAGTTGACCACGCAGAGGGGTGGTAATGGGGATACAATAATGAATGATAACAAAGGCACCCACATATGAAAGGACCGCACCCAAAATCCATCAGTGGTAAAATGCAACCAGGACTCACCATAAAAGGCATATGCATGCAATTCATCATTCTGCTCGTCTCGTACCAGCTTCCTCCTCAGGTTTTTGTTATATTTTTTGTTTTTGTCATAATTGCCAAGTCTCTGCTATGTGCCTGTCTTCTGCTGCATATGCCCATTAATCAGTGACTCAGAATTCTGCTACCTAGGTAGTAAACTGTCCACTGGTGCTGTACAAAGTGGTAGAAAGCACGGCAGATAGCATGGCCCCAGAGGGAGAGAAGCAACATGGGGAATATTTAACTCTAGATAGAAGCAAAATGTCCTGGTGGTTAAAGCATGGGCCTGGGAGTCTGAAGGTCATGGGTTCTAAGCCTGGATCTGCTACTTGTCTGCTGTGTTACCTAGGGCAAGTCACTTCACTTCTCTGTGCTTCAGTTCCTTCATCCGTAAACTGGGGATGAAGACTGTGAGCCCCGTGTGGGATGACAGGGATGGTGACCAAACCGGTTATCTTGTATCTACCCCAGTGCTTAGAGCAGTCCTTGGCATATAGTAAGCCCTCAACAAATACCATAATTATTACAATTATTACCATTATTAATATACCCGACTCTGTCACTTTGCTGTGTCACCCTCGACAAGTTACTTAAACTCCTCTGGGCCTCGGTTTCCTCATCTGTAAAATGGGGATTAAATCCTACTCCCTCCTACCTAGACTGTGACCCCCATGTGGGGCAGGGACTGTGTCCAACCTGATAAGCTTGTATTGACCCCAGTGCTTAGAACAGTGCTTGATAGTAAATGCTTAACCAATACCCTAATTATGACATGTGCTGATGGTGTGGACTCAAACCAGAAGTCCTGGATCTACTACCAGAAAATACACTCAGTTTCTTGAGTGGTTTCACTATGAATAAGTAGCAGGACAATATTACCAACCAGGAAGTCCTGGAACCTCGTTAACCCAACAACAATCAGTCAGTCTATCAGTGGCATTTAGTGAGTTCTTCCTGGGTGCAGAGCACTGTACTAGACACTTAACATGATCCCTGCCCTTAAGGTGTTTACAATCTTGTGGGATTGAAGCAATGCTCATTCATAGGCACACAGATCTCCTGGGCAGGACACGTGAGGAGAATGGATGGTAGTGGAAAACCCAAGCAACTGCTCTATAGTAAACTGATGGGAGGCCTAAACAATTCAGGGGGCCAGAATACACGATTTAAAGATGGAGTAAACCAGAGTCTCAAGCAGTGTGAAATAGCAATGGAGTGTTTGAATGACAGAGAAGCAGCATGCCCTAATGGAAAGACCCCAGCCTGGCTCCACTGCTTGTCTTCCATGTGATCCTGGGAAAGCTACTTCACTTCTCTAGGCCTCAATTACCTCATCTGTGAAATGGCGATTGAGACTGTGAGCTCGATGGGGGACAGGACTGTATCCAACCTGGTTATCTTGTACCCAGTGCGTAGTGCAGTACCTGGTACATAGTAACTGTGTAAAAATACCATAAAAAAAGAACAGTGCAGCAAATAGACCACCCTGGCAGGCAGCAGTCTGGAAAGAGGGTCCCTATAATTTGGAGTACAAGAGGCACGATCAAAAGCAGATCAGGCCCTTGTGTAGAACAAATCCATTAGCACAATAAGAATCTATCTTTAGGTGAAAAAAATGTGAAAAAGTGTCAGTCACCCATCAGCCTTTTCAGCCACACAACTGTGATATGTGTTAAGGACTTACCATGTGCCAAGCACCATATTAAGCACAGGTTAGAAAGGTTAACGTTGTCAGGGGCGTGTTCTTTGAAGAAAAGGACAGTGAGATATGTATCAGAAGGTTAGTCTGCATTGCTGTGGGAGTGTGGTTACACCTGGGGAAATGCAGTTGCAGCTTGGATCTCTTCCTCTTCTGAAACTCTGCCGGGATCCCAGATTCCTTAACTTGGATGTCTCCAAAGAGAACCTTCTAGAACAAACAAGGGGTTGCTCCAGTGCTCTCATCTTTGTGTGGGAGGGAAAGTTAGAATGCCCCAGCCATGATGGAAAGGTGGCCCCGGCTAAGACTCTCCCTTCCTGGTTTCTTGACTTGCCCTTCACCCTTTTGCCACCTCGCTGAACTCTTCCCTAACCTAATGCCCTACTTCGCTAATTGGTCCTCACCAGTTGGGTTATGCCAGAACTTTTCAAACTACAAAATCTGTCCTACCACAGTATAATTCCTCCCATACCAAAATAAGTACCATGAACTATCTAAGCAACCTTCCATTCAGATGTTGTTGTTTTTTAAAAAGGTATTTGCTAAGTGCTTACTATGTGTCAAGCACTATACTAAGTACTGGGTAGATAAAACTTAATCAGGCCAAATGCAGTCCCTGGCCCACATAAGGATCACAGTCTGAGAAGGAGGGAGAACAGGTATTAATAATAAAAATAATAATGGCATTTGTTAGCGCTTACTATGTGCGAAGCACTGTTCTAAGTGCTGGGGGGATGCAGTGTGATCAGGTTGTCCCACATGGGGCTCACATGATCAATCAATCAATCAATCAATCGTATTTTTTGAGCGCTTACTATGTGCAGAGCACTGTACTAAGCGCTTGGGAAGTACAAATTGGCATCACATAGAGACAGTCCCTACCCAACAGTGGGCTCACAGTCTAAAAGGGGGAGACAGAGAACAGAACCAAACATACCAACAAAATAAAATAAGTAGGACAGAAATGTACAAGTAAAATAAATAAATAAATAGAGTAATAAATATGTACAACCATATATACATATATACAGGTGCTGTGGGGAAGTGAAGGAGGTAAGACGGGGGGATGGAGAGGGGGACGAGGGGGGAGAGGAAAGAAGGGGCTCAGTCTGGGAAGGCCTCCTGGAGGAGGTGAGCTCTCAACAGGGCCTTGAAGGGAGGAAGAGAGCTAGCTTGGCAGATGGGCAGAGGGAGGGCATTCCAGGCCCGGGGGATGACATGGGCCGGGGGTCGATGGCGGGACAGGCGAGAGCGAGGTACAGTGAGGAGATTAGTGGTGGAGGAGCGGAGGGTGCGGGCTGGGCAGTAGAAGGAGAGAAGGGAGGTGAGGTAGGAGGGGGGCGAGGTGATGGAGAGCCTTGAAGCCCAGGGTGAGGAGTTTCTGCCTGATGCGCAGATTGATCGGTAGCCATTGGAGGTTTTTGAGGAGGGGAGTAATATGTCCAGAGCGTTTCTGGACAAAGATAATCCGGGCAGCAGCATGAAGTATGGATTGAAGTGGAGAGAGACAGAGGATGGGAGATCAGAGAGAAGGCTAGTGCAGTAGTCCAGACGGGATAGGATGAGAGCTTGAATTAGCAGGGTAGCAGTTTGGTTGGAGAGGAAAGGGCGGATCTTGGCAATGTTGCGGAGCTGAGACCGGCAGGTTTTGGTGACGGCTTGGATGTGAGGGGTGAATGAGAGAGCAGAGTCGAGGATGACACCAAGGTTGCGGGCTTGTGAGACGGGAAGGATGGTAGTGCCGTCAACAGAGATGGGAAAGTCAGGGAGAGGACAAGGTTTGGGAGGGAAGACAAGGAGCTCAGTCTTCGACATGTTGAGCTTTAGGTGGCGGGCAGACATCCAGATGGAGATGTCCTGAAGGCAGGAGGAGATGCGAGCCTGGAGGGAGGGGGAGAGAGCAGGGGCAGAGATGTAGATCTGGGTGTCATCAGCGTAGAGATGATAGTTGAAGCCGTGGGAGCGAATGAGGTCACCAAGGGAGTGAGTGTATATTGAGAACAGAAGGGGACCAAGCACTGAACCTTGGGGAACCCCCACAGTAAGAGGATGGGAGGGGGAGGAGGAGCCTGCAAAAGAGACTGAGGAAGAACGACCGGAGAGATGAGGAGAACCAGGAGAGGACGGAGTCTGTGAAGCCAAGGTCAGATAACGTGTGGAGGAGAAGGGGGTGGTCCACAGTGTCAAAGGCAGCTGAGAGGTCGAGGAGGATTAGGACAGAGTATGAGCTGTTGGATTTGGCAAGCAGGAGGTCATTGGTGACCTTTGAGAGCGCAGTTTCCGTGGAATGAAGGGGACGGAAGCCAGACTGGAGGGGGTCGAGGAGAGAGTTGTTGTTGAGGAATTCTAGGCAGCGCGTATAGACAACTCGTTCAAGGAGTTTGGAAAGGAATGGTAGGAGGGATATGGGACGATAACTAGAAGGTGAGGTGGGGTCAAGAGAGGGTTTTTTTAGGATGGGAGAGACATGGGCATGTTTGAAGGCAGAGGGGAAGGAACCAGTGGAGAGTGAGCGGTTGAAGATGGAAGTTAAGGAGGGGAGAAGGGATGGAGCGAGAGATTTCATAAGATGAGAGGGAATGGGGTCAGAAGCACAGGTGGCCGGAGTAGCACTTGAGAGGAGGGAGGAGAGTTCCTCTGAGGATACCGCTGGGAAGGATGGGAGAGTAGCAGAGAGTGTTGAGAGCCGGGGGGTTGGAGAAAGGGGGGAAGAGACTTTGGGGAGGTCGGACCTGATGGATTTAATTTTGTTAATGAAGTAGGAGGCCAGATCGTTGGGGGTGAGGGAAGGAGGAGGGGGAGGAACCGGGGGCCTGAGAAGGGAGTTGAATGTACGGAAGAACTGGCGGGGGTGATGGGCATGGGTGTCAATAAGGGAGGAGAAATAGTTTTGTCTGGCAGAAGAGAGGGCTGAGTTAAGGCAGGAAAGGATAAACTTGAAGTGAACGAGGTTGGCATGGTGTTTAGACTTTCGCCAGCAGCGTTCGGCAGCTCAAGCTTAAGAACGAAGGAGGCGGACAGTGGCAGTGATCCAGGGCTGTGGGTTAGTGGTGCGAGAGCGGCGAAGGGAAAGGGGAGCGAGCGAGTCTAGCTGAGTAGAAAGGGTAGAGTTGAGAGCAGTAATCTGATCATCAAGACTGGGTAGAGAGGAGAGGGCGGCGAGGTGGGGTGTGAGGCGCTCCGAAAGATGGGTGGGGTCCAGAGAGCGGAGATCTCTGTGAGGGAGTAATACAGATTTACAGGGGAAAGGAGTGTGAGTGAGGAGGCAGGTGAGAAGATTATGATCAGAGAGAGGGATCACAGAGTTGGTGAGGGTGGACACAGTGCAGCGGTAGGAGATGATGAGGTCGAGGGTATGACCAAGTTGGTGAGTGGGTGAGGTGGGGTGGAGGAAGAGGTTGGCAGCGTCAAGGAGAGATAGAAGGCGGGCGGCAGAGGAGTCGTTAGGGATATCCATGTGGATATTGAAGTCTCCGAGGATCAGAGTGGGCATGGAGAAGGAGAGAAGGAATGTGAGGAAGGGGTCAAAGTCGTTAAAGAAGTTGGAAGTGGGGCCCGGAGGGCGACGGCTACAAGAATCTGGAGGGGGTGGTAGAGGCGAATAATGTGGGCTTCAAAGGAAGGGAAGGAAAGGGAAGGGGGAGGAGGGATAGTGCGAAAGCGACATTGCGGGGCGAGAAGGAAACCGACACCTCCTCCTTTTCCTCCTTTTCCTCAGTTACATGAGGTAACTGAGGCACAGAGAAGTGAAGTGACTTGCCCAAATTCACACAGCTGACAAGCAGTGGAGCCAGAATTAGAACCCACAACCTCTGACTCCCAAGCCCGGGCTCTTTCCACTGAGCCATGCTGCTTCTCTAGGTATTCAATCCCTATTTTGCATTTGAGGGAACTGAGGCATCAGAGAAGTTAAGTGATGTGCCCAAGGTCACACAGCAGGCAAGTGGTGGAGCAGGGATTAGGACCCATGTCCTCTGGCTCCAAGGCCCATGCTCTTTCCACTAGGCCATGCGGCTTCCCAGTACTACTAATAATAATTTGTTAAGCACTTACTATATGCTAGACACTGTACTAAGCACTGAGGTAGACACAAGTTAATCAGGTTGGACACAGTTCCTGTCCCAAGTGGGACTCCAAGTCTTAATCTTCATATTACAGATGAGGTAACTGAGACAGAGAAGTGAAGTGACATGCCCAAGGTCACATGGTAGGCAAGTGGTGGAGTCAGGATTAGAGCACAGGTCCTTCTGACTTCCAGACTCACGTACTATCCACTAGGCCATGCTGCTTCTCTTAATGTAGATCACAAATCCCATGAAATGCTTTCGAGGCCAAAATTGTTTTTCTCTGTATGTCCGATTGTGTCTGCTTCTTCATCTGTCCCGTCATTAACTGGTATTTCCCTGACTAATAGTGTTTGTCCCCTAGGTATTCTAATTAGCCCTCATCTGTTCTGATCTCCCAGATTCAGCCTCTCTTCCAATTTTCATTCCACATGCCCCAGTATCCTCCATTTGACGATTACAATTGCAATTGCAATCGCCGAGTGATTTTCCTGAAAGTTCCTTACAGTATCCCTCCTTGCTTAAAGACTGTGGCTGATTACTTACACTGTGAGCTCCCTAAGGAACAGAGACTGTGTCCCACCTGATTATATCTTGTATCTATCCCAGTGTTTAGAACAGTCCTTGGCTCATAGTTAGCACTTAACAAATATCACAACTCTTATTATTATCCCTCTAGACTGTAAGCTCTTTATGGGCAGGGAACATGTCTGCTAATTCTGCTGTATTGCACTCTCCCAAGTACAGTGCTCTGCAAATAGTAAGTGCTTGTAAATATCACTGATTATTAAAGACCAGCCCCTGACCCTATGCTGTTTTAATGAGATTGGTTTGGCTTTTCATCAGACTTGCATATGGAGTACACCCGTGTTTCTGCCTCCTCTGTTTCTTCTGGGATCTGTTTCCAAAATGCATTTGGTGCTGTAGCCTACTTTTCTATCAGAGGCCCAGATATTGGTCATTGCTTAATAGCTGCAGGCACAGGAAGTATGAGTTATCAGCATACAGTAATAATAATTATGGTATTTGTGCTTGCCATACGCTAAGCACTGTTCTAAGCACTGGGGTAGATACAAGGTAGTGTGGTTGTCCCACGTGGGACTCACAGTCTTAATCCCCATTTTACAGATGAGGTAACTGAGGCCCAGAGAAGTTAAGTGACTTCCCCAAGGTCACACAGCAGACAGGTGGCAAAGCTGGGGTTAGGACTCATGTCCTCTGACTCCCAAGCCCGTATGCTCTTTCCTTTAAGCCACGCTGCTTCTCTGTTCCCTGTGTACACATTGGTCACATTAAAAAGCAGGGTGGTTTAGAGGATAGAGCATGGGCCTGGAATCAGAAAGCCATGGGTTCTAATCCCAGCTCCACCACATGTCTGCTGTGTAACCTTGGGTAAGTCACTTAACTTCTCTGGGCCTCAGTTACCTCAACTGTAAAATGGGGAATAAGATTGTGAGTCCCTTGTGTGACAGGGACTGTGTCCAACCTGATTAACTTGTATCTATCTACTCCAGCACTCAGAACAGTGCCTGGCACATAGTAGATGCTTAACAAGTACCATAGTTATTATTATTATTATAAAGGTGTCATAATACTCATCAACAACACATAATGAGTCCTTGCCAAAGACACAGAGCACCATTAAGTGCTTGGGGGATGTACAAAGGAAGTAAAAGGAAGTCTGTTCTCCTGGAGTTTAATAATAATGATGGTATTTGATAAGTGCTTACTATGTGCCAAGCACTGTTCTAAGCACTGGGAGAGACACAAGGTAATAATAATAATAATAATAGTAATGGCATCTAAGTGCTTACTATGTGCGAAGCACTGTTCTAAGCAGTGAACAATCAGGTTGTCCTATGTGGGGCTCACAGTCTTAATCCCCATTTTACAGATGACGTAACTGAGGCACAGAGAAGTTAAGGGACTTGCCCAGAGTCACACAGCTGACTAGTAGCAGAGTCGGAATTAGAACCCATGCCCTCTGACTCCCAAACCCGTGCTCTTTCCACTAAGCCACGCTGTTTCCCTACAATCTTTACAGTCTTATATGGAGAAAAAGAACAACGTAAATGGACAAATCAGCAATTCATAAAAGAGCAAGGGGGCCATTGATGCATACAACCTATTGACAAGTAAATAGTGAATGAATAAATCAGCCAATATTCACAGGAGTTCTAAAGTGACTTTTGGGATTGATAAAATCAGGAAGGTGGGGATCAACCAAAGGAGAGTGTTTTGGTTAGGTAGCTTTTAAAAGAGGATTGTGAAGGGAAAGGGTGTTCCATGCAGGGGTTAAAATATGAGAAATGAGTCTTAGATAGGAGATTCTCTAGGGAGGTATGGTAAGCAGGTCAATTAGTCAAGTAGCTACATTTATTGAGCCTTACTGTGTGCAGAGGAAGCAGCGTGGCTTAGTGGAAAGAGCATGGGCCTGAGAGTCAGAGGAGCTGGCTAACTGTGTGACCCTGGGCAAGTCACATAACTTCTCTGTGCCTCTGTTTCCTCAACTGTAAAATGAGGATTCAATATGCATTCTCCCTCCCACTTATGGCTGTGAGCCCCATGTGGGACAGGGACTGTGTCTGACCTAATTAACTTGTATCTACCTCAGTGCTTAGAACACTGTTTGACTCATAGAGAGCCATTCATTCATTGTCGTATTTATTGATTCAATAAATTTATTGATTCAATCTTACTGTGTGCAGAGCACTATACTAAGCCGTTAATAAGTATCATCAAACAGAGCACTGTACTGAATTCTTGGGAGAGTACAATGTAAAAGAGTAGGTATAGACAATCCTTGCCCACAAACAGCATGGCCTAATGGAAAGGAACATTAGCTTTGGAGTCAGAGGACCTGGGTTCTAATCCCAGCTCTGCTACTTGTCTGCTCTCTGACCATGGGCAAGTCATTTAACTTCTCTGTGCCTCAGTTTCCTTATCTGCAAAAATGAGGATTCAATTCCTGTCCTCCCTCCTACTTAGATTGTGGGAGCCCATGGAGGACCTGATTATCATGTAACTATTCCCAGGGCTTAATACAGTGCTTGACACATAGTAAGCACTTAACAAATACCACAATTATTAAGGAGCGTACAGACTACAAGGGGAGACAGACATTAAAATAAATTACAGGTGAATTACAGGTACGTAAGTGTTGTGGGACTGAGAAAAGCCAGGGGCAGTACATACAGTGTAGTGGGAGAAGAGAACAGAGTTTAGAGGTAGGTAGGTAGAAGGAGGAGAGCTTCAGGGGGCAATTTGTTCTAATCTTTTGCTGCCATATGAGAAAGTGAAATCTTGATATAATAACCAAAAAGTTCATGTGAAAATGAGATTTGTTCCCTTAAAAAAGAAAGGAGGGGGAGAGGAAGGGGGATTAGTTAATTTTTTCCTTATTTTTAGAAGCTTTAACTCATGTGACCTAGGGTGTGGGATGGATTTTCCCTTAGTGGTTTTTTTTCTTTTTTCTTTTTTTTTTTTTTGAGGGCTGTTTTGTTCCTATTTTATTGGAAGAGTTTCAGGATGCTCTCCACCACCCATCTCCCACTCCCCAGTGCCCGCTCATCCTAGACTCAGCCCTCTGGCCTAACTCCACATCTGTTCAGATTCATTTTCCGAGGGAAGTATTCCTCAAGTCCCAAGTCAGGAGCTGGGAGCTTCCCAGTGAATTTTCCATTGGAACATCCTTGAGCCAGTTTGGTTTTCATTGCGGAATTTGGACACGGTGGGTGAAGCCGGCAACTGGATGTGTAGCAACCAAGCAGACGTGCTGTCCCAGCCTCCTTCACCTCCCCACACTCTCCCAACCCCTTCTCTCTGGCTGTGGAAGGGTGGTTCCCATTTTCCAAGCGTGGAAGGAGGAGGCCGGGATGAAGATGAGGAAAAGTCCTGCCCACTGCCATCTCTCTGTTCAGTTTGTGGTCTTCGCATACTGTGAGATATGGAGAGGGCCTGGGGAGTGAGGGTCTTCTCATGTTTATTCACCCCATCCTCAGCCCCACAGCACTTATGTATGTCTCTGTAATTCATTTAATTTGTATTAATGTCTATCTCCTCCTCTAGACCGTAAGCGCTTTGTAAACTGGGAACGTGACTACCAACTCTTATATTGTTGTCTCCCAAGTGAAGGAGAAGCAGTGTGGTCTAGCGGATAGAGCAGGGGCCTGGGAGTCAGAAGGACCTGGGTTCTTATCCCGGCTCCATCGCTTGTCTGCTGTATGATCTTGGGCAAGTCCTTTGACTTTTCCAGGCCTCAGTTACCTCCTCTATAAAATGGGGATTAAGACTGGGAGCCCACATCCAACCTGACTAGCTTGTATGTTCACTAGCACGTACAACAGTGCCTGGCACATAGTAAGCACTTACAAACTATTTAAAAAGTGCTTAGTGCAGTACTCTGCACACAGTAAATGCTCCCTCAAAATAGAGTGGAGTGGTTTTCTTGCAGTAGCTTTTGGGCAGACTTTGAAAACTTGTCTTGAAAAGGGCCAGGCTTCTTTTTTCACTTCTTTTCACAATTCCTCCAGCCCCATCCAGTCTGTCAGCACATCTTCCCCCACATCAGGATAGGTGGAGGGTACACAGGTGGATTCTGGACACTGTAATGATAATAATAGTGGTCATCGTGATAGCACTTACTGTGTCAAGTGCTGACCTAAGTCCTGGGTTAGATATGAGATTATCAGGTCAAACACAGCCCCTGCCCGTCATGGAGCTCCTAGTCAAAGTAGTGCTGGAAGCACTGTGTCTTAGTAAAAGAGCAGGAGCCTGGGAGTCAGAAGGACCTGGGTTCTAATACCAGCTCTGCTACTTGCTTGCTGTGCGACCTTGGACAAGTCACTAAACTTTTGTGTGCCCTAGTTTCTCCAACTGGAAAATGGGGATAAAATGCCTTTCTCCCTCCTACTTATACAGTGAGCCCCATGCAAGACTGGAATTGTGTCTGACATAATTAATTTGTACCTACCTCAGCACTTAAAAGAGTGTTTGACAAATAGTAAACGCATAACAAATACAGTAAAAAAAAGTAGGAGGAAGAACAGATATTGCATCCCCATTTTACAGATGAGGAAAATGAGGCACAGAGAAGTTAACTTGCCATAGATCACACAGCGCTTAAAAGTGTGTGTGACATATAGTAAATGCTTAACAAATATAGTAAAAAAAAAAAGTAGGAGGGAGAACAGATATTGAATCCCCATTTTACAGATGAGGAAAATGAGGCCCAGAGAAGTTAAGTAACTTGCCATAGATCACACAGCGGGCAGTGGAAGAGCTGGCATTAGAACCCAGGGTTTCTGACTCCTGGGCTCTCTCCACTAGGCCACACTGCTTCCTGTGACTTCAGTGCTGACCGCTCCCCCACCTCCCCTCCCCCAGTGGCCAGCCATCCAGAATGCTCTCCATCTCCACCGTCAAGCAGTATCACTCTGGAGATGCAGTTAGACCTGTACTTTTTTTTTTCTTTTTTTTTGGTATTTAAGTGCTTCCTCTTTGCCACTCACTGTACTAAGCAATGGAAAATATACTAATTAATCAGGTTGGACACAGTCCATTCCCCCATTGGGCTCACAGTCTTAATTCCCATTTTACAGAGGAGGTAACTGAGACAGAAGCTAAGTGACTTGCCCTAGGTCACACAGCCAACAAGCGTTGAGCTGGGATTAGAACCCAGGTCCTTCTGACTTTCAGGCCATGCTGCTTCCCGCAAGCAGCGTGATTCCCTATATTGACACCAGCTCTCTGCCCTCGGATCCTTCCCAGATCTAGACTCTGAGCTCACTGTGGGCCAGGAAGGTGTCTACTGTTATATTATAATTAATCAATCAACCAATCAATCATATTTATTGAGTATTTACTATGTGCAGAACACTGTACTAAATGCTTGGGAAGTACAAATGGGCAACATATAGAGATGGTCTCTACCCAATAACGGGCTCACAGTTTAGAGGCAGACGGATAGCAAAACAAAACAAGTAGACAGATGTCAATACCATCAAAATAAATAGAATTATAGCTATATACACATTGTTAATAAAATAAATAGAGTAATCAGTGTGTACAAATATACACAAGTGCTGTGGGGAGGGGAAGAGGGTGGGGCAGAGGGAGGGAGTGTGGGCGATGGGGAGAGGAGGAGAAGAGGAAAAGGGGGCTCAGTCTGGGAAGGCCTCCTGGAGGAGGTGAGCCCTGAGTAGGGCTTTGAGGGGAGGGAGAGAACTAGTTTGGCAGATGTTTTGAGGGAGAGCATTCCAGGCCAGAGGTAGGAGGTGAGCCAGGGGCCGATGGCGGGACAGGCGAGAACGAGGCACAGTGAGGAGGTTTGTGGCAGAGGAGCAGAGTGTGCGGCTGGGCTGAAGAAGGAGAGAAGGGAGGTGAGGTAGGAGGGGGCGAGGTGATGGAGAGCTTTTGTTAAGCGTTTATTATGTGCCAAGCACAGTTCTAAGCGTTGGGGTAGATCAGGTTGTCCCACATGGGGCTCACAGTCTTATTCCCCATTTTACAGATGAGGTAACTGAGGTACAGAGAAGTTAAGTGGCTTGCCCGGGGTCACACAGCAGTAAAGTGGCGAGCCAGGATTAGAACCCACGTCCTCTGACACCCAAGCCCGTGCTCTTTCCACTAAGCCACGCTGCTTCTAGACTGTGAGCCTGTTGGGTAGGGATTGTCTCTGCTGCTGACTTATACTTCCCAAGTGCTTAGTACAGTGCTCTGCTCACAGTAAGTGCTCAATAAATACAATTGAATGAATGAATTGTACTTTCCAAGCACTTAGTACAGTGTTCTGCACACAGTAAGTGCTCAGTAAATATGAGTGAATGAATGAATGAATGAATGAATGAGCTCTCCCAAGAGCTTAGTACGGTGTTCTGCCTGCAGTAGGCACTCAAATACCATGGACCGATGGATTGATCAGCAGAAAAACACAGCCACAACTTTAGCCACCTCAGGGAAGAAGGGAAGATAACACAAATAACCCTGAGAAGTATTGGCAGGACACTTGGCCTACTCTAGACTGTAGGCTTGTGGGCAGGGAGTGTGTCTACCAAACTCTGTTGTATTGTACTCTCCCAAGCACTTAGTACAGTGTTTTGCATACAGTATGCCCTCAAAAAATGTGATTGATTAATTAAACACTCATCAGAGCTAACAAAATGCCAAGCGGATGGTCATACACTTTCAGCCCTAAGTTTGTGGCTCCCGGAATCTCCTGGGAGCCGATCTTCTCACTTTAGGAAAGCCAGAATTGTCAAACTCATCAGCTCTGATGAGAGGAACTGTATCACTGTCTTTTTTTAACCAAGTCATTATCTTGGCTTGAGGTAGCTGACCCAGAGACCCTTTCAAGGAACTAAGGGCCAAACTTAGCGACAAATATGATTTCTAAAGTTGGCTTCATTGGATACCTTCCTTCTCTGCCACGTACTTGTGTTTTAGCATTGAAATAATTTGAAAAGCCCTACCACTGTGTGATCACTCTCCCTGCCTCTGATGGGCTTGTAATGATGAAGGTTCCGTCCTTGGCAGGCAGGACATCTCCGGTCGAGTTCTTTAACTGCTTCACTGGGAAACGCCAATCTGTATTGACTTGGAGCCATTTGGACGTGGTGTGTCCCATGGACAGCTGCTCTTCCACCACAGCTGCCGGGGAATGGGGGCTTTAGGAGTGAGAGCACAGCGACTGAATCTGTGTTTCCTTTTCAGCACGGCTGGCTCTCTGGGTGGGCTGCTGGAGCAGACGAGAATTTGCCGAAACTCTGCCGGCTCTAACAGAATCCACTGAAATCATTTCTTTTCTGTGTCTTTCCAGGTTGCATAAGGTGCTTAAAAGATGGCCCAGGAGAGGGTTATATTCCATCACCGGGGAGTAATGCTGAACTCTCGAGACCCCTCAGTGGACTGGACAATGATTTGACAAAGGTATAGTACAGCATCCCTCCTGATGCTGCTGCGACCCCTTGCATACGTCCTCCCTCTGCCTTGGAACTCCTTCCCCATCCAGATATGATGGACCGCACTCTCCCACCTTCAAAGCTTTATTAATTAATTAATTATGGTATTTAAGAGCTTCCTAGGTGGCAGGCACTGTACTAAGTGCTGAACTAAGCTCCTTATTAAGGCCACTTCTCCTCCAAGAGGCTGTCTCATTTTCCATACTCCCTCTCCTTTCCACGTCACCTATGCCCTTGGATTTAGTACCCTTTAAGCACTCAATATTCATCCCAACAGCACTTAAGTACATACCCATAATTTGCTTTTTTATGGCGACATCTCTCTCCCCCTCTAGACTGTAAGCTCCTCATATGCAAGGAATGTGCTTTTGCATTCTACTCTCCCAAGTGCTTAGTACATTTCTCTGCACACAGTAAGCACACAATGAATACCATTGACTGATTCCTAGATTGACACCAGCTAGTTGGCTCAGAGGAAAAAGCCCAGTCCTGGGAGTCAGAGGTCATGTGTTCTAATCCCGGCTCCACCACTTGTCAGCTGTGTGACTTTGGGCAAGTCACTTCACTTCTCCGGGCCTCAGTTCCCTCATCTGTAAAATGGGGATGAAGACTGTGAGCCCTACGTGGGACAAACTTGATTACACTGTATGCCCCCCCAGCACTTAGAACAGTGCTTTGCACGTAGTAAGTGCTTAACAAATGCCAACATTATCATTAGTTGACTGGTCCTTAATTTGAGATCCAACCCCCACTCCTAATCCTTCAGAGTTCTTTGGTGGATGCCCATCAGACCTGACTCAGACCTGAGACAAAAAGTACTAGTCAGGACTTTAGAGCTGAGTTCTAATCCCAGCTCTGCCACTTGCCTGCTGTCTGATCTTGGGCAAATCATTTCACTTCTCCGTGCCTCAGTTTCCTCACCTGAATAATGGAAATTAATGACTGTGAGCCCTTTGTGGGACAGGGACTGGGTCCAACCTGATTAGCGTCTGTCTACCTCAGTGCTTAGTACATAAAGTGCCTGGGTCCTAATTAACAATTAACAAATGCCACTAAGGAAAAAAAAAACTTCCCTGTACCTCATTTTCCTCAACTGTAAAATGGTGACCTCCTACTTAGTACCTCCTACTTAGACTGTGAGCACCATGGACTGTGGGGCCTGATTATCTTGTGTCAACCCAAGTACTCAGTACAGTGCTTGGCACCTAATAAGGACTTAATAAATGCCATTTAATAAGAATTACAGTAAAACTGCAAAGGGGGAATCGCTTCCTCAGAGCAGGGCTTGAGATGGGGATTTTACTGAGAATCCTGTCCATTCCCTCGCACATTTTCAAGCATGCGTCGAAACATAAACAAATGGATATTTCCCCAACTTAAATCAAGCCAGATGACAGCAAACATTTTCCAGTGGGTAGGAAGAGACCACAGCCTAGACTAAATTCTGTCATGTGCTATAAATTAACTGTAAAGTCATATCGCATGAATGTGGTTGCCCTCCAAACCCTCTGCTGGCCCTGATGATATCATTCCTTCCTCTCCCTGCAAGTTTAGTGGAAGCTCTGTTCTCCCAGCCACTCCTGGGAAGCGCGGACAGTCTCCTTAAGAAACCGGCAGAATCCCCTTCAGGCCGTCTCTGCTGCAGGCAGGAATGTGAATTGGGGAGTTGGCTTCATGTGTAATTTGAGGCTGTTTCTAATGACTGGGGCAGTTTGATTCCATTTGCATTTGTTGGTGTGTGTCTCACTGCATGACTCTGTTTCTCTAAAAGGATGAGGCTTTCCCACAATGTACGCAGCAAACACAGCCTTAGAAAAATGCAACAGTTCTGGGTTTCTTGCCAGGAGAGGTTTTTATAATGCTCAGGGGAGGGAAAAAGCTGGGCAGCTGTCAAAGACCATGCCTGCTGCTTTTATGGTGATTGGGGAGACAATGGTAAAGACTGTTTTGGCTAGGCTCCTTCATTATCCTGGCAAGTGGAGCTTTCTAGGCTATAATTTAGGGGGAGAGGCGGGAAAGGGCTTTCACGGAGTTGCATGGATTCTGCTGTGAAACTCTGAATCTCTGGGAACGAGTTTTCTCTCCCTCACAAGTGCCTCCCTTGATTATGCCCATCTGCTCCAGTCCCATGCTAAAAGATCCCACACTCCTGGCTTAAGTCCCCGTACCATCCCCCTCCCTCACCACCACCATTTCCTTCCCTCTCCTTTCCTGACAGCCCAAATTGTCCCAGGAACTCTCTCCAAAGAGTTTCCCTTTTCCCATGGATTTGAAAGCCTCCCCACAAGGGATTCACTTTCTCCCTCTCTAAGCCAGTACTTAGCCCGATTTGCTTGTATCCACCCTAGCGCTTAGTACAGTTCCTGGCACACAGTAAGCGCTAGACAAATACCATCATTATTATTATCTAGTAAGGAATTAACCGCTATCTCAATTACAGCATGTATGCAGGACTTGGGCATCTGTCGTCCACTCGCCAGCTGCCTGAGGTGGGAAAGCATCTCAGCACGTCCCCGGGGCTGCCTTTCTCAGGAGGCTTTGTGGAGCTCCTCATTACTGGCTAGGGTGGTTTTGAGGCCTAGACTGGCTGATTGTTTTGCTTAAATTGGGTTGAGAGGGGATTACCATATCTTGCAAAGTAGAATGACTTGGCTTCACCCTTGCTGTCGTCATAAGCACCAGCCCTGTGGAGGGCCCAGTGCCCATGGGCTGCAGAGGAGGCATTGTGCTTTGGTCAAGAAATGCCCATTGTGAGTCATAGGCACAGCTCACAAGGCCTCCATCACGAGCGCTGCTTAATCAGTCAGTCGACTGATGGTATTTATTGAGCACTTACTGTGTGCAGAGCACTGTTCTAAGTGCTTGGGAGGGTCCAATACAACAGAGTTGGTAGATCCATTCCCCGCCCAGAAGCTTACAGTTTGGGGATTCGTTCTCTATTACTGAACAACTAGAGAACATCTGAGGCTCGTCCACCAGGTCATAGGAACTGGGAAGTACAGGTGTGGGTTTTGGCAACTAGCCTACAAGACTACCTTCTCTAACTCATTCCTGAATGGTCAGTGATGCCAGAGATACAGTCCCAATTCACTTTTAATCAAGGCTCTGATTTAAGTTCCTGCAGACTCCAAACAGATTAAGTGGTATAACACACCCAGTAGGCCACAACGATTTTTAACTCAATACATTTGAAAGCTTATATCCCCAAGTTACAACCCTGACATTCTTTGGTCCAAAAGAAGAGGGATGTCCGGTCAGTGACACTTGTTTGTTAAGCACTTATTATGTGTCAGGCACTGTTCTAAGTGCTGGGGTAGATACACGATAATTGGGTTGGACACAGTCTCTGTCCCAAGTACACTGGGTAGCTATCCTGGCTCAGTGCCCACACAGGCCATCCATTATCTGAGCTGTCAAAGTTGTTTGGGGGGGTTGTGCCTACATATGGCCCCATGAGGGAGAGATTAGTTGGTACAGGTGTATCCACTGACCAGACACAATTTTTGGCTTAGTGGAAAGAGCTCAGGCTTGGAAGTCAGAGGACATGGGTTCTAAACCTGGCTCCACCACTTATCTGCTGTGGGACCTTGGGCAAGTCACTTCACTTCTCACTAGAGAAGCAGCGTGGCTCAGTGGAAAGAGCATGGGCTTTGGAGTCAGAGGTCATGGGTTCAAATCCCAGCTCCGCCAATTGCCAGCTGTGTGACTTTGAGCACACCTCATCTACCTCATCTATAAAATGGGGATCGAGACTGTGAGCCCCACATGGGACAGCGACTGTGTCCAAACTGATTTGCTTGTATCCACCCCAGCTCTTAGTACAGTGTCTGGCACATAGTAGTAGGCGCTTAACAAATGCCACTATTATTATTATTTAGAAATCCCTTAAAAAGCAAGAAACATCCCTGAACCCAGAGATCAGACCCTACTTCGCTCCTGCTGTCACTGATCAGTCCCAGTTGGCCAGGGGCTAAGGAGGCCGATCTTTCAAAGTTTCTAGTCTATCCAAAAGGAAGTTGCACCAGGACCCATGTTAGGGTCTATTTTGGGGTGGCCTCTAGGTGTATCAAGGGTAAATAGGGCTATGAACAGTGTCATTCTGGACTACACTTAAGGAACATGCAGCCCTAGGTTCAGTCTCTGACTAGAGCAGCATAGAATGCTGAGGGAATGGTATACAATGGCCATGCAATTCCAGTGGAAGGAATGTTCCTTCTAATGTCCTGAACTTTCTCCCCTAATAACCCATATGCCCACAAGTGGTTCTTTCTGGTTTCCCCACATCTGTCCCCATGCCCCTTTGGGACCCATTGGATCCCATATTACTGTAACTTATACAGTCACTGTATTCTGAGACAATAGAATACAGGGGAAGTACTGCCCCTTCCCACTTTTTCCAACCATCATCACAAAACCTTCTATGTAGACCCCCACATAATAATACTAATTATGGTATTTGTTAAGCGCTTACTATATGCCAAGCACTGCTCTAAGCACTGGTGTAGATGCAAGTTAATCAGGTTGCCCCACGTGGGGCTTACAGTCTTTATCCCCATTTTACATAAGAGGTAACTGGGGCACAGAGAAGTGAAGTGCTTTGCCCAAGGTCACACAGCAGACAAGTGGCGGAGCTGGGATTAGACCCCACATCCTTTGACTCCTAAACCCGTGCTCTTTCAGAATGGAAAGAGATGTTTTCTTTCCTTGAAATAGCTTTTTACCCAATTATTGCAAAGACTCTGGTAAAAGAGCACAGTATTCAGAGTTTATCTCCTTAGATGCTCCTCCTTTTAGAGCTGTCTGTAGGCAAGGAATTGCAACATCCTATTCTCTGATCCTTAAATAGTGCATTAGATCACTTCCTACAGGCATGTAACCTCACAGAGTTTTTGCTAGCTTCAACTTTATGACCTTTCCCCACAAGTTCAGCTTGGCCAATAGACACAACTCCTTCCACAGATATGAAGTAATGATCCCATTGTCATGGGAATTGGGGTCCCATTGTCATGGGAGATCGCTTTTCTCTTACAGGTTAGAGCTTGGATTTTGTTGATATGAGAGAGTGTTTCCTGGATTTTCCATTGAGATATAAAGCTGGAGAGAGGAAGCTGTAGCCCCTAAACAAGTACTTGTTACTAGGGAAAAATGTTTTGTTAGGGAAAAGGAACTCCACAGTCAATCCAAAACAAACTATTTTAGGTAATGGTTTCATCTTCCCCATCAAAGCTGCTAACCAGTAGGGAAGCAGTGTGGCCTAGTGAAAAGAACACAGGCCTGGAAGTCAGAGGACCTGGGTTCTAATCCTAACTCTGCCAATTGCTAGCTGTGTGACCTTGGGAAAGTCACTTAACTACTCTCTGCCTCAGTTTGCTCAACTGTAAAATGGGGATTCGATACCTTTTCTCCCTCCCACTTAAAACTGTGAGCCCCGTGCTGGTCAGGGATTGTCTGACCCAATTGACTTGTACCTACCCCAGCGCTTGGTAAGTACTTAACAAGAACCTTAAAACAAGCAAACAGAATTTCAATGTTCCTCCACCTCTCCGAGATTCCCAAAGATGCATAGAGAAGTTTCTTTATGGCCTTGGTCATCCTCATCTGTTAACTTTGGAGAAACTGAAAGCATCCTTGCAAACTGTCTTTAAAATCAATCAGTTGCCTTGATTGAGCACTTACTATGTGCAGATCACTGTGCCAAGCGCTTGAAAGAGTACAATACAACAGAGTGGGTAGACACATTCCAAGCTCACAACGAGCTTACCTGTGCCTGGTTGGAAGTAGAAGTAAACTTGCTGTGGGCAAAGAATGTATCTGACAAGTGTTGTATTGTACTCTCCCAAGTGCTTAGTACAGTGCTCTGCACATAGTGGTCTCTCAACGAAGCTATCGAAGAAGCAGCTGAGAAATGTAGGTAGGGGGTGAAGTTTCTACCCCCATCGGGTAAGGTAGGGCAGGGCCATTGGGGGCTGGAGGGTGGAGAAGGCAGTGCTGCTTGGGAGACTGAGACTTGAATTCAGTTGTCAGATAGACTGTGTTGTCTGGGTTGTGACCCAAGCCTGGTCAGGTGAATAATGACACAGACTTGATGACTTGCCAAAACCCTTAACAAAGCCAGCGGTGGAGGGAACGATGGGGCCCCCTTTTTTATCAGGAAAGAAAATGGTGCAGCTCACCTCTATTTTCAGTTTCCTGGAATGCACAGAAAAACCCTGATGGTTGAGTAAGACCACTCTACCTTGAAGGAGGGGTCATAGCTAAGGGCCCAGGGACCTACATACATCACAGATGGAAATCTCGTGGAGGATATGTCCACTCTCGCTTGAGATGATTGCAAATCCTAAGCAAATTCAGACTGAAGTATGCTATGCCAGGGAAAGCTCTGGATCTCCTTTGCACTTGCTTGCTTTCTCTTTCTTCTCTCTCCCCTACCGTTCCTTTCTATCTCCTCAGTAGTGCTATTACAGATGACAGGAAGGAGCCTGTGATTACACTGGTGTCCTGGCACTCATTTTTGCTAATGGCTATGTTGTCAATCTTGGTCTTAAAGAGGTTTTGAATATTCATAGAATCAAGTGTATCAAGTACAGAGACCCACAGTAGCAAATCGAGCCAGGCATGGTTTAACTGTTTTCAGTCTGCCTCTTTTGTGTAGCCACTCTGTGACTGAAATTACAGCTCACTATTTTTTTTAAGGGAAAATATTTTCAGCCACTTCTTATCTTAACTCCGAAACTCTTCCACTAGCCCTCTGCCCCCACCTCCCTAGCTGCTTTTATTTGTTTTCCCATGGCAATTCTGCACTTTCTCGTTGGGATCTGAGTCCAGTTCTTCAACTCAATAAAGGAATACATTAATCCATAAATAAATGGAGTTTATAATTTCAGTTTTAGCTACGTTAAGTTTTAAGGTCACATCTCCTCCACAAGGTCTTTCTGATTAAGTCCTCTTTTCCCCAACTCCCTCTCCTTTCTATATCATCTGTGATTTTGGATCTGTACCCTTTGGGCACATGGTATTCACCCCATCCTCAGCCCCATAAAACTTATGTGCCTATCTATAAGTTATTTATTTATATTACTCTCTAGACTGTAAACTCATTGTGGGCATGGAACATGTCTACCAACACAGTTATATTGTACTTTCCCAAGTGCTTATTACAGTGCTCTGCACACAGTAAGCACTCAATAAAAATGATTGATTGATTGGTAATGTCTGTCTCCCCCTCTAAAATGTAAGCTCATTGTGGGCAGGGAACATGTCTACTGACTCTGTTGTATTCTACTCCCTCAAGTGCTTAGTTCACTGTTGCTCAGTAAATACCACTGATTGATTAGAGACTGTAAATATAAATATCTAAAAATTATTTGTTTAAATTATTCCGTAGACTGTATTCCCCTTCTAGACTCTAAGGTCACTGTGGCCAGGGAATATGTCTGTTATATTGTTATATTTTTATATTGTTGTTATATTGTTATATGTTGGCTTTCCCAAGCACTTTGTACAGTGATCTTTACGTAGTAAGTGCTCAATAAATATTATTGATTGATACAGAGCAGGCTGGACATCCTTGTGGAGATGTCCTGGAGGTAAGATGAAATGCAAGGTGAAAATATGGGGTTCTTCAAGGAGGTTTGGAAGCCATCTTCTCAGAGATGATAGCTGAAGCCATGTAAGCAGATGAGCTTCGTAAAGAGTGGAGAGCAAGAAGAGTCTGGGGTCCAAGCCAGAGCCTTATGGAACACCCACAGTGAAGATAAAGGTCAGAAGAAGAGCCAGCGAAGGAAACTGAAAAAGAACAGTCAGGGAGGGAGAAAGATTTGAGTGGATAACATGTCGACAAGGCAACGATTGGAGCTCATTTGCCCTCTAGAGGCATTAAAAGTGAAAGATAGCTTTCTCCATGGCAAACATAATAGCTCTGAAAAGGAGTAGGAATTTCACCCTGCTCAATCCTTTTGAAAGCTAGAATACTGTGATTTAGTTGAATTAAGTAGTCCAGTTTTTTCTCATTTAAAAATGAAAACAAGGCTCGATCAGAATGTTCTTCCCCTGAAATATTCCCGATATGATCTGTGAGAAGAAAAGTACTGCCATTGGATTTTTAGTCCCGAAACATACTGATAAGTGAAGTGGTCACATAGTCCTTTTCCACTTTTATTAATAGTATGTCTGCTATCTCTAGAGAGGAGTAAAGTTAATTGAAGTTAATTGGAACCGTTTTCTTCCTGTGCCGCTGCCTTCTTGACTGGGCAGATTGGCTTTTCCATTTCTTAGATTCCTATCCATTCAGCATACCAAAGAATAACTGCCCCTCCTACCTACCCCCACCTAAAAAAGCCTATTGTCGGGGGCTGGTTTGAAAATTTGATAAAATTGGTAAGGGAGAAAAAGAAGAAAGAAAACTAGCCTACATGTTTGCCAGGGCTGACTGAATTAGTGGACTTCTCAAAGATATTTGGAAAGTGATAATACTTGGAGTTTGTTAAAGGAGAGGTTGAATAATCAATCAGTGATATTTACTGAGTGCTCACTGTGTGCAGAGCTCAATACTCAGTGCTTAGCTGTCAGGATTAATTTAGTAGAGTGGACAGGGATGAGGACAGCTCAGGCAATCTGAGCTCAGTTGCTCCTGCTATAAAACATGGGGTTAGGCCCTGGGACCTCGATCCTGTGTTTGTAAATGCAGAAGAAACATGAGGATCCTGATTGTCATGATGGGAATTAGAAGGGCCCATGATGTCAGAGGCCAGTTGCCCTCTCTCACGCCCTTCTCCAAGGTTCACAGAACTCCTTATTCTTAGTTGAAACATTGAGGAAATTGACTCAGCCCTGAGACTATTGGCAAGATGTATGGAAGTTTCTGTAGCCCACCCTTCTCCCTATCTTTCTAAAGCCCCAAATGACTAATGTTGGCCAGTGTGAGCATCTAATTGAGGGCGGTCGTGATGTTGTGTTTGTTTTTGTTGTCTCCTGGGCTTCATATGACTCCCTCTATCCTCCACCCATTAAATGATGTGTTCTGGTCTGTTTCAAGGCCTGAGTTGTCTGGCTACAGCTCTGGAAGTGCGTACTTCCTGCTGAGTATTAGATGGCCTGCCCCTTCAAGATGAGCTTGGTGGTTTTCTCCAAGGATCCTTTTGCCAAGCACTGATGGGGGGGGGGGGGGGGGGGGGGGGTGTGTGTGTGTGTGTGTGTGTGTGTGTGTGTGTGTGTGTGTGTGTGTGTGTGTGTGTGTGTGTGTGTGTGTGTGTGTGTGTGTGTGTGTGTGTGTGTGTGTGTAAGAGAGAGAGACAGAGAGAGATTTTACATGATAAAGCAGAGCTTTTCTTAAAGGAAGAGGGCAAGGGTTTCTGTCCTTTCTTTCTTTCTCTGAGGAATAAGGATCTTATCTGCCTTTTGGAAAAACTGTAGGTGATGTAATAAGTGTGCTCTGAATTTTTTTTGTAATGGCCTCAGGGAACAAAATATAATCATAGACTCTCTTTAGGATATTAACATCAGCACATATGCTATGTGCCCAACAGAGCTGGTTTGGTTTTTAGTTATGGTTTGGGGAGCAAATTAAACCTGAAATTACAGTATGAATCAAGCTGTAATGCAATATGATCTTCAAGGAGCTATGTTTTTCTATGCTGAAAAGTCCTGATCTGGGATTTTTGTTGTTGTTGTTCTTGTTGTTGAGAAGTGGGGCAGATGAGGAGGAGGGCATATCAGCTTTGATTCTGGGCACTGGGATTCTGCTCCAGAAAAGCGTTAAGTAATAAAGAGAGATGACCTCCTCCCTTTTTCCCTGGAAGACTTTAGTTTGGGAGGGAAGGGGAATGAACAGAGAGGAAAGGACCCTGAATCATGTTCTGGCATGCACAGGGATTGAAGGGCTTTGCCGTGGGCCTTCTATAGGACTCATATTTGGGCCAACTTACAACGCCGTTACAAAGCCCATCAGAACAACTATTGACTGAAGTGCCAAGAATTTGAGGATAGTATATCCCCAAGCTGGATACAAGGCTTACTCCTGGGGATGGGGTTCAGTGGGAGAAATTACCCCTGAAGAAAGAATGACTTTGTCCATTGTAGTCTTATTAATGTGATTTGTAGTGGATCTTCTAGGTACTGGCCCTCCTAACGTTTTTCCATGATGATCTTTCTGCAGTCTCCAGAGGAACAGGTGACTTGCAGGTTGCTGATGGAGGATCCGGTTGCCGTAAAGGAACCACCATCCTTAGGGGTCAGTATCCCCGAGGTCCAAGACCTCAGCGATCAGCAGAGTCCTGGCAGGACAAATGACCACGACGACGGAGCTGAGGGAAAGGACACTGAAACCATGGGCTCAGGGGAGACTGGCGAGGAAATGGACAGTTTAACTGATGTCTCTGAGAACTGCTCCAACCTAAGAAACTCTCTGCGCTCTCTTTCACCATTTCGGAGACATAGCTGGGGACCAGGGAAAAACTCTGCCAGTGATGCGGAAATGAATTCCCGGAGGTAAGTGGGAATTCCTTGTGTGTCATATCATGCCACTGACTCCTTCAAGCACTAGAGTCAACTACATAGATCCAGCGTACTTTTCTCTTCTTACCATGCCAACATGGGTGGTGAGTAAATTGGGAATTTTGGTTTTAGGAAGTCAAAACTGCTTTAAGGCTGTGACGTGGTCTTTCCAGAATGCTTAGTGTGAGTAAACCCCTTCTGTTTTCCTGAGAACAAAGTTTGCTTACAAGCTGTCGGAGCGTTAAAAATCTAGAAATCCCAAAATAAACACAGCTGATGTCTCTAAAGCGGAGAATGACGGGAGGTTTTCACAGCAAACGTCATCCCTGTTGTAAACCCTCAGGTCATGGGGACTTTAGGGAATTTGGTTGAGTCCGGACCACAGAGTGACTTCAAGCAGCATTTCAGACTAGGGAGGCTATCGTCTTTGAAAGCATGCTGCATATCAACTGTTACGACAAACTAGGGATGCGTTTGGGAGGTGCCTGGTCTCGCAAAGAGATTCCTAGCAACTTATGGACTCAGACCAGTTCATGCTAGATTTTTTTCCTATTTAGGGAGCTGCACTAATATTCAGTGCAGCCTCTAGTATCTTCACTGCCTTTGACCTGAGTCTGTTGGAAACAGATTACTTTTTAGAGAAGAGCCTTCAACAATGAAGAACGGCTTGTATGTGAAGTGTCTCCTAACCTGCTCTGTGGAGATAGCATACCAACCCAAAGTCAAATCATGACTTCTGAGATCCTAAGGGTGTTATTATCCTCCTGGGAGTCCTAGAATGATTCAAAATCCTGGGACTCCTCCTGGGAGTCCTAGAATGATTCAAAATAAATACTTAGGGAATAATCTGGCCCCACTCAATTCCTCTTCTCCCCACCACCCAAAAAAAAGCCTCAATAAATAAAAGTAGGTTTTTGAGAAGCAAGAATTGTAAGTTAACTCATTTAGATAGATTTGTTTATGTGCAGAACCCATTATGTAAGGATTTCTGAGGGCAGTAAAACCCATATATCTGGGAATTAGTGCTAATGCTTAACAGAGGAGTTTTAAAGACTGCATTGATTTGATAAAGCTGACTCCTTAACTTTGTGATAGGGTACAGTATTTCTAGAAGATTGCATTAAGTGTTTATTAAAAAGCAACTACCAAGAGAAGGAACTGGATTTTAACAATCAGTGGAGGAGAAGCTTGGCTGTCCTGAATTTTGTGGGCATGCGGTGTGTATGCGTGTAATCGGCATTTGGTGGAGAAAAGTTTAGGCAACTCGTCAGATTGATAGGTTAATGTATTTCATTCTCACTAGTCAGCTGTTTTAACCTGTCTCCCATTGAGGCAGTAACATGTCTCACTCATTTTCACATGGTTAACATGTCTTTTCCTGAAGCTCATCTCACATAAAAACTGGTAGCTCGCTGCGGAAGATGATTAGTTTTGGATCCAGACATTTTAGGCCATTCTTCAATCTTTCACTGGTAGCTGTTTATATGCCACATGGGTGTTAGGATTGATTCTCTTTCCATTTATCTGTTTGTTTCTCATTTGAATTTCAATCAACTGTGTTCATTTTTTTTTTCTCCTCTGGAATCACTGATCTCTGTCCATGATTCATTTCCAGTTCAGTACGAGTTCTTGGGGATGTTTTAAGGAGACCTCCCATTCATAGAAGAAGGTACAGAGTCATCTAACTTCACTAACTAACCATTGTTCATTTGAGTATGTACTAATAGATGTTGCAAGGCCCTTTGTCTGTGGTTCACCCATCATGATTTTTTATTTTATTTTATTTTTTTAATGGCATTTGTTAAGTGCCACTATGTGCCAGACACTGTGCTAAGTGCTGGGGTAGATACAAGGTAATCAGGTTGGACACAGTTCATGTTCCACATGGGGCTCACAGTCTTAATCCCTATTTTACAGATGAGGTAACTCAGGCACAGAGAAGTGAAGAGTCTTGCCTAAGATCACACAGCAGATACGTGGCAGTGCTGAGGTTAGAACCCAAGTCCTTCTGACTCCCAGGCCTGTGCTAGATCCACTAGGCCACACACAAGCAAGACGGATAGAGGGACAAAGCCACCTGCTTTCTGTACCTCTCAATGCTGGGAATATTTTCCTAGTGAAAAAGCCTTAGCAGTGTAGTTAGACTGTAGGCTAAGCTCTCTGTGGACAGGGGACAGGTCTACCAACTCTGTTATATTGTACTCTCCCAGGCACATAGTACAGTGCTTTTCCCACAGTAAGCACTCAATAAATACTATTGATTGATTGAGTGATTCTTCATGCCACAGAACACCTTGGTGTTCTTTGAAGCTGGAAGAAATAGGCACAGCTAGGATGGAGGATAGGGCTTCCCTGTTTGCTGAGGGGCAAAGACAATATGGGAAAGGCCATCCTGCATTGATTTCTGGTGATTCTGTGGCCACAAGGAGGGCTTCTTGCAGGGCAACCTCATCCTGTCCTGGCTGGACAAGAGGAAAGGTCAGCTCCTCGAGAATGAACATTTCCATAATTATGGTGGGCCGCATGTTGCACCTAGAGAGATGGAGGGCATCATCCTCACCAACTCAGTCGATCAGTCAATCAATTGTATGTATTGAGCTCACCTTCTGTGAGAAGAGCCCTGTACTAAGCCCTGAGAAGCAGCATGGCTCAGTGGAAAGAGCAAGGGCTTTGGAGTCAGAGGTCATGGGTTCAAATCCCACTCCACCAGTTGTCAGCTGTGTGACTTTGGGCAAGTCACTTAACTTCTCTGGGCCTCAGTTCCCTCAACTGTAAAATGGGGATTAAGACTGTGAGCCACCTGTGGGACAACCTGATCACCTTGTAACTTCCCCAGCGCTTAGAACAGTGCTTTGCACATAGTAAGTGCTTAATAAATGCCACTACCATTATTATTGTTATTATTAAATGCTTGGGAGAAAACAATAAAATAGAATTGGTAGACATCGATCCCTTCTCACAAGGAGTTTACAATCTAGCGGGCAGAGGGAGTCAGACAATAAAATAAATTACAGATAGGGGAAGCAACAAGGAATAAGAATACATACTAGGGCTTTGAGGGTCGGGGTGGAGTGAGTGTCAAAGTGCTTGGGGATATCTATACAAGTATAGAGGTGACTTGGAGAGGTGGAAGATTTAGGGAGGAGAGAGGAATAGTCTGGGAAGGCTTCTTGGAGGAGTTGTGATTTTAGTAGGGCTTTGAAAATGGGAAGAGTGGTAGTCTGTCAGATGTGAAAGAGGAGAGAGTTCCAGGTAGGAGTAAAGGTCTACAGTGAGAGAGACCCAGAGTAAGTAGGTTCATTCATTCATTCATTCAATCGTATTTATTAAGCGTTTACTGTGTGCAGAGCCTGTACTAAGTGCTTGGCAAGTACAAGTCGGCAATATATACAGACGGTCCCTACCCAACAATGGGCTCCCAGTCTAGAAGGGGGAGACAGACAACAAAACAAAACATGTAGACAGGTGTCAGAATCGTCAGAACATATTCATGTTAGAGGAGTGAAGTGTGTAGGTGGGGTGGTAATTAGGAAGAAGGTAGGAGGGACAACACAGATTATGTTCCTTAAAGCTGATGGTAAGGACATATATTCTTTGGGATCCGAGGGCTGGTCAGACCACCCTCTGCATTGGGAAATGACGAGAGATTTCTAGTTCTAGTTTCTAGTTCAACAATTTTCCTCCCCAATTTTTTTGGTTAAAAATTTCCATAGGTGGTTTGGTTTCATGAATGTTAATTAGCATGTCTTGTTTAGCTGACCGCCCAAGTCAAGGTTATTTTTCTTAAAGGTATTTTTTAAGCCTTAATCTTACTATGTGCCGGGCACCGTACTAAGCTCTGGGTTAGATACACGATAATCAGGTTGGTCACAGTCCATGTCTCACCTGGAGCTCACAAGGGTTATCCCCACTTAAGGATGTGGTAACTGGGGCACGCAGAAGTTAAGTGCCTTGCTTCAGGTCACACAGCAGACAAGTGGCAGAGCTGGGATTGGAACCCAGGTCCTTCTGCCTCCCAGATCCATGCTGTACCCACTAGGACCTGCTGCTTCTCGTTCCAACTCTTTGGTGTAACCATCTAAAAAGAATGTGACATTTTTCCTTTTCCTCCCATTTTCTTTCCATCCCCTTCTTCATTTTTTTTTAATGGAAGCTCCCTCCAAAGCTAGTTTAAATAAACAAAGTGTGAGCTAAACACATGTATTTGAAGACTTGACTGTTAGGATAATGTCAGACGACAGTGACTTTGGTCACGCTGTCCTCCAACCACACAGATCTGTTGGTGCACACCTGTCCTCATATCCCTTTGCTCTGCATGTAGTAAGCCCTCAATAAATATGGTTGATTGATTGATTGGTGCAGGGTTTTGAGAGACTTTGCAGAAACATGGTATCCTCCCTGAGAAGCAATCACTCACCCAGTCAGTCCTGGAGTATGAATGGAAGGTATGCACTGGGGTAGATACAAATCAGTTAAGTTGGACACAGTCCCTGTCCCACTTGGAGTTCACAATCAAAACAGGAGGGAGAACTGGTGTTGAATCTCCATTTTACAGTTGAGGAAACTGAGGCCCAGAGAAGTTAAGTGACTTTCCCAAGGTCACACAGCAGGCAAGTGGTGGAGCTGGGATTAAAACCCAGGTCCTCCGACTCCCAGCCCTGTGCTCTTTCCACTAGGCCTCACTTCTTCCCTGGAGACATTGATCCCTTAGTAACCTCTGGATGACATTAGCATATATATTACCAGTTGGTTTTTGACATTTAGCATAGTCCAGCTAGCCATCCCTGTTAATGCTATAGCGGTGCCATAGCCAAGGCTAAAAGGTCCTTGTGGAGTTGAGGTGAGAAGTTGAGAGTCTTAAAGTTATCTTTTCTATTTGACTTTGACACTTATCTACCTACTTGGGACATGGATCCCTCTCATTTTTCCCTTCCTTCTCTCATATCCTCTAGACTCTAAGCTCACTATGTGCAGGAAACATATCTACTAACTCTGTTTTAATGTACTCTCCCAAACTCTTAGTACAGTGCACTGCACACAGTAAGCATTCAATAAGATTGATTGATTCCCATATCTCTGCTTTCTTTCAATGTCCACCATCAGCAGCCCCTCAGTTTTTCCCTCCAAAATGCCCACTTAATTATCATCCAGCTTCATTCCAAAGATGGGAGAACTGTTTCTCAGGTCTGCAGTTGGTCTCTTGGAGTTTAAAAGTGTTTTATCCTGCAAGCAAAGCCCTATACTAATCTATGGGCTTTGATCCAGACTTGACCTTTAGCCCACAGGAGGCTTACAATCTAAAATTGCAAGGGAAGGAACAGTAAAATTCCACAACTGAACAATTTTCACCAGCAAAAGAAAGAATGGCTTGTGACTTTGTACTGCGCAGTCCTCAGGCACATCACTGCCCCAGACATGATTGAGAAACAGCCACAATTGCCCAGTGTTCTAACTTTTCTATGAGTGCCTTATGTTCTCCCTCCATTCTGGTTAGGGAAAGGGGTCATCCTGGTAGAATGGATACTGTGGAATACACAATTAATTATCAGGGGAGCCCTCCCTAATATAAGCAAAGCCTCTGGTGATGTGAATAATAATAATAATAATATCAATGATGATGGTATTTGTTAAGCACTTACTATTTTCTAGGCACCATATTAAGTGCTGGGGTGAGTACAGGCAAATTAGGTTGGAAACAGTCCCTGTCCCATGTGGGGCTCATAGTCTCAATCCCCATTTTCCAGATGAGGCAACTGAGGCACAGAGAAGTGAAAAGACTTGCCCAGGGACACACAGCAGACAAGTTCTGAGCTGGGATTAGAATCCGCGACCTTCTGACTCTCAGGCCCGTGCTCTATCCACTGCGCCACACTAGGTTTCAAGCACTGTTCTAAGAATTGGAGTAAACACAAGATAATCAGGTTGGAAATAATCTCTGTCCCACATGGGGCTCATAGTGAGGTGACTTGCCCAGGGTCACACAGCAGACAAGTGGCAGAGCTGGGATTAGATCCCATGACCACCTGACTCCCAGGCCGGAGCTCTTATCCACTAGGCCACACTGCTTCCCTGTGAGCAAGAGACAGTAGTGGGCATCTTGTCCATGAGATAATCTCTGGGCAGAACAGGTGCTCATTACCCCAAGTATTTTGGAGGGATTATTATGCCATGGTTTCACTAGTGTTCCAGTATTTAAACTGGGCTCTTTTCCTGACAAGATAGGACAGGTGGTTTACACTGAAATGCAAGAGTTGTTTGGCTCTTCGAGGCAAACACTGAATCTGAAAATTAAAAGTTCATGGAATCCAAGTTCTAAAAAAGGTAGAAAGTCCCAGTATTTTGCAGTGTGTGGTTTTCTTTTTTTAAAAAAAAGCACTCCTCAAAAACACCCAGACCCTTCACTCCACTTCCCACCTCAAAAAAGGGGAAAAAACAATAAAGTGGCCTCCTGCACCTGCCTAAACAAATTATAACCAAGGCCAACAGCTATGTCAGCTGCCTCATATTATTTGCTGCCTCTATTCATGACTTGAAGTGTGGCATCTTTCACCTCTGAATGTCCCAACAGAGATTGGGACATTCATTAACCTTAAAAACCCTTAGGGGACAAGGCCGGCTTAGATTTCCCACCTTCCAAGAGCAGTGAGGTGCTGCCTCTCTCCCCACCCCTGAATTGTAGCTACTCTGGCCCCTTCAGAGATGAAGCTTAAGTAGTGTTTTCCTCCAGTTTCCACAGATCTTGCCCTGCTGGCTCTATCCTTCTTAAACTCTGCCCTTGTTTTCACTTGTTTTCCCCTTGACTTCTTCCTCTCTGGAAATTCATAGTTCACAGGCACTTCATCCCATGTTCCATTGATTATTTCATTTTTCTTTAATGATAATAATTATGGTATTGGGTGCTTACTATTAATCAAACACTGGTCTAAGCACTGGGAGAAATATAAGTCAATGAGGTCAGACCCAGTCCCTGTCCTATATGGGGCTCACAGTCTAGAGGAGAGGGAAAGCAGGTATTGAATCCCCATTTTAAAGATGAAGAAACTGAGGCACCAAGAAGTGAAGTGACTTGCCCAAGGTCACACCAGGCAAGTGGCAGAGCCGGATTTGGAATCCAGTTCTTCATACTCCCGGACCTGTGCTCTTTCCACTGGGCCATGTTGCTCTTCCTCTTTCTTGGGTGATTGACAATTCAGGGCTTTAGGGGAGGTTCTTCTTTCCTCCGTCCTCCCTCTATGACTCTCTTTCAGCCTCCTCCCACTGACCCTTGTTTGGGGCTGAAAATCTGGACCCCAGTCGTTCTTGGAGCAGCTCACCCTCCCAGATATCCCAGCTGATTTCTCATGGAACCAAGGATGCATTGCCGCCAGGGGCTAGGACGACACAGGTTTTGGAGGCCAAAGCAGAGGGTTCCGGAAGACTGCTAATTTCCAGTCTGTTGTAACCCAGGAAGTCTCACTGTGAAATTGACAAATTCCAGAAAATCCTAACTGGACAGGGGCCGTGACTAAGATCCCATCTCTGATCTGTTTCTAGACGTGTTGTCAATCATTAGTATTTATTGAACACTCATTCTGGGTTGAGCACTGTAGTAATCAGTCAATCAATCGTATTTATTGAGCACTTACTGTGTGCAGAGCACTGTACTAAGCGCTTGGGAAGTACAAGTTGGCAACATATAGAGACAGTCCCTACCCAACAGTGGGCTCACAGTCAAGTAAGGACTTGGAGGGTAAACTTGTTGTAGGCAAGGAACATGTAATCTTCCAAACATTTAGTACAGTTCTCTGCACACAGGAAGTCCTCAGTAAATACTATTGTTTGATTGATTGATTCATAGAGAAGCTGTTTTGCCTAGTGGAAAGAGCTCTGGCCTGGGAGTCAGAGGACCTGGGCTCTAATCCTATCTCCGCCGCTTGTCTACAGGGTGACCTTGGGCAAGTCACTCAACTTCTCTGTGCCTCAATTCTCATATGTAAAATGGGGATTAAGATTGTGAACCCCTTGTGGGACATGATCTTAATCCAATCTGATAATCTGGTATCTACCCCAAATGCTTACTGCAGTGCCTGGCACATAGTAAGTGTCCAAAGAATACCATTAAAAGTTACCTCCCCCAGGTTTAGGCTTTGAAGGGTCTTTGGAACCAGGAAGGCATCGGGCTATTGGTCTTGTGATGTTGGAAACTTGGGGAGTGCTTCTTAGATTTCCAGGATGGAGTGGGAGGGGGAACCAAGGAAACTGAGAGTTGAAATAGAAAACAAAAGGTGTTTAGTTACTGTACTTTGAAATCCCATCATGGATGGGTTTTTAGCTCGGAAAACCATTTGATTTGGTCTTAGTCCAGTTAGTCTTGTGTCTTAATGGCAGAACCATATTGTGGACCCATCTGAAGCAAGCTGGGGGCCTGTATTTGGACCTAGCCTGCTTTACAGCCACAATATCAATCAGTCAATCCCATTCATTGAGTGCTTACTATGTGCAGGGCATTCTACTAAGTGCTTGGGAGAGTACAATACAGTGAACTGGAAGTCACATTCCCTGCCCACAATGAGCTTACAGTCTAGAGGGGGAGACAGAAATTGATATAAATGCATAAATGACAAATATGTACTTAAGTGCTGTGGGGCTGAGGGAGGAATGAATAAAGCAAGCAAGTCAGGGTGATGCAGGAGGGAGTGGGGACTTTTCTGGAGGAGTCAGCGAAAACCATACCCAGTGCCCATGTGTTTGCTGCATGTGCATTAGACTGTGAGCTTGTTTTGGGCAGGGAACACGTCTAATTCTGTTGTATTATACTCTCCCAAGCACTTAGTACAGTGTCCTGCACATAATAAGTGCTCAGTCAATATACTGATTAATCTGTTGGTGGGATCGGGAAAGAAGTCATCACCTCATGCTGTATGTAATCTTCTAAGTAGCATAAAAAATGTATTTGAAAAATAAATACAAACCAGGCAGTCTCTAATCATTCCCTTTCTTTTGCAATCCAATGTCCTCCCTTCTCTCTCTCTCTCTTTCTCTCTCCCTCCCATCCCCCCCTTAACACCCTCCCTTTCTTCCTCCTTCCCTTTAACCCTTTCAGTATGAGCTGGTGTCCCTCAGGCGTACAATACCCGACTGTCCTGGGTGCTGACTTTAATTGTAGAAGGTACAGTATTGTGTTATGTCCAGGGGGCACCATGAACTGTCTTGGCTTTTGATGTGGAATCCTGCTCTGGCTGTAATGTGCTTGTGCCTTGCCTGCTTTGTCTGTGGGCATTCACATTAGGTTCAAGGGTTAGGTGAAGGTGTGAATCCTAGCAAGTTAGGGAAACCTTAAACCAGCTGCCTTGTTCCACGCTCACCTGAAACATAAATCCTTAAATCCATGTGGGGTTTTGTGTATATGTGGTGGTGTTTGTGTGTGGTGTTGTGTGTTTTCCCCTCTCCAACCCCCTTTGCTTTCCTGATTGCCCTTTCTGCCAAGTTGTTGTGAGTTTCCAGGACCACAAGTGAAGGTCAGAACTAATGGTTTTGCTTCCAATTGACTGATCTTTTTTTTTTTAATAGGGGCTTTAATTCACACACTCAAGCCTACTCAAATGACATTCGTTTCTCTTAACCAGTCCACCAACCTTAATTATTTAAACATTTCCAGAAAGAAGCTCTAGCCAGATCTGGCAGACCAGTAAAATGTCCCATCCCAGATCTCTTTTCTCATCTTGTTGCATCCACAAAATGTTTTACAATGTCCTTGTTGAGAATGGTTTTAGACAATCCATTTTGGACAGATGAGTAATAAAGTCAATTTTACTAGTTTTACCAGATGGTGAGATGGATGGATGACATGTAGTAAAACCATTTTGGTTGCTGGCAAACTAATTATGATGATGTGCAAGTCTGGACTGAAGAGATTACTAAATGGTGTGGTATTCCTGATTCCTAGGAGGGCACAAATTCAAGTCGGTTGACAATACTTAATAATGAATAAATAATAATTAATATATCTGTTACTCAGTGTTTTTGATTGACAGACTGCTAGTATTTTCATGTGCAGTGGTCTCAGACAAATCTTTATTACTAATGTGGGCAACTTCCTTTATTTGCTGTGGTCCAGCCCCACTCAGAGAAAAAATAAGCCAACCCACTTTTATAGAGATTGGAGTCAGATAGGACACTGCATCTCTTTAGCTTCCCTGACTCACCTGGATTTCCCCAAAAGAACTCCTCTGCTTCCTTTCAGAATATGAAATAAGTGAAAGTTGTCAGCCTTTCCTAGCGGACAATGATAATAAAACAAAAATGTACGCTTTTCCCTGGCAAAGATGTTCAGCAGCTTTTTCAATTGCTTTTGAGGTGACATGAGCCTATGTGAAACTAACAGCTCCAGGAAGCAAGGAGCACTGATGTTTTTCTGGGAAATCTGATGTGCTCTGGAGCCTCCGCTCCTCACTAACTCTGGGTTTGCTGTTATGTTGGTCTTGCCTGTGAAGGAAGCCCAAGAGAGCATTGAATATGGCAGTGGCTATCCAACTAGTGTGGGTGTTCAGAGCAGAAACAGGACTCCTTCTCCAAAGGGACTCATAATCCCTAATATCTGCCCCTGGGGGATATTCCCTCCAGGATCTCATGATCGTGCTGCACCTGGAGAAAGTATGCCAAGATGAAGAAGGTCCTGGGAAGTTTTGGCAGTGGCTGTCCGTGCTGGCCTTTGCTGTGGGATGACAAGCACTAAGGTCCCCCTCTATTCCTAGTGGGAAGTAAGGAGGGAGAGAGAGGTGTACCCATAGGCCTGAAAATGGAGATTCCAAGAATCTTGGCATCTTTCAGAGGCTGGAAGAGTGAATAGAAATATTTATTACCGAGAAAGATCAAGTGTTGTGGATGAAGCAATATCTCAATAAAGCTTAAATTCTGTTTCAGAAGCCTCCACTGTGATACCTGCTGGGACTTATGATTTTGGTTTGATTGATCTCTGATTGACCAACACTGATGATGGGAGCCTTTTTTTCTTTAAACCAAAAGTCCATCTAAGTAAAAGTAAAAATGGTTTGTAGACGCCCTGAGAGCCATTTTGGATATAAGAAAACTAAAACTCCCTTCACGGGCACATGGCACCAACAGTGATTTCTGCCTAGTCTTTGGCAATGTCCAGGGAGCTTTCCCTCAAAGAGAAACATGGAGAAATCTGCCAGCACCTCCCATGCGGTGCAAAAAATCATCCCGCAACTCCAAATTGCAGTAGGTCTGGGATCAGTGAGACAGGTTTTGCGGGGGGGGGGGGAGACATCCCCCCACTTCTTTTGAGTAGCTTCCTGAACTAGGTCTTTTGAGACAGCCAGATCACTTTAAAAAAAACTGGTAATTGTTAAGCACTTACCATGTCTCAAACATTGTTATAAGCTCTGTGATAGGAACAACTTAATTAGGTCAGGCACAGTCCCTGTTCCGCATGGGACACACAGTCTAAGTAGGAGGGAGAACAGGTATTGAATCCTCGTTTTGCAGTTGAGGAGACTAAGGTACAGAGACGTTAGTGACCTGCCCGAGGTCACAGAGCAAACAATTGGGATTAGAACCCAGGGCCTCTGACACCCAGGTCCATGTTCTTTCCACTTGACCATGCTGCATCTCTTAGAAGGAGAAAGGATCGGATAGGAGCCTGTGATTGGCAAGGCTCAGTTCTGAAGGCCACCAACCATTTGGGTTCAGTTCATGATCAAAGAACAGGCCACAGAGGCTCACGTGTCCTATGCAGGGAGTGACCCTCCCCTTCTCCCCACGGGGTCTGACCAAGTAGCACAGGAGGCAGGAAGTATAGTAGAAGGAGAAGTACCATCTGACCATCCCCTGTGACTTACATTCAGTTTCAGCTTGGAAGGCCTGGCCGGTGGCGTTGACAGCAACAAGTCGTCTTCAGCTTTGGAGGCCACCTCCACAAGCCCCAAGCAGCAGAGGTGCAGCCCTCTCAGTAGTGAGGAGCGAACCAGCTCTTTGGTCTCTCTCACCGAAGAGGACTTAGATTCGAACCAGCAGCAGCACAGGATGTTTGAACGTCAGGTGAGACCATGTCCTTCCTCTGAATTCAAGGCCAGGATGTGTGGGGAGGAGGGGGCTCACGTATCTTTCTCTTGTCTGGCCTCAGCAAACCACCAGAAAATCATAAAGCTGGAAAAACCTCATGGCATTGTTTGGCTACTTCCCTTCCTTCAGGAGACTACACCCTCCAGGAGAGAGAGGCATGTGTGCTCTTCAGGAATTTTCTATGGTGAAGATAGTGAAAGGCCTGAAGAAACCATCGCAATCTTCTTGTCTAATTGGGTCCCATGTCTGCAGTCCCTAGAGTATAGACTTTTGTGAGAGGCCTGCCCCCATAATTCAGTTCCTTGGGGCAACATCAGAGCCTTGAGACTTTGGCCCCCTTCCTCTGTAAGTTTCAAGGTTTTTAATCAATAATAGGAGTACTCACGACCCTGGATCTATCAATCAATCAGTGGTATTTATTGAGCGCTTACTATGTGTAGAGCACAGAACTAAGAATTTCGCAGAGAACAATACAACAGAGTTAGTAGACATAGTCCCTGCCCACAACAATCTCATCTATCTCTCTGCTGACCTCTCACCCACACCCTGTCTCTGGCCTGGAACGCTCTCCCTCCTCATGTCCGATATACAATTCTGTCCGATATATAATTCCTCTCCCCACCTTCATAGCCTTATTAAAGGCACATCTCCTCCAAGAGGCCTTCCCTGACTAAGCTCTCCTTTCCTCTTCTCCCACTCCCTTCTGTTTCGCCATGACTTGCTCCCTTTATTCATCCCCCCCCAGCCCTACACCCTTTATGTACATATTTGTAATTTATTTATATTAATGTCTGTCTTCCCTCTAGACTGTAAGCTCTTCGTGGGCAGGAAATGTGTCTGTTATATTGTCATATTGTACTCGCCCAAGCACTTAGTAGAGTGCTCTGCACACAGTAAATGCTCAATAAATATGATTGACTGACTAACAAGCTTACAGTCTAGAGGGGGAGGCAGGTATTAATATAAACAAATAAATTACAGTGTTGTATACCTAAGTGCTGTGGAACTGAGTGTGGGGTGAATACCAAGCACCCAAGAGGGTAGACAATGCAGAAGAGAAAGGGAGTTGGGGAACAGAGGGCTTAATATGGGAAGACCTGTCTAAACTGCCCAGACTCCAGATTCTAGACTGTGAGCTCATTCTATGCAGGGATTGTCTCTCTTTATTGCTGTATTGTACTTTCCCAAGCACTTAGTACAGTACTTTGCACACAGTGAGCACTCAGTAAATGCATTTGAATGAATGAATGAATGAATGAAATACCTCTTAGAGGGCCAACACTGTAGATGAGGGGAGAGGCCTCCAGGATCATGTGGGACCTGATTATCCTGTGTCTACCTCAGCAATTAGTTCATAAGGCTCTTAAACTTATGGCACTGAATCAGTTTATCTTAGAATGAACCTGTCTCTTCAGGCGCTCCAGTGCTTGGGATTTGTTCTCTTTCTTAAATTGCCCTCATCCTTGGCTTTGCTGTACTTAAGCAATTGGCTGAAGCCTTTTTTTGTTTGTTTGTTTGTCTATTGGGTTTTGGGGTTTTGGGGGGTTTTTTTGGTTAAGTGCTTATTATCTGTCCTGCAGTGTTCGAAGCACTGGAGTAAACATAAGTTAATAAGGTCAGAGTCCCTGTCCCACGTGGGGCTCACAGTCTAAGTGGGGGAGAGAACTAGTATTGAATCCCATTTTACAGTTGAGGAAACTGATACCTGGAAAAGTGAGGTGACTTGCCCAAGGTCACACAGCAAGCAAGTGGGATAGCTGGGATTAGAACCCAGGTCCTCTGACTCCTGTGCTCTTTCCACTAGACCATGCTGTTTCCTGCACTTTACCATGAGAGTATTGCTGAGCTTTGCTCTGTGCCACGGTCTTAACCATTTTCTCCTTCACTCTCACCCCCTCCACGTGATCAGCTAAGGCCAGTCCTGGTCCTCAACATAAATAGGTTCCGGAGGAACCATGAGAGTAGGGTGTGGGTTTGGCCCAAACCTAGGCTGTACCACTCCTTGAACCCCAGGATGAGTCTTTTGGAAAACAGCTTAGTGAAGAGAGTGCGGGGCTGGGAGTCAAAGGGACCTGGGTTCTAATCCTGGTCCCATCACTCATCTGCTCTGTGATCATAGGCAAGTCCCTTAACTTCTCTCTGAGCTTTAGTTCCCTCATCTGCAAAATGGGGATTCAATATCTGTCTTCTCTCTTACGTATTCCATGAAGGACCACATGGGACCTGATTAATCTTTGTCTACCGCAGCACTTAGTACAGTGCTTGGCATATTATAAGCCCTTAACAAATACCACAATTTATTTAATTTTTATTTTGCGGTTGAGCCTCCTGAGCCTGGCCCAGTTCTCACCTTGGCACTGAGAAGGGAAAGAGCATCAGGAAGCCCCATCACCATCATCATTTTCATCAGCAGTATTTATTGTAGGCTTCCTTTGTGCAGAGCACTGTACTAAGCGCTTGGATTCAAGCAATAAAAATAGGAGTCACAGCTCCTGCCCTCCAAGAGTTTATAATTAGGTGGGAGTGAGAACAGACAGGCAAAGATAACACCCATACAGTGGGAATAGAGGAAATCATGGACACATTAGGAAGCAGCCTGTTGCAAGAGTTGAACACAGTTTAAGCCAGTGAACAGTATTGGTAACTTGAGGTGGATTTCTAATAATCATAATAATCGTAAGGATGAAGGTATTAGGTGCTTACCATGTGTCAAGCATTGTGCTAAGTGCTGAGCTAGATGTAAGATGGCTCCTAGAAGAATGGGTATTCTTTCAGAATTCCAGGATTAAGTACCCTCATTCAATAAGGAGGTAGGGATCGGTTTAGTCAATCAATCATATTCACTGAGCCCTTAATTTGTACAGAGCACTGTACTAAGCACTTGGGAGTGAACAAGATAACAGATTTAATAGACTCGTTCCCTACCCACAAGGAGTTTTATGGGTATTTTATGGTATGTGTTAACTGTTTACTATGTGCCAGGCACTGTATTACATGCTGGGGTAGATACCAGTTAATCAGGTTGCTCACAGTCCCTGTCCCCCATAGGGTTCACAGTCTTAATCCCATTTTACAGATGAACTAACTGAGGCACAGCAAGTCTTCTTCCTAGATCCACTTCTTGCTTGCTCACAAGTCACCTCATTTCCTTCTTTGCCCCACTGAAAACTGGGACATGAAGAGTACCTGTAAATTGGGACATTGAAGAGTTTCTTCCTGTTTCCATCCAAACACAACTTCAACCACTTTTAAGTGTTTTTATGCTCTTTTAAGGAAGATGAGATTCTTAATGATGGGATGCTGATTCTGACGGTAGAAGGTAGACCCAAATAACTGTAATAATAATTATGGTACTTGCTAAGTGCATACCCTGTGCCAAGCACTGTTCTAAGCACTGGAGGAAATACAAGTTAGCAGGTTGGATATAGTCCGTGTCCCACATGGGGCTCACACTCTTTTCTCCATTTTACAGATGAGGTAACTGAGGCACAGAGGGGTTAAATGACTTCCCTAAAGTCACACAGCAGACATGTGACAAAGTCAGAATTAGTACCCAGAGTCTTCTAACTCTGAGGCCTATGCTCTGTCCACTAAACCATGCTGTTTCTCGAAAAGCAAAGCAATCTAATCCCCACCTCCTAAGGGAAGAGAAAGTGGAAGAGAAAGTGGGTGACTATCCCTAAATAAGTGAAAGAGACAGTGGGCAAATGTCCCTAAATTCTGGACTCAGGTCTGGAAGCTTCACCTCACTCTGGGCTTTGAGAAGCCTCATGTCATTGGGCCAAGTTTGAGATCTGCATCATCCTTGGGCCTGTGATCACAGAAGAAGCAGTGTGGTCTAGAGGAAAGAGCATGGACCTGGGAGTCAGAGGACGTGGGTTCTAATTCCGGCTCTGCCACATGTCCACTGTGTGACCTTGATCAAGTCACTTCACTTCTCTGTACCTCAGTTCCCTCATCTGTCAAATGGGGATTAAGACTGTAAGCCCCCGTGCGACAGGTACTGTGTCCAACTTGATTACCTCGATTCTACCCCAGCATTTAGTACAGTGTCTGGCACATAGTAAGTGCTTAACAAATACCATTACCATTATTGTTTTCATTATCACTTGCCTTCCAGATAGCCACAGCCTGGACTCTTTCAGCTGTGGGGAGGTGGGGCAAGGTGTTTTCATGAAGTGAAAGGCACTTTTGAGGAAAATATGCCTCCAAGCAGCAGTTGGTACTGAGGGGAAAATCCCCAAGAAATTTCCACATTCCCCACACAGAAACTGTGGGACCTCTGTCCTCTCTTCTTCCCTACTCCCATCTTCCTTTTGCCTCCACTTCAAACCCCAGGAATCCTTCAGCATTGTCAGAGAGTCCTGTATTCAGGTCAGGTGGGGGAAAAGAAAATGTCTCTAAAAGCCTACTTTCTCGTCTACAGCCACGCCAGAGATCCAAGCAACCGGGCTTCGGTTACTGCACATCAGCTATTTCTTCTCCACTGACAAAATCCATATCGTTAATGACAATCAGCCATCCTGGATTGGACAGTGAGTACCCAAGACTGATCCCCACTTTGTTTTTTATTCCGTTCCCTCATCTCCATAAACACTCTCGCCCCACCTTCCTCAAATCATTGGGCCTCTTTTGCTATTATACCCATGGGGACCTGGGAGAAGAACAGCCTTTAAAGGCATGTTATCTGTTCTGGGAGGGCATTGCTTGTTCCGGATGGGGTTTGACGTAGTTTTTCACACTCAATTGTCTTTTCTTTGCTGGCCCACCAATTCCCCCAATGTGGATTCTTGAACTTAACCTGAAGCCCATGGTTACTGGGGAGATAAGTGCCATGACATCTCTGAAGGTAACTGATAGAAAAATGTTCTCCGTCTGTGAATCTCTCCTTTGGGAGAGGAAGAGTAAGTTATATTGATGCATAAAGTTTACTTACCCAAACTCATGTTTTCAGAACTGCCAAGGGATTTTTCTGGCATATGATTGAATGGCTGGGTGAAATGAGGAATGCATTGAATGTAAGACCGGCATTATCCGGCAATTTGATGAGAGATGGAGTGAGCAAATCACACTCTGAATTCTCAGGAGTTCACAAGTTCTGTCTGGTTGTCCTGGGAAGAAAAAGACCCCTAAGTAACGACTTGGAGCTTCTGGAATGAGCTGCTTGGTGCTGAGGGACTGGGGGGAAGGTAATAAGCAGCAGCTTGAGCAGCTTCCTAGAGGCCAGTTAAAATGTCTTCCATTTTGTGTAATCAGGATGGAGAAGGGGGGCAGATTGAACTAAGAGAGAGATCCTAGGCTCCATGCATTGGCTGCTGAGAAGGGGTGAACCCGGATTCCTTTAGTAAGGTCCTGAGCTCTGATTTTCTTGAAGTGGAATTCAGATCCTGGCACAGGCTCCACTTGTGTTACATCTCCCGGTGGATAGTGCCTCAAAGGCTGGCCTGGTCCAGCTGGGACTCCCTACCCAGGATCAGCTAGTTCTTTGGGGTTTGGGTGCAACTCTGCAGGGCAGAGAAAGAGAAAGACTTTTAAAGCATAAGTGTCGATGAACTACCTAGACTGTGAGCCCCAGGCAAGATAGAGTTCAACCTGATAGCTTTTTGCACACAGTAAGCTCTCAATAAATGATTGACTGACTGTCTACTCCAGCTCTTAGAACAGTGCTTGACAGGTAGTAAGTACTTAACAAATATAATATTAATAATTGGGGGTGCTTCTCACACTCTTAAACTCTAAAATGACTTTAGGGATTCTCAGAATCACCTCAAGGGAATAAGTCAGGCCAGGGGTAACCTGGGAAACTTACTTCTATTGGCCTCAGCTTGCGGGACTGTGGGGAATCTAGTCCTCTGGCCCAGAGACCTGGGGAAACTATTCTGGAGGATCTCAACAGCCCTTCTCCCCTCTCCCAAAAGTTGGAATCTCCAAGGGATTTGTAATTGGGCAGTTCTGGGTGTCCCCAGAACCCTAAATATAACCCAGTGATGCCTTTTGGGTAGCTGAAACCCCAGATTTCTAGAGACACTTTCCACAGCGGCTAAAGTTTCACCCCAAGGGTTGGGCTTTGATAGACAATTTCATCAGAAGCAAGTTGTTTCATAATGGACTGGAGGAGACCAGAGAATCAGAGAACCTTGTTGTCAGAACCTTTGGGAGTCAGTGTTCAGCCCTCCCATGACTGACTAACAAGGCATGTAGCCTAGCGGTGAGGCTTCCATGGCAACAGCCCCAACAACCAGTCCAGTCTTTCATCCTATACTCTGTAGTGGTCTTTTCCCTTCTTAGCTGAAGCACTTCATTTTTTTTTCTTTATTCTTTCTTTCCAAAAAGCTAAACAATTTTTTAGCTGGGTTTGCAGTTGCTAACCAAACACTATAAATAACACAGTTAACTCCCAGAAAACAGGCTCTCTCCAAGAACGAGGATTCCTGGCAACATATAGTCTTTCTTCCTGTTGCTGGGAAAATTTCTGCTGGGGCTCACTGAGGGGAATTGAATCAATAGCACACTAACGTCACTATCTGAGATTCAAGTAAGAGGGCAGCTCTTTTACTTGATGTAGTTTTCCTTCATAGGTTTGAATTGTTAGCTCGTGTGTTTGCTTGTAGGACTGTCTTCATTTTTTCCTCCGTGCTGACTGCTGGTAACCCAAGGCTAGATCAGCCACACCCAGCTCTTCTCTCCCACCCTTCTTCCACCCACCCTCCCCCTTGCCCCTGAAGTCCCCAGCACACAGCAAATTAGTTGCCAGTCCAGCTTTTCCAAATGGAGCACTGTGCTTTCCATCCTGATGCTTCTGATCTGGAAAAAGAATAATAATAATAGTGGCATTTGTTCAGTGCTTACTATGTGCCAAGCACTGAACTAAACACTGGGGTAGATACGAGATAATCGGGCCCTACAGGGCCCTCACAGTTTAAGTAGGAGGGAGAACAGGCATTGAATCCCCATTTTGCAGATGAGGGAACTGAGGCACTAAGAAATGACTTGCCCAAGGTCACACAGCAGGCAGGTAGCAGAACCAGGATTAGACCCCAGCTCCCGGGCTCTTTCCATTAGGCCATGCAGCTTCTTGAAGAATGGGAGTGGGGCCTCAGGTTAAAGAAAGGAAGTGGAAGTCACTGAGATTTCTGAATCAGCCTCCCCTGTGTGTGTCCACCTTCAATTACCCTAACATCTCTGGCCCCTGGTCTTTTAGTCTTTCTGTCTTTCCACCTCTTGCCCTTCAGAGTGGGCTGGGACCCTTCACTAATTAAAATTTCTGCTGAGCTTCCCGAGTGTCAGGTGAGGGTTCCCTGAAAGGAGCAATGCATCCATAAATATGTCCAGTTTTAGTACTAACAGCTTTCTGTAAGTGAATTCATTCTGGAGCAGCTTTTGTTGATGTACGGTTCCCAGCGGGAGAATAAAAACTGACTCCAACAGATGGATTTTCTTCGTTGCGGCAGGGCTCAAGATGATGGAGTGTGCTCTGTGTTTAAACTTGAGAAAATACCCAAACGGTATCACTTTTCACAAGGATTGTGCGAGTTGCCCTGTGTCTTCCCTGGGCACCATTGTTGAGGACTTCAAGTGCATTCTACAATGAGCCTTTGGGTGATGCTTTCTTATTTGCTGTCCTAGCAGGGTCTCCACCCTTCTGGAGGAATTGGCAAGCCAGGGCCCCGTGACTCACAACTGTTAACACTTGAGCATTTGGGAAAATTAGTAGCTCGAAGCTGAGCCGACACACAGAAAGTTTTGTAGGGCATCCGCCAGGTTAGGAAAGGCAGACTTTAAGCCTGTAAGCATGATTTTGAAGCTGGGATCCTTTCCAAAAAGCCCTTGATGTAGCAGAAAATACTATCCAAATGGGGGTGACACATTCATTGCTTTCCAACTCACTGATGAGCTAGAAACCACAGAGAGAGGAAAAATTCTGGAGGCTCACAAATCGCATCTTTAATCGCTGCCAACAGTGAGATGATGGCTTTTCGTTCATTCGAAGGCAAATTTCCTAGGAAGTCAGAAAAGAATGGAAATGGCCTGAATTCCACTAGACAACATCTTAGCTAGCTGCCTCCTTAAGGGTGTGTGTGTTGTAGGATTTCTTTTTCTTGCATCAGATGGGGGCTTGAGTGGTGCGTCGTCTGCCATCAGGCCAAGAAGTTTAGACTGTTTCTGCACAGACAAAGCAAATTGGGAGGCTTTGTTTGTTTTGGGTGTTGGAATGGACAAGCAAGAACAGCTGTGCAGGGAAACATAAGCCAACCCCATGGTTTTTCCTTTTGCTGTCACCTTAGCAGGGAGCACCGCAGGTCCTACGTTCAAAGCTGGGAGAGAAAAGTGTCATGGTTTTTGAAGGGATTGCAAACCTCCTCAGCAAAGTCATTTTCAATCCCAATTTTTCGTCAGTAACCTGATCGAATCTTGAAACTCAAATTCATTCCCATTTTTCCACCTTTGGCTGGCTTAGGTTGGTGTCACTATGGGCCACTCCCAAACTAATCTAGTGCACAGAAAGCCTTCTCACTGGACAGGAGTTTGGAAACCCGTGTGGGTCAAATTCCCGGTAAATTCTACAACCAGGCACACTGCTGTGTTATCATAGGAAGGATTTCCCCAGCTATGCTATGTGCCTTGGTTTCTTGTGTAAAGTTTTCAGGACCAGTATTCAACAGCCTTAAAATCAAGGGGTAGTTCAATGAGCCCTGAGCCTTAGAGAAATCAGCAGTTGCCCTGATGGGAAATTGAATAGACTGCAAGCTCGCTGTGAGCAGGGAATGTGTCTGTTGTATTGTTATATTGCACTTTCCCAAGCGCTTAGTAAAGTGCTCAGCACACAGTAAGTCCTCAATAAATATGATTGATGGGCTGAATATGTTCCTCGTCTTTCTATTACCCTTTGGTTTGAATTTCATGGCACTTCACAATATTATGGGGAACTCTGTGTATAACTCCTGGCAATAATATAATAATGATAATAATAATAATTGTGCTATTTGTTAAGCTCATACTATGGGCCAAGCATTGCACTAAGTGCTGTGCAGGTCAAAATAAACAGATCGGACACAGTCCTGCTTCCACCTGAGGCTCACGACCTAAGAGGGGGTGAGAACAGATATTGAATCCCCATTTTACAGCTAAGGAAACTGAGGCTCAGAGAAATTAAGTGCCTTGACAAAGGTCACACAGCAAGCAAGTGGTGGAGCAGGTTCTATGCATCTGGGGCTAAGAAGAGCTGTTAGAAGAAGTATCTCTGAAAGATAAGCACAGGTTGAAGGGAATATCAATTTTGTGGTTCATCTGGATTTTTGCAAGCTGAATGGCTTTAGAAAAAAATCTCACAAACCTAGTAAATACAAAAAGATGGGTGTGCATATACATTCACCTGTGTGTTCATGGGTACATGTATTAAAACACATGGTATCTGTGTTGGAAGGTGTTGGGGCTCCAATGTACCTGGGTTTTAGACACAATTCTAAGTGAAAAGAAGAGATCCCACATATAACTTTGAAGGCTCTTGCTGTGGCCACGGATGAGCACCCTGGTTTGACCTGTTTAACGCCGCATGATATAAGAGGATTTCCTTTTCATCATGGCCCTTCTGGAGTAGGAGCGAGTCTTTTCCATTTCTAGTAATAGTCTCTCAAATGACACTAGTTCTCTTTCTTGGGAAATGGCATTCTATCCATTACCTAGCAACAGTGCTCCTGGAGGGCAGTGAAGCCACCAGGTTCCATTTCTTGAAATGAGAGCCTCTCAAACAATACACCACTTTCCCAAAGTCAATTTGCTGTCTCTGGGCATTCACTGGACCAGATCCCTGCAGGCATAGAAGTGCTCTCCATTAACGGGATGGTTGTGATTCAGCATGAGGCATAGTGAAAGATTTAATTTACGTCTCTGGAAATTGATTTTCTCCTTTCAACCCTTGCTTGGGAGAGCATCTTTACCATCCCTTGGGCCAAAGCCAGAGAGCCAGGGAACAATGATGACAGCTTGGGCCAACAGTCTCCTCCCCACATTTCCTCCTGCCTTCAAGACATCTCTACTTGGATGTCCCGCCGACACATGTCTGAAACTCAACTCCTTATCTTCCCACCCCAACCCTGTCCTCCCCCAGTCTTTGCCATTACTATAGGCATCACCGCTATCTTCCTTGCCTCTCATTCCTCACACATATTCAATCTGTCATGAAATCTGTCAGTTCAGCCTTCACTATATTGCTAAAAACTGCCCTTTCCTCTTCATTCAAACTGCAACCATGCTGAACCAAGCACTTACCCTATCACGCCTTGACTACTGCATCTGCCTCCTTACTGGACTCTCAACTTCCTGTCTCCCCCAGACTCCAACGCATACTTCACTACAAAAACATTTGGTTCATGTCTCCCCACTCCTCAACAACCTCCAGTGGCTTTCCATTCACCTCCATACCAGACTCCTCACCATTGTCTTTAAAGCACTCAATCAGCTCACCCACCCTAACTCACCTCACTAATCTCCTACTACAGTCCAGCCTGCACACGCCGATCCTCTAGCGCCAACTTACTCACTGCCCTGATCTTGCCTATCTCACCACCAACCCCTTTCCCACATCTTCCCTGTAGTCTGGAATTCCCTCCCCCTCCATATATACCAGACCACCCCTCTCTCCACCTTCAAAACATTACTAAGGTTACATCTCCTCCAAGAGGCCTTCCCTGATTAAGCCCTCTTTTCCCCAGCTCACTCTCCCTTCTTTGTCATCTACACACCTCAATCTATGACCTTTCTCCTCACCCCCAGCCCCACAGCACTTAGGTACGTATCTTAAAATGATGTATTATAAATTACTAATTTATTCACATCAGAGTCTGTCTCCCCCTCTAGGCTGTAAACTCATTATGGGCAGGGAACGTGCCTGCTAATTCTTTTATATTGTACTCTCCCAAGCACTTAATGCAGCATTCTGCACATACTAAGCACTCAATAAATATGATTGATTGATTAAGACAGTGTCAGGTAGACCCTGGCATACACCCCACCTGCTTGGGCATGGGAACTTAGGGCCAGGAGATTCATTCATTCAGTTGTACTTTTTGAACACTTACTGTATGCAGAACACTGTTCTAAGCACTTGTGAGAGTATAATACAGCAATAAACAGACACATTCTATGCTCACACAAGTTTACAGTCTAGAGTCAGGGAGACAGACATTAATATAAATACATAAATTACAGATACGTACATTAAGTTCTGAGGGACTGCGAGGTGTGGGGGAAACAAAAGGAGCAAGTCAGGGTGACACACAAGGGAGTGGGAGAAGAGGAAAAGGAGGCTTAGTCAAGGAAGGCCTCTTGGAGGAGATGTGCCTTCAATAAGGCTTTGAAGGTGGGGAGAGGAATTGTCTGTTGGATTTGAGGAGGCAGGACATGGACAAGGGGTCAGCGGTGAGGAAGACGAGATCGAGGCACAGCAAGATGGTTAGCGTTAGAGGAGTGAAGTGTAAGGGCTGGGCTGTAGGAGGAGAGGAGCAAAGTGAGAAAGGAGAGGGCAAGGTGATTACTTTGAAGCCGGTGGTGAGATTGTGGGGTGATGATGGCAGAGGGCGGTACATTTCTGGAAAAGGCACAGGGGGCAGGAAGTGGGGAAACCCTGCTTTCTTTAGAGGGCCCCAGAAGGATGTCACCATATCCCCATTGGGAAGGCAGTCGCAGAAATCTGCTGGCAATCAAAATGCAGTCCAGGGCCCTGGAGCCAAACGAAGCTGGCACCCGGCCCAGAAAGATAGCTGAGAATCCCCCACAGTGAAGCATTCTTTCTCTCCTCCTTGCCGCCTTTCCTGAAAGCAGCTACTCCAGAGGCCTGGCCTTGGCCCAGATCTTAGCTGCTTTCCCCCTTGTCCTTGCTCCGCCCATATTTCCCTGCCTGCTCTTAATGTCTTCTGTTAACCAACTTCTCAGCCCAGGAACGGACCCAACCGACAAGGCGGATCTCCTTCTCCTTCAGCATCTCTCCGCTCCTCCTTAAGTCTAAAACTGTCTTTTCTCTTGGCTCGTCCAGCGATGAGGAGGAGGGGTTGCTGAGTAAGTAAGCCATTTTGTGGGGGCAGTGGTCAACCGGCGGGGGCACAGGGCTCACTCACTCTGCTTCAGGCGTGGCGTTTCCACCTCCTAGACAGTGTCGCTCCGGTGCACCTTGCATGCCTGCTTACAGGCTCTCCTAGGCTGCCTGCGTCCATGCTTCGCCTGGAAAATGCGGCGACTGAAAGGATTCTTGTCCTTGCAGTCTCACCTGCTAGCTTATTGCTCCCCTGATGATGCTGAAGGCGAGAACATTTCCCAGATCTAGCTATCACCAAGGTGACTACCCAGAGTGCTAATCATTAGCCATAGATTGGAAGCTCTTTGAAGGCAGGGGTCATGGGGCATTTGATATTCACCCCTCCCTCGACCCCACAGCTCTTATGTACATATCTTTAAATTATATATTATGAATCATTTATATTCATGTCTTTCTCCCCCTCTAGACTGTAAGCTCATTGTGAGCATGGAACTTGTCTGCTAACTCTGTTGTATTGTACTCTCCCAAGTGCTTAGTACAGTGTTCTGCTAATAATAAGCACTCAATAAATGCCATTGTTGGATTGATGTCTACCATCTCTATTGTAGTGTACTCTCCCTGACACATAGTAAGTGCTGTGCATACAGTAAGCACTTAATAAATACCATTGATTGATTGATTGATAAGCCCTTGAGCACCTTTGCAGGAGCAGACAGTAGACCGTACGGTCCAGGGTTCCATCCCCGACAGTTGGCCCAAGACTCTCGCTTGCCCTTCTTGTCATCCACCCCCGAGGTCTGGGCTGGACCTTCTTATGGAATCTTACACAGGCCAGGTTGGTCTGGATCATTCCATCAATCAGTAACACTTACTGAGTGCTTGCATGCAGAGCAATGTACTAAATACATGGGGAAGTGTACAATAGAGTAAGTAGAAACATTCCCTGCCCACAAGGAGCTTACAATCTATCAAGAGAGACAGACACTAAAACAAATTATAATAGGGGAAGCATTTGAGTATAAAAGATATGTGTGAAAGAGATGGGAGGGTGATGAGTACCCAAGTGCTTGGGGGGGGCAGTATGGACTCAAATTCAGAGGTGATACAGTAGGGAGGGAAAAATGGGATGAGAAAGTAGGGGGATCCTCTGACCTCTGTAGAGCCCCTAGGTGTGTGGCAGGGGGACAGAGAGAGAAGGGTGCAGTGCACCAGCCGTTGTACTGGCAGATCTGGAAGGGGCCCAACCTTTCTTTCCAAGAAACGTCACCGTGCAGGTGCTGCTTTTTATCCCCTGGTTCACTGGGACTGTATATCCCAGCAGCCTTTGAGGTGACTGCAAATGTGTTCCTCGCCACCACCTTCCTTCCACCCCCTTCGTGTGAACCATATCTCCGTGGAAGTGAGGCCTGGGCCACTGTCCATCTCAGTCCAACGTGGCCTGGGCCCCTCGGTCTGGAGCAGAGCTGGCTGCAGGTTTCCATTCCCCAGGGGTTATGCCTTTTAATGTTTCTAATATTCCTTTCATATCTCATTTTGGACCAAGTATTGATGAATTTCTCTCAACCCTCCTTGACCCTGCAGAATTCCCAAAAAGCTCTCTGGCTTTCCCTGGGTGATGTGGACTCTTACCCACATGGGCCTGGGTAGTTCTGTCCTTATGGGATTTTAAATGTCATACCCCTAAACTTTGTATTTCCTCCAGCCTTTTTGATTTCCCTCTCTGGAGATTTTGAGTCCGCGCTGCACCTCAACCCTTTGGACATCTTTGTAGCTTTCGGGTGGGTAAATCATTACCGGACAACACCTACTTTGTGTTTTTCAAGACATCAGGTTTGGACGTTATGGGGGTCTAATTACAGAGTGAATCAAAAGGGAGTTGCCGCCTGTTATCTTCTGCTTTGCGGAGGTTCTAAGTGCAATATGCCAATCATGCAGTGTTTTGGGGGAAAAAAAATCCCAATGAGAAGTTGTTGAGTGAAGTGCTTGGTTTATTCAAGAACAAGGTTAGCAAGCCTCATGGCTCCGTGACATTTAACCCCCTAGAGTGTTAAATTGGATCCAAACTTCTGGACTCTGCATTTGTTGTTGATAATTGTGGAGTTAATTGCGCTTACTTGTTAATTGCGCCAAACACTGTACTATGTTCTGGAGTAGATACAGGATAATCAGGTCCCATGTGAAGCTCACAGTATAAATATGAGGGAGAACAGATGTTGAATCCCCATTTTGCAGATGAGGAAACAGAGGCACAGAGAAGTTAAGTGACTTGCCCAAGGTCACACAGTACATAAGTGGCAGAGTTGGGATTAGAACCTAGGTCTTCTGACTCCCAGGCCCATGTTTTTACCAATAGGCCATGCTGCTTTTTTTTTTAATGGCATTTATTAAGCACTTACTATGTGCAGAGCACTGTTCTAAGCACTGGAAAAGTTACAATGTGGATGAGGTTGTCCTATGGGGGGCTCACAGTCTTAATCCCCATTTTTACAGATGAGGGAACTGAGGCACAGAGAAGTTAAGTGACTTGCCCAAAGTCACACAGCTGACAGTTGGCAGAGCCGGGATGTGAACCCATGACCTCTGACTCCAAAGCCGGGCTCTTTCCACTGAGCCACGCTGCTTCCCGGGGTCTGCCAAAATTAGTCGGCCATTCAGTTCTTGCTGCCCCAGAAACATCACCTCATCAACAGGCTAGGGTTTGCCAGAAAGAGTGCTTGTGGAAGTGTGCATTTTAACAAAGGTTGGCTTCATTCATACCCACCACCAATCAATCATTCAGTCAATGGTATGTGTTGTGTAGTTGTCATGTGCTGAATACTGTGTACTAAGCACTTAATAATAATTCATAGTAATTGTGGTATTTGTTAAGCGCTTACAATGTGCCAAGCACTGTACTAAGTCTGGGAGAAATACATGATAATCAGGTAAGACACATTCCCTCTTGCATTTGAGGTTTACAGTCTAAGGGGGAGGGAAAACAGGTACTGATTCCCCATTTTATAGAGGAGGAAACTGAGCCAAAGAAAAGTTGTGACTTGTCCCAGGTCACACAGCAAGCAGTTGGCAGAGCTGGGATTAGAACCCAGGCTTTTTGATTGCCAGGCCCCTGCTCTTTCTTCTAGACCCCACTGAATATATATAAAGTATTGGAGATTGGGGGGGAGGCGGCAGCCACCCTTGTTTAAAAGACAGCCCTTCACTGAGGTGCCTTTAAAAAAAATCCTGAAGTTTTTCATGGAGTGACATGAATTAGGCCATCGTTTTTTGGAATCTGAGTATTGGCACACCTTCTATCCCTAGGAATTCACTCCTCCTATTTTGATGCGGCAAGAGGGTTATTTGGTTATCAGAAATAGATGCTTGGGGCAGGTGGAGCATCAGTAGCAGCAGTGTTCACTGAGCATCTCCTGGATACAGATCACTGTACTAAGGATTTAGGAGCGTGCGATGGGAGATTATCCCATCACAATTTCAAGACTAGGCAGCATGGCCTAAAGGAAAGGTCGTGGGCCTGGGAGTCAGAAGACTTGGTTTCTAATCTGGGCTTCACCATTCTAATCTGTGTGACCTTGGGTAAGTCACTTCTCTTTGTGCCTCAGTTACTCATCTATAAAATGGAACTTAAATCTTACTCCCTCCTACTGAGACTGCTAGCTGCCTGTGGGGTAGGGTCTGTGTTGTGCTCCGAGTATCTTGTATCTACCCCAATGCTTATTTCAGTTCCTGGCACATAGTAAATGCTTAACAAATGCCATAAAATAAAATAAGCACCCCTCTCTTCCCCACTCCTGCCTAGTGGGTGTCTCGTGAGAGGAGGATTGTGAGACACTGTTCAATCTTTCAAACATCTTCTACCCCTAGGAGACTCCTCTTATTGTTGGATACAAGAATAGATAAAATTTCACAAGCACTAGAAATGGCACTTCGCTAAAGCATCCCACCTAGGAATCAATGGCTCCCGTGGAAACGTGAACTCGAGTAATTCTACCAGCATGGGACCAAGGCCTTAGTGCCAATTAAATACTGGAAGTCATTTAAAGCCTTTACTCTCTTTGAAAAAGAAGATTGGGCAGTTCATGGGAAAAGAGAGATTGGTTGAGTTTTGTTTCTTTTTTGTCTTTCAGACTGGCAAATGAGGAAGCAAAATGGCAGCAGTTATGTAAATTGTTCTGCCTCCTGCCTTTGAGGCTGTTTTTGAGGGAAAATACTTATGATCTGCATTGATTTCTGCTTTGGTTTTGTTTCTAGATGAGGAAGGATCTCTCCGACCTCTGCATTTGCTTTGTTTGCTGTTTCCTTGTCTTCTCAAGGACTCTCAACCAAGCACCAACCCTCAGGTCATTTGTAGTACAGCAGCTCAAATAGTGGAGGAGAAGGCAGTGCTTGTTTCAATGGAATGACCAGAAATTTGGCTTTGCTCTCTGTCCTTTTTGTGATTATTAAAATGTGGTTGGAAGGTGACTTTCTAGAAATTGATTCAAATGAAAAAATAATAATTATTCCTGCATGAGCATTGACAAGCAAACAAAAGCCCGTTCTGTTGTCTGAGACATCTTTAAATAAAAATGCTGCCACTCCAGACATAGACGGATGAAGAAGCACAGTCAGTCAACTGTATATATTGAGTGTTGACTGTGTGCAGAGCATGGTACTAAGCGCGTGGAAGAGTACAATATTGCCTAGTGGATAGAGCACGGGCCTGGGAATCCGAAGGACCTGGGTTCTAATCCTGGCTCCGCCACTTGTCTGCTCTGTGACCTTGGGCAAGTCACTTAGCTTCTCTGTGCCTCAGTAACCTCGTCTGTAAAATGGGATTAAGACTGTGAACCCCATCTGCGACTTGGTCTGTGTTGAACTCTAGTGCCTGGCACATAATGAGCACTTAACAAATACCATTAAAAAAAGAATGGGCACAGTGCATGCTGAACCAATAGAGGAGTCTGGTCACAGTGTGGCCTCGCTTGCCGTGTCTTGGTTGGCATTTCCTGTGGCAGCTGCCACAGGAAATGCCACAGAGACTGGTCCCCTTACTCGCTCCCTCCCCCATTGCCTGCAGAGTCCAGAGAAGAGGGATGAGTGGACTGGGTGAGCCAAGCAAGAGGCTGGACCAGTCATCCCTGGCAACGAAAGGATGAACTATATGAACTATAATAATAATAATAGTAATAATAATAGTAACAATAACAATAATGGTATTTGTTAAGCTCTTACTATGAGTCAAGCCCTGTTCTAAGCACTGGGGTTGATACAAGCCAACCAGATGAGAAGCAGGGTGGCGTAGTGAATAGAGACAGGCCTGGTAATCAGAAGGATCTGGGTTCTAATCCTGGCTCCACCACTTGTCTGCTATGTGACCCTGGGCTAGTCACTTCACTAGTTTGTGCCTTGGATACCTCATCCATAAAATGGGCATTAAGACTGTGAATCCCTTGTGCGATAGGGACTGTGTCTAACCTGATCAGCTTGTAACTAGCCCAGCACTTAGAACAGTGCTTGACACATAATAAACGCTTAACAAATACCATTATTATTATTAGATTGGACCCACTGTCCCTGTCCCACATGGGACTCACAGTCTTAATCCCCAAGAGAGTATGGAGTGCCTCTCTGACCACCTGTTGAGGGAATTGCCTCACAACATTCGTGCGGGACAAGGCTCTTGTGCTGAATTCTGCTAGTTCCCCAGTTTCTGCCTCTTTCAGTCACTGGAGGGTCATACCTATTCCACCTCTTCTAGCCTTCCCATTTCCTTCACCAACTTGTTCTGGCTGGTGAAGCGCTCTTTCTCCTCCCCTTCTTTTGCACATTTGTTAAGCGAACATCAGATATTTGATCTCAACCAACTAATTTCCTGCCCTGTTTGGTGTCACTATCAACTCACCCCTCCCCCTCACAATGGAAACCTAGTGGTCTAATCTCATCCTTACATTTCTTTTCTTATTTTTTCCAGATTCACGGCCTTTCCACAACACCAGTGCCAATTTGACAGAAAGGTATTGTCTGTTTCTTCTCGTTCTGCCCTGACCAATATCTAAAGAACCAGCAGCCAAAAAGCATTCACTGCCCAGTGGTTTCTGGTGGTTCAAATTCATGTTATAGCTGAAAACCAAACACAAAATTTGATTTCTCTTGGAGTTATCATCAATATTTTCCTCTTAACTTGAGATTCTCCTACCTGTAGGAGTTAGTTGACTTTGCATGTTAGAAATTAGAAGGATAGTTGTATACATCACTATAGGAATTCATATGGGTGTGTTTATGCAAATCTCTAAGTAAATACATGTTGATGTACTTATGCATTCAGGAGACTTTCCCAGAAACACTTTTTTGTTCCATCAATCTTAGCTGAAAACACAGATGATGCTGCCAATTTCTATACAAAGGTTTTTCTCTAAAAGCAGTATCTTCTACCTCAACAAATAAAGCAGTTCTGTCATTCCTATTATGCATGTATACTCACCCTGCATGCGCATAGAAAGAAATTACTCCTTACATTTCAGCAGGGAAGAAAGAGGTTGGTTCTGACTGTCCTTTCTTTGATATGTCCTTTTTCCCTATTGTCATGAAATATATAATTTCTGACAGCTGAGGAGCCAATGGATATGATCACTATCTCTGTCAAATCAGGCTCCTGTATCATCTACCTAACTTATTGGTTTGGCAGTGTCCTGAAGAGATATTCCATACCTCCCTCTCTCTAGAATAAGGGGGTTCTTTGACCGTGGATGTTGCCAAAAGATTTAGAGCAAACTGCATTTCTTTGGGGAAGAGAAAATCAATCTGTAGATTTGGTTTAATGTTCCACACTTGAGTAGTAGATTGGATTAATATGTCCATCTCTCCTCCAAAAGGAAAAATGCAATCTTGGAGTGAGGTATGGAATATCTCACCAGGACACCGCAAAAGCAAAAAGTTGGGCAGATGATATGGGACCCCAGTTTGACAGAGGTAGTGATCATATCCTTCGACTCCTCTGCTGTCAGAAATTGTATATTTCATGACAATGGGGGGAAAAGGGCATATCAAAGATAGAAGTAGTCAGAACAAATCTCTTTTTTTTGTTTGTTTCTTGGCATCTTTGGAGGGTGGAAATTAAGGAGTAGTAATCCCAGTTCCTTTCAAAGTCTGTAGGTTCCATGTGGGCAAAGATCATGCGTACCATTTCCATTGTATTGGACTCTCCCAAGTGCTTAGTACAGTGTTCTGCACACAGGAAGTACTCCAATAAATACTGTTGATTAATCGATTGATTCAAAGTCTAGAGTCTGGCCCCTCCAGAAGGCAAGACTGACTGTTTGGTGAGGCCCTAATTATAGACTTCACATATCAATCAATCAGAATTGGTAGATACGTTCCCTGCCCACAGCGAGCTTACAGTATAGAGGAGGAGTCAGACATTATCATCCTGCCAGAAAGCAGATTCACTTGCTTTTAAGCAGCCAATCAGTCCCTAAAGGCACAATCCCATAGAATCAAAATCTTTGCATAAGAATTTCGTACTAGCCATAGAACTGCACAGAAAATCCATAACTCTTTAGTTGTGGATTTGCACTTGTTTGTCCAGGAGTCTATTGCAGTAGTACCCAACAGTTCCAGTGCCACACAAGGAAGAGGAAAGTTACTACTTAGCAGCAGAAAGTGCTGTGGCATGCTCAGTAAGAGATTTTTAAACAACATCTGAAATAAAGCAGTCCCCACCCAACTTGGTTTCTCAGCCCAGTTCTCCTATAGTGCAGGAGTTGTATTCTTGCAAGAGCCCACACTAAGGAAAACTCCCACTTTAGTTTTCATGTGTAATCACACACCTGCACCATCATCTCTTCCAACATCGTGGCTCAGTGGAAAGAGCACGGGCTTTGGAGTCAGCGGTCATGGGTTCAAAACCCGGCTCCACCAATTGTCAGCTGTGTGACTTCGGGCAAGTCACTTAACTTCTCTGGGCCTCAGTTACCTCATCTGTAAAATGGGGATTAAGACTGTGAGCCCCCTGTGGGACAACCTGATCACTTTGTAACCTCCCAGCGCTTAGAACAGTGCTTTGCACATAGTAAGCACTTAATAAATGCCATTATTATTATTACTATCACATCAGACTTGTCCTGTCGGAAGGCCCCTAACTCCCTCACCACTTTCTACTGAAAACCCGTAGTGAAAATGCATATATTTCTGCCCTAGTGAGTATCAAGAAATACAAGTAGTGCACCTATTTCTGCCATAATCTGATCAAGGATAGTATCTGACTGAATATGATCATAGAAAACAGACATTACCAGGAAAAAATCCACTGGCATCCACCCTTGCTCCATCTTTAAAATGAGGTTCTCTCTCTTTCCTATAGCATCTCTGAAGAGACCTATAATTTCCCACCACACAGCCCTTCCAAGAAAGATTTTGAAGGGAAAAGTGGAACGAAAGTCAGTCGCACCTTCAGCTACATCAAGAATAAAATGTCCAGTGGCAAGAAGAGCAAAGTAAGTAATTGTGGCGCGCTCCTGCCCTAGGGTGTAGTTTGGCTTTTCTGAGCATCTCCTGTGGCTCAGTCGATTTATTCAAACACCAGAACATGCCAGTTAACTTGCCCATGAACTCAGACAGTTGGAATCACATTGGGACACGGAGGGAATTACATTGAAAAGTGATGGGGAAGCTATGATTTTTGCTGATGTGGAGAATGGCAATAGGGTTATAGGAGGAGCTCCAAACACAGGATTGTAAGTGATACTTTTTTTTCTTCCATTTTCATTTCACGTCATTGGCCAGGGGGCTCTGAAAACTTGCTGTTTGACTCAAGGATATCTCAGGAAGGAATGGAATCGGGAAAGAGCTAAGCCTTGCTCATCCGCCCTTTTTTCCCCCGAAAAGTTAGACTCTTCAAATGAATTGGTTTTGTTCGGTAATTCACCCTAACCCTTTTTGTTATTGTATTTGTTAAGCACTTACTATGTGCCAGGCACAGTACTAAACACTGGGGTCTTGTCTTATGCCGTTAAGTTGTCTCCGACCCATAGCAACTCCAGGGGCACATCTCTCCCAGAACACCCCAGCTCCATCTGCAATTGTTCTGGTAGTGTATTCATAGAGTTTTCATGGTAAAAATACAGAAGTGGTTTACCATTGCCTCCTTCAATGCAGTAAACTTGAGTGTCCAACCTTCACTCTGTCCTATGCCACTGCTGCCCACACATGTGAGTTTTGACTTATAGCAGATTGCCTTCCACTGGCCAGCCACTGTCCAAGCTAGAAATGGACTGGGTATGCCTCTCCTTGACTCTCCTTACTGTAGTCAAGACTGGTAGAGTACTGGAAACTCTCCAGGTACACCCTTGAGCAGGGAAGCACTGGGGAAGATACAAGGTAATCAGGTTGGTCACTAGCCCTGTCCCCCCGTAGGACTCTCAGTCTTAATCGCTATTTTGAAACTGAAGTAACTGAGGCCCCGAGAAGAGAAGTGTCTTGCCCAAGGTCACACAGCAGATAAGTGGTGGAACTTGGATTAGAATCTAGGTCCTCTGACTCCCAGGCCTATGCTGTATCCACTAGGCCACGCTGCTTCTCTGTGCCCTCTAGACTGAAAGCTTATTGTGGGCCGGGAGCATGTCTAAAGACTCTGTTATATTGTACTCTCCCAAGTGCTTAGTACACAGCTCTGCACAGAATAAGTGCTCAATAAATGCAATTGAGTGATATGCCACCTAACAGTAGGAGGAGCCGATATTGTAGAAACCGCACATCATTTAGTGGTAGGTTTGTCCATAGATGTAACACTTTTGTAAAAATCCTGGAAAGGAAGCAGTTGACTTATTCAAGTTGATCGGCCTAAAGGAGTAGGGCTTGAATGAGGGACATTAGAGTCAAGTGGAATCTGATCAGTGAGAGAAGGGGAAGTCTCCAGTCGATTCCAATTTCCAAGAGGTTACCTGGGAAGACAAGCAACCAAGGGAACCAGTACTCATATCCTAGAGGAATTCCACAGAAATCAAACTTAACAAGAAGCACAGTTTCTCAAATTAATAGTAATTAATGGTGGTATTTGTTCATTCATTCATTTAATCGTATTTATTGAGCGCTTACTGTGTGCAGAGCACTGTACTAAGTGCTTGGGAAGTACAAGTTGGCAACATATAGAGACGGTCCGTACCCAACAACGGGCTCACAGTCTAGAAGGGGGAAACAGACAACAAAACAAAACATATGGACAGGTGTCAAGTCATCAGAATAAATAGAAATAAACCTAGATGCACATCATTAACAAAATAAATAGAATAGTAAATATGTGCAAGTAAAATTAATAGAGTAATAAATCTGTGCAAACATATATACAGGTGCAGTGGTGAGGGGAAGGAGGTAGGCCCGTGGGGATGGGGAGGAGGAAAGGAAAAAAGGGGGCTCATCTGCCTCTCTTTCTCCATGCCTACACTGATCCTTGGGGATTTCAATATCCACATCCTGATGACCCTCTGCTGCCCACCTTCTATCACTCCTCAACTCCACTGACCTCCTGCTTCACCCCACCTCACCCACTCACCATCTTGGACATACACTCCTATCTCTAGCTAGCCATTGCCCAATCTCTACCCTCACCAATTCTGAAATCCCTCTGTCTATCCACAATCACCTCACTCGCCTTCTCTCCCACACACTTCCTCCCCATAAATCTGGGGGTTTATGGGGTTACCATATTCTTCAGGAGACTGCAGAAGTTTTCTGTTGTGGTAGTATTAATAGAAATATTTGTTGAGCACCCTCTGGGTGCAAGGCACTGTACTAAACACTTGGGAAAACAGAACAGAAGCATGAAGCATATTCCTGTCCTCAGGAGCTGAAACTCTAGTGGAACATTCAAACATAAAAATAAGCACAAATGGATATTTCAGAATAAATTGGCCAATTATAGAACTGATCACAGGTATGCATGTAAGTGCAGAGGGAGTATGTAACTAGGTAGTTTCTGTCTCAGATTATGTCGACAATGAAAAGTAGAAACATGTTTTCACAGTCACATCCCTTACTAGGTGCCAAGCACTGTTATTAAGCACTAGAGTAGATGAAATCATATCAGACACAGTCCCTGATCTACACAGGGCTCACAGTGTAAGGGGGCAAGAGAACAGGTATTTAATCCCCATTTTACAGATGAGGAAACCGAGACTCAGAAAAATGAAGTGACTTGCTGACAGCAAGCAAGTAGTAGAGCCAAGATTAGAACCCAGGTCTCCTGAATCCAAGGCCCAAGATGTTCTGACTGGGGCACACACTGCTTTTCACACTGAAATTCAGGATTTTCACCGAAGAGCAGATGTGTCCATTTTGGGTCTCGACTTGATTTCTTTTCCCCTCTTTCCCTTCACTCCTCCCTCTCTCCATCCCACCGAGGGGTTGTGTTCCTAAGTAGCTAAATAGCTCAATGACTGAGAAGTCCCAGGGCAGAGGAGCCCAGAAAATTCCCCACCTGGACAGCAAGGGCCCAGAATCACGATCTGGCTGTGATTTGCAGGTCAGAGGCAAGAAATGGATCTCCCCTTCTGCAGGGCCGCGAGGCCTGCAGTGAGTCACCTGGGCAAGCTCAAGTCTTGTGGCTAGATCACAGGCCTGTAAGTCAGAAGGATCTGGATTCTAATCCCAACTCCACCACTTCTCTGCTGTGTGACCTTGGGCAAGTCACTTCACTTCTCTGTGCCTTAGTTCCCTCATCTGTAAAGTGGAGATTAAGACTGTGAGCCTTATGTGGGAAAGGGACTATGTCCAACCCGATCATCTTGTGTCTACTTCAGAGCTTAGAACAATGCTGGGCACATAGTAAGCACTTAACAAGTACCATAAATATGATTATTATGATTATCATTAGCACAGTGATCTCATCAAGACCCCCCCATGGGAGAAAGCCTTCTCAGGGGCAGGGTTTGTCCTGTGTATGTCTGGTTCGGGTCATCTCACTAGAGTGGGTGGGTGGGTGGGAGGGGCCGGTAAATGGAACCTAGAGAGAAGGTGGTCATCATTGGAAGAATCCATTTTGAGTCCATGTGCTCAGCCCCCACCATCCCCCCTCGGTCATCTCTCTGGAAATTACAACACGATTGTGCAAATGAAGCCAGTTCCCTTTTTCAGACCTATCTTCACCATGCGGTCATCAAGGTGTGGACTGGTTTTAATTCCCCAGAGGCTTAAGCCCATCTGTGTATCAAATGCACCGACTCCTGATCTGGCCCATTTCAAGAGTTTTGGGAGAGCGAGTTGGTGGCCTCTGTGCGTATCTTGAGGCTTTGAGCTGAAACAAGAGTGGGCGGGACTTGTGGTGCTGATTTCGGTGCTGTGTGGGGAATAGGGGATGTGGTGACTGAATCTAGCACATCTGAGAATGGATCTCTTAAAGTTAAATCCCCTACCTTGTGCTCTGGTCCTAGGGCAGAGGCAATTAATCATGTTTATTGAGCGCTTACTATGTGCTGAGCATTGTACTAAGCTCTTGGGAGAGTCCAGCGGAAAAGAGTTGGTAGACATATTCCCTGCCCTCAAGGGCGGTCCACAGGTGTGACCAACATTAAAATAAATTCATTCTTTCAGTCATATTACTGTGTACTTACTGTAGAAGGTAGTGTGCTGAGCACTTGGGAGAGTGCAATATAACTGTAAACAGACACATTCCTTGCCCACAATTATGGATAATGTACATAAATACTGAGGGTCTGAGAGTGGGAGCGATTAAGCATCATGAAGTGATGCTCTTTGCTTCAGTCTCATCTCAAAAGTAGCAACCCCTCTGCACACCTTTGTTTACTCCACCACATTAGCGTGGCTCAGTGGAAAGAGCCCAGGCTCTGGAGTCAGAGGTCATGGGTTCAAATCCCGGCTCTGCCACTTCTCAGCTGTGTGACTCTGGGCAAGTCACTTAACTTCTCTGTGCCTCAGTTCCCTCATCTGGAAAATGGGAATGAAGACTGTGAGCCCCCTGTGGGACAACGTGATCACCTTGTAACCTCCCCAGTGCTTAGAACAGTGCTTTGCACACAGTAAGCGTTTAATAAATGCCATCATCATCATCATCATCATCATCATTAGCACAGCCGAGATGCCAGTACTTACCGAGGAATTCCTTGGGGGTCCGTCAGGATTTTCTGGATTTGCTGCTCTCCCTGGGGAGTTGGGGTAGAGCGCAGTTATATTGTATTCTTCCAAGCACTTAGTATAGTGCTCTGTACACAGTAACTGCTCAATAAATTTGATTGATTGCTTGGTTGAGGAGCAGTGGAGTGAGAGATAGTGGGAAGGGAAAACCTCCCCCACAGGCAGAACTCTCCCTGTCCTCTTCTCTGCTCTCTTTCTCTCCTAGGTTAGCTGTCTCTGCCTCCCCCTCCACCACCGCAGCACTGCTTCTCCTCCTCCTCCTCTCAAACCCCCCCTTTCCCCTTACCCCCTTATTTGGCAGGGTCCTGAGACAATTATACATGGAAAGCACCCATGCACATATCCATAATTTATTTTAATGTCCATCTCCCCCTCTAGACCATAAGCTCTTTGTGGGCACAAAGACTCGTGGGCTCCTCATACTCCCCCAAGCTCTTAGTACAGCGCTCTGCATGCAGTCAATGATCAATAAATACGTTTGATTGAAAGGGAGTGTAAAGCAGTTGTGTTACTGGTTACGCAATTACTATGTGCCAAGCTTGAAACTTACCAGGAAACGGTAAGGCCTAGTAAAAATAGCATGGGTCTGGAAGTCAAAAGGACCTGGGATCCAATCACACTCCTCCTGTGTGACCTTGGGCAAGTCGGTTATATTCTCTATGCCTCGGTTTCCTCATCTGTAAAATGGGGATTATAGACCTGTTCTCCCACTTAGATTGTGAGCCCCCTGTGAGTCAGGAACTGTCTGCCCTTATTATCTTGTATCTACCCCAGCATTTAGTACAGTGCTTAGGATATAGGAACTGCTGAACAAATGCCAGAGTTATTATTAATAAGCACTGGACTAGATACATAAGTTGTAAGACTGCTCATTACTTCGTCAAATTCTAATATCCCCAATGATAATCAATTAATTGTATTTATTGAGCACTTACAGTGTGCGGAGCCTTCTACTAAGCACTTGGGAGAGTACAATATAACAGAGTTGGTAGATATGTTCTGTGTTCCCTGCCCACATGGAGCTTACATTCTAGAGGGATTGCTTAGGAATAATAGCTTATCAATAATGATAATAATAATAACTTAGGAATTTCACCTAAAGTGCCCATCACTGGTTTCCTATTTCATTAATGATTCTGCAAATGCACAGGATTTGACTTGAGACAGTAAGGCTGTATAATTTTATATGAACAGTATATGCAAAGCCCATAGAGGGGAAACAAACAGCACATGGTTATCAGAATGGAAACAACAAAACTTGAAACAGGAAGTGAAACAGGAAGACTACACTGCTGCTTCTCTCTTGGCTATCTATGAGAAGAGCAGTACACTCTTAAAGGGACAGCTCCTCAAAGTTGCTTAGGGTTTAAGAAGAATCCCAGGTGACGTTTTTTCTAAGCCACTAAGTTCACCATCATACACCAAAAACTCTCAACTGTGGGAAGATTGGAAATGTCAGAGTAACTTTTACCAATACGTCTAGTGTTTTGGGCAGCAGGGTATTTGAGGCGTCAGTTCCTTGCCTGAAGCATGACTCAGGGAGTAGCTTTGGGCAGTTGGGCTCTTCTGGTATTCCATTTCCGAAGCACCAGAGTGTAAGGGGACTGAGACCCCTCTGTCCCGCGCGGCTGCTATAAAGATTAGGCGGTGTTGTGTCTACCAAAGCTCTCATAGAGTACATTCCCAACCTCTTACTATAGTGTTCCGCACCTACAGTGTGTATTCATTCATTCATTCAATCGTATTTATTGAGCACTTACTCTGTGCAGAGCACTATATTAAGCGCTTGGGAAGCACAAATCGGCAACATATGGAGAAGGTCCCTACCCACCGGTGGGCTCACAGTCTAGAAGGGAGAGACAGACAACAAAACAATCAATCAGTCAATCAATCATATTTATTGAGCGCTTACTGTGTGCAGAGCACTGTACGAAGCGCTTGGGAAGTACCAGTTGGCAACATATAGAGACAGTCCCTACCCAACAGTGGGCTCACAGCCTAGAAGGGGGAGACAGAGAACAAAACCAAACATATTAACAAAATAAAATAAATAGAATAGATATGTACAAGTAAAATAAATAGAGTAATAAATATGTACAAACATATATACATATATACACGTGCTGTGGGGAAGGGAAGGAGGTAAGATGGGGGGATGGAGAGGGGGACAAGGGGGAGAGGAAGGAAGGGGCTCAGTCTGGGAAGGCCTCCTGGAGGAGGTGAGCTCTCAGTAGGGCCTTGAAGGGAGGAAGAGAGCTAGCTTGGCGGATGGGCAGAGGGAGGGCATTCCAGGCCCCGGGGATGATGTGGGCTGGGGGTCCATGGCGGGACAGGAGAGAACGAGGCACGGTGAGGAGATTAGCGGTGGCAGAGGAGCGGAGGGTGTGGGCTGGGCTGGAGAAGGAGAGAAGGGAGGTGAGGTAGGAGGGGGCGAGGTGATGGAGAGCCTTGAAGTCCAGGGTGAGGAGTTTCTGCCTGATGCGCAGATTGGTTGGTAGCCACTGGAGATTTTTGAGGAGGGGAGTAACATGCCCAGAGCGTTTCTGGACAAAGACAATCCAGGCAGCGGCATGAAGTATGGATTGAAGTGGGGAGAGACACGAGGATGGGAGATCAGAGACAAGGCTGATGCAGTAGTCCAGACAGGATAGGATGAGAGCTTGAACGAGCAGGGTAGCGGTTTGGATGGAGAGGAAGGGGTGGATCTTGGCAATGTTGCGGAGCTGAGACTGGCAGGTTTTGGTGACGGCTTGGATGTGAGGGGTGAATGAGAGAGCGGAGTCGAGGATGACACCAAGGTTGCGGGCTTGTGAGACGGGAAGGATGGTAGTACCGTCAACAGTGATGGGAAAGTCAGGGAGAGACTGACAGGTCTCAGTCTCTCTGAGAGAAACTGAGAGAAACTGTTTTCTGAGAGAAAACAGACAGGTATCAACACCATCAGAATAAACAGAATGATAGCTGTATGCACATCATTAATAAAATAGAATAATAAATATGTACAACTATACGCAAGTGGTGTGGGGCGGGGAAGGGGGTAGGGCAAAGGGATGAGGAGCAGAGGAAAAGGGGGGCTCAGTCTGGGAAGGCCTCCTGGGGGAGGTGAGCTGTCAGGAGGGCTTTGAAGGGGGAGAAGAGAGCTAGTTTGGCAGATGTGTAGAGGGAGGGCATTTTAGTCCAGGGGTAGGACATGGGCCAGGGGTGGATGGCAGGACAGGTGAGAAGGAGGTCCGATGAGGAGGTGAGTGGCAGCAGAGGAGCGGAGTGAGTGGGCTGGACTGGAGAAGGAGAGAAGGGAGGTGAGGGAAGAGGGGGCCTGTGGTGAGGGCCAAAGCCTAGTGAGGCGGCCATGCTTCCCGGCAGCCTTGGCTCTCCGGCCCAGCAATGGAATTTGCTGACCACTTACTATGTGCAGAGCACTATACTAGACCCTTGGGAGAGTACAGTACAATATAATTAGCTGACAAGTTCCCGGTCCATAATGAGCTTATAGTCTAGAGAGAAATATCATTGATTTTTGGTGTTGGCAATGGCTAATGATAGGCCATTATTCCTGTCCAGTGTCTCTCCTCAACCATGCCCAGTGGCTTCAACCAACCAATCAATCAATCAGTCAGTGGTATTTATTGAGTGCCAGCCAAGTGGGTAGGGCATAAGCCTGGGAGTCAGAAGGACCGGGGTTCTAATCTCAGCTCTGCCATTTGTCTGCTCTGGGATCTTGGGCAGGTCATTTAACTTCTCTCTGCCTCAGTTCTCTCATCTGTAAATGGGGATTGAGATTGTGTTTTATGTGGGACAGGGACTGTGGCCTACCTGATTATCTTGTATCCGTGCCAGCACTTAGAAGTCAGTTCCTGGCACATAGTAAGCACTTAACAAATATTATTAGTATTATTATTATTACATGTGTACCCACTGTGCTATATTGTACTCTCTCAAGAGCTTAGTATAGTGCTCTTCACACAGTAAACACTCAATAAATGAACTTTATTGATTGATTGATTGCAGAGCACTGTCCTAAGCACTTGGGGAGAGTACAGTATAATGGATTTGGTAGACATAGTCCTTGCTGGTTATGTTGCCGATTTGTACTTCCCAAATGCTTAGTACAGTGCTCTGTACACAGTAAAGAAGAGTGAATGGATGAATGAATGAATGAATGCCTACAAGGAGCTTACAGTCTACAGGGTGAAATGGTGACTCATCAAAATCCAATCAAAAAAGAAACCACTGGGCTTTTCATTTTCTAATTCTATTTTTTTCTGAATATTAATTACCTTGTTTGGTCGCTTTTGAATTTAGAAAGGAGAAACTTTTCTCATCCCTCAGTGCCTCCCAAGCTCAGCTGTATTTAAGCTTTCCCTTTTGAACATTTATCTCCTTGCATGGCAGAATTAAACAATGAGATACCCTACTAAAAATTCAGCATAGTAAGAAAGAAAAAAGCAACCAACTCACTGCAGTAGCCTCCGTTTCAGTGATTGTTGAGGGAAATAGAGAGTTTTGAAACTGAGTCTTAAAATGAGTCTGCATCTGTGAAATGGGGATACAATGCCTGTTCTCCCTCCTACTTAGACTGTGAACCCCATATGGGACAGGGGCTGTGTCCACCTGATTCTCTTGTATCTGCCCTAGTGCATAGTATAGTGCTTGGCACATAGTAAGCACTTAATAAATACCATAATTCTTGTTAAAATTATGTTTTGTTTCCAAAGGACTTAGGTATTTTGGGTGGGTATAAAATGTATTATCTGTAAGAGATGGCTGTATGCAGGGTTTGGAGTTGGTTCTGTTTCCTGTGTCAGTTGAAACTAAGGTAAAAAGGTGTTGTTTTCAACCTCCAAATAGTTGAAGTTGTCTTTAAGTAAACTATCAGCCTCACCCTTCCTCCCTCCCTCCCTCCCACCCACCCTTCCTCTCAACTGCCTCTGGCTTCCTCTTGCTTATTCTCTACTGGCAGCAGAAGCAGGGAGCTCCCTTCTGCCAGCATGATCTCCTAATCCAGCAGATTAATTTATTCGGGGGAGAATCATGTCGATGAAATGGGGGTTGTTTAGTGAAGTCCCCGAGATTACAGTGAGGTTCGTAGGATTTAAACACAGGGAGGTAAGAGCCTGACTTTGTTGACCCTGAAACTTGACCAGGGAATTGAGAGAAGGAAGACCTTCAAGCCGTCCTTTCGAACTCAAAAGAGAATCAGTTGAACAAGTCGTTTTGTTTTGTGTGTGTGTGTGTTTTTTAGAACGAATTTTTATTTGTGCATTTTTTTTTCTGGAGTCAGGGAGCATGGTCAGGGAATAATTTACAAATTTGTGCAGTACTTTGCCTTTGGAAGAATTATAAGTGTCGAGAGCTGCCACAGCAAAGAACTTGCAGCACTTTTAAACTCCAGTGCCTTTAGACTTTCTGGTGTCGACAACAAAATGCCTTCATTTCAGCATGTTATACATGGAGAAACATTCCGTGAAATCTGGGGCCTTGGAGAATAGCACTTTAGAATAGCTCCTTGCATTTTTTTTTAGTTATTCATTTTTGCTGTGTGTATGTCGATATAGGAATCGCTGCTTTGTTCAGATCAGTTTCCTGTTTTGTAACTGAAGCAATTTTTTGGTTGTCATTGTTTTTGCCTTTTGTACACTATCTTGCAGTATTGTCAAATGGTATGTATCCCTGTATTTCTCAGGGAGGAGGCACCCTGTCCCAGAATTGAGCCGTTATCTCTGTCTCCCTGGAGGAGATTGAAACATTTTTAATGACTGTGCCTTCTATTGGAAGACTCCAGTGGGAATACCCTCCCCCATCTCAACACACACTCCCACACTTCCACACACACTCACAGATCCAGAGGTGGGTGTAGGTGCCTGGCCGCCCCCAAAGTTTTCTCCCACCTCAGTGTGAGGAGGAACTGTGATTTGGACCTGAACATATTCTGCCTTTCAGCCCTCCTCAGATTTGATCATTAGGTGGAGACCAGCCCGCTTACCATGCCATGCTGCTAGACCGAATGGGTTTAATGATTAATTTCCCCTAGCACTGTAAGCTAAAGGGTGATGCACAGGACAAATGAAAGAAAAGAAACACCCCAGGCTGCAACTCTGAAAGCATCGACCTGAGACTTAATGGCATGTGCTAAAGCATCGAAAGCTACAAGTCCATGTTTGTTTGTTTTTTTAAAAAAAGTGGAATGCCACCCCTGTGAGAACAATAAATTGTTCCTCTCCTGGAAGCTTTTTCCATGGTACACTGTGGGCCTGGCATCAAAAGCATTTGTTTATTTGAGCTGTGGTACAAACTGGGGCAGCCTCTGTGCAGAGTTGTTTGGGATTGCCTTGATGCTCAGGAGACAGTTTTACCCAAGCTCGCCAAGCAAAGAAGTTGGAAAAATGATTCCTATTCATTGTGTTGGTTGTTCCTGGGCTGTTTTGATTCTGTTCTCATGTTGCACCATTCATCAGAGGAGAGCAAGATATTTCCACTGCCAGGCTTGCCAGCTCCCCCAGGAGAGATTTAAAAAATGTCTTGGGCCTTATGTCCTATTTGATCCCTCCACAGAAATAGCCATCCAAGCCCCATTCGGGTGGCCCGACATCCTTAGACATGTGTCAACTTCCTAATGGGTAAATAAATAATACTCTGGTGTTTTTTCCTTCAATAGGAAAAGGAGAAGGAGAAAGACAAGACTAAGGAGAAAGACAAGGATACCAAAGAGAAAGAGAAGGACAAGAAGACCCTGAATGGGCATTCATTCAGCTCCATGCCAGTCGTTGGACCAATCAACTGCTACCAGTGTGCAAAACCCTTCACAAACAAAGACTCATACACGTGTGCAAGTAAGAGGCGTTGTTCTTTCTGCCGAGGGCCCCTGCTAGAGGAAAATGACTAAGTCAGTTGGAGGGGAATACCGTACTCAGCTCTCATCTTTTTGACAGTTGTCATTCCCATTGAGCAGTGATTGATTTTGAAGTGGTGTGGCGTCTCATTACTTAGGAAGCAAGTTTGAAAAAAGGGAAACCTGAATGTTTCTGTATTTATTCTGTGGAGACATAGCTCGTAAGGGGCAGGGAACATGTCTGCTAATTCTGTTGAATGGTGCTCTCACAAGTGCTTAGAACAGTGCTTTTGCACATAGTAAGTGCTCAATTAAATATCATTGATTGGTTGGCTCACCCCAACTTGGATGCACCATGTTGGACAATTATCATTAGTTGCATAATCGTTGTGGGAAGGGGATGTGTCTACCAACTCTACTATACTCTCCCAAGAGCTTGGAAAGGTGCTCTTCACACAATAAGCTCTCAGTAAATACCTCTGATTGATTGACTGATTGATGGAGGGGGATTATCAAAGAAGAATTGGGATGGAGGGAGGAAGGACCAAATCTGAAATTTTCTTCTCATCACCGTGAAAGAACCTGGAGCTGGTCAGAAAAAGAGGCTGCCAGCCTCAGCTGGTAAGGAAAAGTCAAGTGGAATGTCCACCAGGAGCAGGCACAGGTTATATGTGATGAGCACGTATTTCCTCAAATGAGAAGCATTGTGTCCTACTGGAAAGAGGACAGGCCTGTGAGTCAGAGGACCTGGGTTCTAATCTCAGCCCTGCCAGTTGTCTGCTGCCTGACCGTGGGCAAGTCACTTAATTTCTCTATGCCTTGGTTACCTCATCTGTAAAACGGGGATTAAGACTGTGAGCCCCATGTGGGGCAGGGACTGTGTTCAACCTTGTGTCTACCCCAGCACTTAGGACAGTGCTTGGCACATAGTAAGTACTTAACAAATACCGTTATTATTATTATTGGATCCAGACACTTGAATCATTCTTTCAATTTTGCTTCCAGACTCAGTTTCTGACCTGAACTCTTTCTCATACATGTAAATTGAAACAGTAAATTTTAAGCACAGTTCCCAAAAGATGATTCGTCTTTTCTAAGGTGAGATGGAAGGTTGTGGGATGGTGCTTCCAAATCACTTTGTCTTGTTTACTGGGTGTTCCTTTCATCTTGTTTTTCACACATCACCATTGGATTAAAAACAAATTTGATTTTACTCTCTCGGCCAGTGTCGATTTGGTGTGAACCAGATCGGAGGATCGAAAGAGCATCTTAGCCTAAGGTTCTCTTTCCAGAGTTTTAACAGAGCATCTGAGACTAAGTGAACTTTGGCATTGTCTAAAGTAGGGGGAGCAGTGGAAAAATCTGGTTTCCAGGTGAAATGTGTTGGGAAGATTTTGATCCTGAGTCACCCAAACTAACATATAACTTGCCCCAACCGATCTCCTCTGTAGTTTTGCTTAAACTTCCCAATTTCTAAGCCCAGTTCTGAGGAAAACCCATCAGGGAACCTAAGTCATCCTTTTGCTTGGAAATACGTCATTTCAAGGACTAGGTCTTTGCTCTGAATCACATTTGTTTGGGGACATTAGCATTCTGGATCGGCTCTTCACTCTGTGGCGTGCTATTGTGAACTGTGTGATTTGGGTTAAACAACCTCAGTCATTATTTTGGCATTTGATGCTCAACAGAGAAGAGCCAGAAGATGAAACAGAAAGGGGATCTATCCAATAGGTCCCAGCTCCACCTCTGACATTCACCCTGCAGTTACGAAAAAGAATGAATTTACATTTTTAAAAAGCCTCCGATTGGAGTGCTCCTTGTGATCAAACAGGTACAAAAGATAGGAGTCGGACATTGGACTTTGGTCAAAGATGAGACAGTGTTTGGTCTCCCACCCATCCTCGGGGTAGGGAGGGCAGCGACAGGAGCTGAAGAAGGTTGTTGCATTCAGTGGCAAATACCAGGCGTGGAGAAGGGCCAGGCATGACATATATCTTGTAATATGTGTGTTTCGGGGGAGGGGAGCGGGGGAGAGGGAGAAAGTAAAGCCCAACATTCAAGGGTTGAGGGAAAGAACAGTGATCACCAATCTCCTGAAAGGAGTAGAAGTGAAGTAATTGATTTGTTTCTTCTCCCTAGCTTCCTGAAGGTCAGAGCCTGCCGTAGTTTGTTTGTCTGAAGCAGAGTCTGTGTTATCCTGGAAGGAAGTGGAAAATATGAGTAATTAGAGGCCTCTAAATCCATCTTCCTTGAGTTTCAGTTCATCCACAGGCATGAGGAAACTGAGTTAACCATTCGACTCCTAGAAACGATGGTTTGCTCCAGAAAGAGATCGGCTTCCCACTGAGATTTAGGGGTGCCAAACTCTGGGGTTTGGACCTGACTTAGCCGGTAGGCGGACCAGGCGTTCTGCCTAGAATGTGGGAGGTTTGAACTAGGACCTTTAAGGGGCATCGAATGCTGTTTCACATCGGTGTGAGACCTCTTGCCAAAAGAGGCGGAGGAGAGATGCACTGCAGATGGAAATTTTTTTAGACCCCAAATGGCCGTTTCCCTCTTTTAGAGTCACACCTGGAACAGCTTGAGATCCTCATCTTTGACACGACCTTGGCAGACGGGGTTCAGAATGATTGTGCTTTCGGACAGGGGAAAGTACCCAAAAAGAAGATTGCAATAGCCAAATTAGAATTTCCCTGATCAGTCCCAGGTCTTGTGGAAGAGAAAACCCAGGAAGAAAAAAAAGCACATCCGAGTCAGCGGAGCCGTTCCTCAATAGCATAAGTTAGAAAAGCCCTAGAGAGAAGATTGATTAATCAATCAAGGGTATTTGTTGAGTGCTCACTGTGTGCCAAGCACTGTACTCAACATTCATTCATTCATTGATTCAATTGTATTTATTGAGCACTTACTGTGTGCAGAGCACTGTATGAAGTACTTGGGAAGTACAAGTTGGCAACATATACAGGACAGTATAACAGAGCTGGTAGACACGATTTGAGGAAAGAGTCCTTTCCAGGCTCAGATGTTGACTTTCAGTTCTTGTTTCTGTCGCGCTAAAAGCATTCCCTGAGTCACCAGGCATTCTACCCAGTCGCTTTCTGACTGGGAAAGTATTATGGCAGCTGGGCTGAATAAAGAGTTCAGCTGCGTTCTGGTTTTTACATCTTCCGCAGGGGTTCCTGTTTGCTTCAGCGGATGAAAGATGATCCTCCAGCCACTGCTGATTTACTGCGTGTTGTGCTAACTTCTGCAAAGTTTGTGATGGCGGCAGGCAGGGAGCTGGAGTGAATTGTCTTGATGAAGTAGAAGCCAGACAAAGAGACCAGATGCAATTCAGGAAACATGTGGGGCTGTGGGGGTTTATGTATTGATTTGGTTTTTCTTTGAATTATATCAAGAAATAGACATTTCTCCATGGAAAGAGGAACAAGTCTGGCTTTTAGAGCTTTTGCTTATGCAGGGGGATGAAATTCAGGCAGTTGATTTCAGAGATGGGAAATGTGTTGTTTGGGGAATTGGGAGATTGAAGATGAGCCTGAGAAATTTCCAATCTAAGCAGTAGATTGATAGGGTTTTTTAGCTTTTTTGCCGTTGCTGTTGTTTTTTATTATTTTAGACTGGGTTTGAGTTTAGTTTCCTGAGACACACTGGAAACTGCTGCCCCATGTATTTCAAATTAGTTGGTTTAGATCTCCTCTGTGTGTGTGTGGTTCCTCCTGCTCTGCATATTTAAGCCCCAGGCCTAGAAGACCAGGCTGATTTCTGAGAGCAGGCACATCTCTAAAGCCTGAGCTTCCTCACACAGAGCCAGCCACCTCAGAAACCCATCCCCCCACCCCCGGACAGCCTTGTGACACATTGCAGAAAGCCCTAGTTTCGAGAGAGCCTTGCTTGCCAACTCTATGTTTGGGAGCGGTTTGAGTGGTGCTTTGAGGTTTATATCTTATAACGGCGATGTACATTAAGGAAAGCTGCATCTTTCCATCCTTTGGAGCTGCTTCTTGGCCATTTTGCTCACCTCCAGAAGAAAGGACAACCAGCAGCGCTTTCTCTAAAAGGAGGAAACAGTGTGGTCTAGTAGATAGAGCACGGGCCCAGGAGTCAGAAGATCTGGCTTCTAATCCCATCTCCACCACTTGTATTCTGTCTGGCCATGGACAAATCATTTAACTTCTCTGTACCTCAGTTACCTCATCTGTAAAATGGGGATTAAGACTGTGAACCCCATATGGGACATGATTAATTTGTATCTACCCCAGCACTTAGTTTAGTGCTTGGCACGTAGTAAGAACTTAACAAATGCCATTAAAAAGGACAGCAAGAGCTAGAGAGGGGAGGGAAGGAGGGAGGAATAGGGAGAGAGAGAAAGAAAAGAAATGAAAAGAAAACTCCACAGCCCAATCTAGCCAGGAAACCCAGTCCCGTCGAAGTGGTACCTACTGGTTCCCAGTGAGGGCTTTGTCACGGTGCTGGGAATCTGCCCGAAAAGGGCCCAGCAGGTGAGGTGGAAACCTTGTCCAGCTCCCATCCACTCCTACTGCAACCCAGTCCACACACTTGGCTCCTCGAATGCCAACCTTGTCACTGTACCTTGATCTCATCTCTCTTGCCACAGACCTCTCTCCCACATCCAACCTTGCGCCTGGAACCCCCTCCCTCTTCATATCTGTCAGACAATTACCTTCCCCCACTTCAAAGCCTTATTGAAAGCACATCTCCTCCAAGAGGCCATCCCTGACTAAGCCTTTCTTTCTTCTTCTCCCACTCCCTTCTTCATCATCCTGGCTTGCTGTCAAAGCTTGAAAGTAGGTTTTCTCAGTGAGATCTCCCAGGGAGAGCTGCACAAAGCAAGCACTCAATAAATACCATCTATTGTTTGATTTGTTTTTTAACGGTATTTGTTTAGCACTTACAATGTACTAGGCACTATACTGAGTATCGGGTTAGATACAGGTTAATCAGGTTTGACTCAGTCTCTGTCCCACATAAGGCTCATAGTCTTAATCTCTATTTTACAGATGAGGAAACTGAGGCACAGAGAAGTGCAGTGACTTACCCGAGGTCAAATAGCAGACAAGTAGCAGAGCCGGCATTAGACCCATGACCTTCTGACTCCCAGGCCCAAGCTCTATCCGCTACCCGTGGTACAAGTATACATGTGGTATTTGTTAAGCACTTACTATGTGCCAGGCACTGTACTAAGTGCTGGAGTGGATACAGGCAAATCAGGTTGGACACAGTCCCTGTCCCACATGGGGCTAACAGTTTTAGTCCCCATTTTACAGAGGAGGTAACTGAGGCACGGAGAAGTGAAGTGACCTGCCCAAGGTCACACAAGACAAGTGGCGAAGCTGGGAATGGAACCCGGGCACTTACTATAATAATAGTAATAATGGTATTTGTTAAGTGCTTACTATGTGCAAAGCACTATTCTAAGCACTGGGGGTGATACAAAGTGATGAGGTTGTCCCACGTGGGGCTCACAGTCTTAATCCTCAATTTACAGATGAGGTCACTGAGGCACAGAGAAGTTAAGTGACTGCCCAAAGTCACGCAGCTGATAAGTGGCAGAGCTGGGTTTAGAACCCATGACCTCTGACTCCCAAGCCAAGGCTCTTTCCACTGAGCCACGCTGCTTACTATATGTCAAGCACTGTACTGTATGCTCGGGCAGATAGAATACGGTCAAGTAAGGCAAAGTCCTGGTCTTACAGACGGCTCACATACTAAGGAGAAGAGACAGAATGAGCAGGTATGAGGAAACTGAGGTCCAGAGCAGTTAATTGACTTTCCCAAAGGCATACTGCCAGCAAGAGACAAAGTCTGGACTAGAACTCAGGTCTTTTGACTCCCAGGCCCATGTTCTCTCCACCAGGCCTTGCTCCATAATATGTGTCTGTTTTTTATGGTATTTCCTAAGTGCTTACTATGTGCCAGGCACTGTGCTAAGCACCAGGGTAGATACAAGTTAGGTTGGACACATTCAGTCCCTGTCCCACATGGGGTTAGCAGTCTTAATCTCTGTTTTACAGATGAAGTGACTGAGGCATAAAGAAGTTAAGTAACTTGCCCAAGGTCACACAAGAGGCCAGTGGCAGAGCTGGGATTAGAAACCAGGTCCTTCTGACTCCGAGGCCCATGTATTTTCTTCTGGGCCAGGCTGCTTCCTCACGTGTCTTAATGGTGAATTCCAGATAGGACACATCTGGGAAATTCAAGAACATTCTTCCTACAATGTGCCTGTCCCTGGATAGAACACAATGGAATGGTAGAAGAATCAGTTGTGTGCATGGCATGGCCTCATCATTTGCCTAGTGGATAGAGCATGAGTCTGGCAGTCAGAAGGTCCTGGGTTCTAATCCCAACTCTGCCACTTGTCTGCTGTGTGACTTTGGGCAAGTCGCTTCACTTCTCCGTTCCTCAGCGACCTCATCTGTAAAATGGGGATTAAGATGGTGAGCCCCATGTGGGACATGGACTGTGTCCAATACAATGATCTTGTATCTACTCCAGCACTTAGAACAGTGCTTGACACATAGTAAGTTCTTAACAAATACCATTACTATTATTATTATCAGCAGTAGCTGTAGTATTATCAATTACGCATTATCTGTGTGCAGTACACTGAACTACTAAATGCCTGGAAAAAACCCAGAGTTAGGAATTAGACCCGGTCCCTGGTCCTCAAGAGGAGTTTTCCTTTGCAAAGCTTCCTTCCTAAATGTACTCCCAGTTTACCAAGATTCGGTTGCCTACTTTGTCAGCCCACTAGTAAGGTCTTGAAGGAGGGGGTGCACAAATAAAGAAAAAGACAAGGTCATTGCCTTCAAACAAAGCAAACCAAGACCACAAAATTCACTAGGGGGTGATGTCCAAGCAGAAATAATACAAGTATATAGAGAAAATTACAAGTCCACCTCCTATTTTCCCTAACTCTTCCCTGGTCACCACAGTCACGGTATTTACGCTATTTACTGGTGTGACCAGGGTAGAGTTTTAGGGGATCTAGGGAGGAGGTGGGGTTTTCAAGGGAACTAAAAGGAGGAGTACCAACCTAGGTTGATAGAGTGGAGAAATGAGGGTATTCCAGGTTGGGGGAAATGGTGGGGATGAAGGCAAAGTATTTTCTTTGTAAAGATCAGGTCTTCGGCTTTTATTTCAATGCCTGTCAGGTAGGGGACGGAAAACTGAGTAGAAGTAAGGGTGGTTTATAAATAGGTCTGGAGGAATCCAATTGGGGTGCAGTTTGGCTCCCATGAATGCCACGGGAGAGGAGTTTTAAATGGCAGAAGACCAAAATGAACTGGCTCACTGCTGTCAGAGAAACTCAAAAAGCTGGCCAACTGTCCAGCCTGTGATCTCTCAGCCAATGGAAGGGGTCAGTGGGCTAAAACAACTGAACTGGGTCGATCTTCCATTGCTGCTGTGCCCCAATCTGTTTCCAAAGCAGAGCGCAAGGTTTCAACCATGTGACTCTCACTGAAGTCAGTGAGACAGATATTTCTACCTCACCCACACAGGACATTGTCACACCGCCCTTACCGCAAGTGATTTCTCTCAGAGAGAAGCGTCAGCAGAGGACGATAACTCGTTGTTGTTTTTTTCTAAGTGGGTGTCGAGTGGCCTGAACAGGCCCCAGGTGAACTGAGGGTCATCGAGACTTGGGGATGAAGGGCAGAGGAGGCTTGATAAGAGGCCCAGACAGATCGGCGCTACGGGGAAAGAAGAATTCAAATGGAAAAAATAATGGGACTAATATAAAAGGCATCGTTTATGGGGCTCTCAGAGGGTACAGAGCTCTCCCTCAGACACTTGGGGACCTTCAGATTGTCACTGAGAAAATCTGTTGGAGCAACAAGTGACGTTTTTAGACAAAACCTGAGCCTATGAACTATGGAACAGTCTTGAAAGTAGGCACTTGCCCTATCTTTATGCTAAATTCAGCTGCTGTTGTGACCATTACCCTGAGGCTTATGAGCATAAAAGAATATGTTTGGGTCAATCAATCAGTAAACCATATTTATTGAGCACTTAAGAAAGAGCAGTCTGATTTTCTCCACTTCATTGGTTATCAGTTGATCAGTCGTATGTACTGAGCACTTACTGTGTGCAGAGCACTGCACTAAGTGCTTGGGAGACTATAATGCAATACTCTACTATAATGCTATAGTATACTATACTATAATGCTATATACTTTACTATACTCTAATGCAATATAATAATGTATAATGCAATGTAAGGAGCTTACAGTTTGGTGGACTTGTCTCTGAAAGCCCTCTAGAGAGGATCCATGACCAGAAAATCAGCCCACCTTTGCTTTGGAGAACAGATCAGTAATGGTAACAATGATTGTGGTATGTACTAAACTCTGTACTAAATACTGGGTTATGAGATAACCAGGTCAGATAAAGTCCTTGTCTGACATGGAGCTCAAAGTTTAATGAATGAATCAATCAGTGGCATTTATTTAATCAATCAATTGTATTTATTGAGCATTTACTGTGTGCAGAGTACCTTATTAAGCACTTGGGAGAGTACAATACAACAGAGTTGACAGACAAGTTCCCTACCCACAAAGAGCTTACAGTCTAGAGAGGCAGGAAGACATTATTATAAATAAATTGGGGATCTGTACCTAAGTGTTGGGGGGCTGAGGGTGGGGTGAGTATCAAGTGCTTAAAGAGGACAGATCCAAGTGTTTAAGTGACACAGAGAGAGTAGAGCTAAAGAGGGCTTAGTCACGGAAGGCCCCTCGGAGAAAATGTAATTTTAATAATGTTTTAAAGGCAGGGAGAATTGTGGTCTGTCATGTATAAAAGGGGAAGGAATTCCAGGATAAAGGAAGGACGTGGACAAGGGGTCATCAGTGAGATAGATGAGATCAAGGTACAGTGAGTAAGTTGATGTTAGAGGAGCGAAGTGTGAGGATTGGCTTGTAGTACATGTTACTCTTTGATGTGGAGTTGAATAGGCCACCACTGGAGTTTCTTGGAGGAATGGGGAGATGTAAACTAAACCTTTCTTTGGAAAAATGATCTGGACAGCAAGGTGAAGTAAGTACTGGAGATGGGAGAGACAAGAGGCAGGGAGGTCAGTGAGGGGGCTGATGCAATATTTAGACTGTGAGCCCATTGTTGGGTAGGGACCGTCTCTATATGTTGTCGACTCGTACTTCCCAAGTGCTCAGTACAGTGCTCTGCACACAGTAAGCACTCAGTAAATATGATTGAATGAATGAATAGTTAAGGCAGGACAGAAGTACTTGGATCAGAATGGTAGCAGTTTGGAGGGAGAGGGAAGAGTAGATTTTAGCGATGTCGTGAATGTAGAATCAATTAGTGACAGATTAAATATGTGCGTTGGATGAGAGAGGAGTTGAGGGTATTGCTAAGGTTATGGGCTGTGAGATGCAGGGTAGTGGTAGTGTCTACAGTATTGGGGAAGATGGGAGAGGACATGGTTTGGGTGGGAAGATGAGGAGTTCTGTTTTGGATATGTTTAATTCAAGGTATCAGCGACACATCCAAGAAGAGATGTCCTGAAGGCAGGAGGAAATGTGGGATTACAGAAAAGAGAGGTCAGGACTGGAGAGGTAGATTTGGGAATCATCATGTAGAGATGGTAGTTGAAGCCATGGGGATGAATGAGTTCTCCAAGGGAGTGAGGGTAGATGGAGAATAGAAGGGGACTGAGGACTGAGCCTTGAGGGACTCCCACAGTTAGAAGGTGGGAGATAGAGGAGGAGCCCACAAAGGAGACCAAGAAGGAGCAGCCAGAGGTAGGGGAGAAACTGGAGAGGCCCGATGACAGTGGAGCTGAGGATTTATTTATTTGTTTATTTTAATTGGTATTTGTTAAGCACTTACTAAGTGTCAAGCACCCTTCTAAGCATTGAGGTAGGTACAAGTTGATCAGGTCCTATGTAGTCCCTGCCCCACATGGAGCTCACAGTAGGTTAGATAATGTTTCCAGGAGAAATGGTTGGCCCACAGTGTTGAAAGCAGCTGAGAGGTTGAGGAGGCTTAGAATGGAGTAGAGGATGCCGTATTTGGCAAGAAGAAATTTACTGTTGGTCTTAGAGAGGACAGTTTTCATTTAGTGGAGAGGGCAGAAACTAGATTGGAGAGATACAGGGGAGATTTGGAGGAAGGGAAGTAGGGTCAGCAGGTGTAGACAACTCACTCAAGGAGTTTGGAGAGGAATGGTAGGAGGGAGGTGGGGCAATAACTGGAGGGAGGATTGGGGGTCAAGGGAGAATTTGGTTAGGCTGGGAGAGATATATGTGCATGATTGAAAGCAGTGGGAAATCTAAATAGGAGGTAGAACAGGAAGATAATCCCCATTTTACAGATGAAAAAACTGAGGCCCAGATGAGTTGTGAGTACTCCTGGTCACACAGCAGGCAGATGGCAGAGGCGGGAAGCCACATGACCTGGTAGAAAGACCAAGGGAGTCAGAGAATGTGGGGCCTAAACCTGCCTCTGCCACTTGTCAGCCATTTGATCTTGGGTATGTCATTTAACTTCTCTATTCTTCAGTTTCCTCATCTGGAAAATGGGGATGAAATCTGATTCCCTCCTTCTTAGATTGTGCCCCCCCCCCCCCCCCATGTAGGACAGGGGCTGTGTCCAACTCGATCATCTCCTACCTACCCCAGCACTTAATAGGGTGATTGGCACCTAGTAAGTACTTAACAAATTCCACTCAAAATTTAAAGTCAGATCCTCCAACTCCCAAGACTGTGCTCTTTCTACTAGGCCATGCTGCTTCTCGCAGAAATACTGAACTCATTTGTGGCTGCTAATCTAGATCTAGCCCACTAATAAATTGTGGCCTCTGAAAAGGGAATTGGTATCAGGAGCCCTGAGGTGGACAAATTTGGGGGGTTATTCATCAAATTGTTAGGATTTTCTCTCTAAAATGTATCTAGGCCTCTACCACAAAGCATCACACTGTAGTTTTTCCTCAAAGGTGATGAAATTACTCTTTCTTATTGTGGTCAGGCTCAAGTGGAATTTATTCAGGAAAGATATAAAGACAGAGACATATACCGTGATGATGGATTGTCTGCGGGTTTGAAGGGCTTATTATGTTCTGATTTTCAGAAAATGTCGTTGTTATTTCTCTGCTCAGTTCAACAGTTTCCCTGGGCGTATCTGACTTGCACAGGAAGCAGGGTTAAGGCTCCTTAATAACGGCTAATAACCTTCCTCCCCTCCCCTCTTTGCTCCACCCCCACCACTTTGCCTCAGATCACGTGTGACTTTTCTGTGGCTGAAAGAGAGTCATAATTGAGTTTAGTGTGCCATCTTTATCTTGGGTTTTGCTGTTTCTACTTTTCAGGCATTGCTGATTGTAAAATTATTCACTAGTTCGTACCTTCCACAAAATCACCTCCAAGTCATTCACATCCCTGCTGGTCACAGCTTCCTTTCCCCCAGAAAACAACTGGAGTTTCATTCCCAGCTCTGCCACTTGTCTGCTGTGTGGCCTTAGGCAAGTCACTACACTTCTCTGTGCCTCAGTTATCTGCATAATGATGGGTAAGACTGTGAGCCCTATGTGGGACAGGGACTAGGTCCAACTGGATTATCTTTTATCTACCCCAGTTCTTAGAACAGTGCCTAGCACATAGTAGTTGCTTAACAAATACCATTTAATAGAAGATCTGCCCAAGTCAGCCAATCAGTGTTATTTATTGAGGACTTACTGTGTGCAGTCTGCTATACTGAGCGCTTGTGGGGGTACAATAGAGTGAGACACATTCCCTGCCTTCAAAGAGCTTACCATCTAGTCACCTTCAAGCAGATCCCAGAGTTTGTAAGGAGTCATCAGCCAAAACAACTTCCAAGGGCTGGACCCAGGGGGCTTCAGTCTATTCCAGAACCATTTCAGCCTCAGGGACTTCACATGGCTATTGCCTGCAAAAACCACCTTTGTAAATGCTGAGGAGCATCACGGCCTTTCCCGTGGACCGGAGTTGAGGGCAGAGGTGTTCCTGCACCCCACGAGAGAGAGAAGAAAAGGAACCTTCCTGAGTGGAGGATCTAAGTATAGAGCTTTCTCCTTCCAGGCCCAGCATCCTACCCCCAGCTTCCACCTTTGTCTGGGAATGTTCGGAAAGGGTGACTACCCTCGCTGGACTATCCAATTCCTGGAGGATCGGTATCTCCAGCCCAAATCTCCATCAGAAGCTGCCCAGATGGACATCTGGCTTTTCTCTAGGCCACCTGAAGCTTGCAGGGCTCAGAGATAACATAGTAATTATGGTATGTTAAGTGTTTACTATGCACCAAGCACTGTACCAAGCGCTGGGATAAATTAGGGATCTCTGGTATTATTCTGGGTGATTACAATTAAGTTTAAATTATTTCATTCAATTGTATTTATTAAGCACCTACTGTGTGCAGCACTTGGGAAAATACTATACGACAATAAACAGTGACATTCCCTGCCCACAAATTATTTATTATTAATAATGATAGTTATAGCAACAATATTGTTAAGCTCTTACCATGTGCCAACTCTGTACTAAGCACTGGATAGATACAAGGTAGTCACGTCAAACGCAGTCCCTATCCTACCTGAGGCCCGCATTCTTAATAAGAGGGAGAACAAGTATTGAATACCCATTTTATAGATCAGAAAACTGAGGTCCATCAAAGTTAAGTGACTTGTCCAAGGTCACACAGCAGGCAAGTGACAGTGCCGGGATTAGAACCCCTCCCATTTACACACCCTCCATTCTGCGTCACCTATGCTTTTGGACCTGAACCCCTTAAGCACTTGATTTCCATCCCACTCTTAGCCCCGTAGCAATTATATGCATATCCTTTTATTCTCCAGCATCCCCTAGCTGAAATGTATTTTAAAGTCTGACTCCCCCTCTAGATTGAAAGCTTCTTGTTGGAAGGTGTCATGTCTTCCAGGCTTGTTGTGGGCAGGGAATGCATCTGTTTATTGTTATATTGTACTCTCCTAAGCACCTAGTACAATGCTCTGCCCACAGTAAGCACTCAATACATATGGTTAAATGAATGAATGGATATTGTATTGAACTCTCTCAAATGCTTAGTACAGTACTGTACACACAGTAAGTGCTTAATAAATGTCATTGATTGATTAATATTCCCACAGTTGGTGAGAAAAAAGAGTTAGGAGTGCTGCAAGAGTGAGATGAATTAATAGAAAATAGATGGATTAATGGATTATTAGAGGGAGAAGGTAGGAAAGTTAGATGGCCCACCCCTACAATGAGAATGGATGTCAAGAAGAGCCACTATCAAAATATCCCTCCTAGTGTCCTCTGATACCCCTGTTAGGGCCCACTGGTCAGACCCAGAATTGGAATTGCACTAGGGCCTATGGGTTAAAGGAATCCCTCCAGACTTCTAAATTAGAAAATCAGAATTCACTAGTGGTGGATGGCATCAGGCTCAGTGATTTTCAGGGGGCCAGAAATTAGTGGTTATTAGAGTGTAGACCCAACTGGCAGCAACTGGTAGAGTTGCCCTCTACTGAAGGGTGATTGAAACCATGTCAGAAGAATCCAGCTGCCAGGAGGGCAGAGGCCCCTGAAGGGTGTCAGATACCTCAACTGAGGTGTCTGACAGGACGTAAGTAGCCAGTGTTAAAGATGTCACTGTTGGTTAACAGTTGCCCAGCTGTTGATTTCCTGGGTGAGTGCCTCTCTGTAAAGCCCACCTGCCTCGATTGATCGATTAATCAATAGTGTGTTCTGAGCCCTGTCCTAAGCACTTGAGAGCGTGCAGCAGGTTTAGCGGAACTGATTCCTCAAAATCTAGCAGCAGACTTGAGGTGCTTACAATCTAGCAGGCAGAAGGACACTAAGATAAATACAAAAAGGAGAAAATCACAGAATATAAGATATGTACACAAATTTTCCGGGGGCTGCGGGTGAGTATCCAAGCACTTTGGTGATGTGGAAGTGCTTAAGTGGCAGTTGGGGAGGGGGGAAAAAGGAGGGGGAGATGAGAGTTTAGTCAGGGAAGGCCTCTTGGAGGTGATGGGATTTCCGAAGGACTTTGTAGATGGGGAGAACAGTGGGGTGAAGGCAGTGAGAGCTTTGCCATGTTTGTCTCCCAGACCAAAGTCCATCTGTTCCCTCTGTCCATCTGTCCGTCTCTCACAATTCTGCCCTTGGTACCTCCAGAATAACAGCAGCAGGCAGACCAAGTTGAGGAAGAGGGAGTTTATGTCAATGGTCTGTTGTTTGCAAAGTGAGAAGAAGAAATGAAATAGAGAACCAAAGAGAATTGTTTCCATGGCCAGTGGGGATCATTTTTTGTTGTTGTTATGGGGGTGGGGAGAGGGTGAAAAGAGGTCAGCATGCCCCCTGCTGGGGTCAAAGTAGTCAGCCCCTTTCAATAAGTCACATTATTGGATGGGGCCTGCCCCTTTCAGGTGGATTAGAAGCCCTCACCAGTGTAGATCTGCATTTGGCAAGCAGGCAGTGGAAGGCCAGATCGGGAACAGAAAGGTACCCACAGGTAGATGGCTCAAATTCCAGGGGCCACTGCCACAGACATGCAAATTGCAGAGCAACTCATTTCTCTGGGATGGGGCCCAGGTTCTCTTTCTCCTCCTTGACCGCTTGGTGACACAAATATTTGTTTTTAAAGACTAGCTTTTGGCTCCTAGAATTGGCCACCACTCAACTTCCTGCCCGTGATATTTCAGATCCCTAATCTGTGATGAATCCAGCTTCTAGTTTCTTTCTGACATTCCAGATTCGCTGCCCAGGAGGCAAAAGTAACCAGGCTTCCTACTGTCCGAGATTTCAGCTAGCAGCTGAGGCAATTGGGAGGCAGCCCCCTTGGACCCGGGCTTTGTGACTTTGTTGGGGTGTGTGACTCTGAATTTGTTTTCTTTGCAGATTGCAGTGTCTTTGTCCACAGGGGGTGCCGAGAGAGCCTGGCTTCCTGTGCCAAGGTCAAAATGAAGGTAAGGAGATCCAGGCTGAGGGAGGGTTAAAGGAAAAAGACTTGAATCTCCCTTGGAAAATCAATAGGAAGCATTCAGTAGCCGTTTACCCATTTTGAATCAAATCTATAAAGTAACACAGTAATTATTTCTAGTTTAAATGGATGCTATATCCTTTGGAACATAAATGTGTGACTTAAATGTCCTGAAAGTGGCTATAATCTCTGTACCTATGGGGGTGTAAGACACTGTAACAGCTCTGTAATTAGGTTTGAAATTATGTTGCCTTGTCCCCTCAAAATATCCACCCACCTGTCTTGCTCCCAGTTCTAAAGTGGGAAACAGGCCGAGGTTAAAGGTCTTGTACCTGAAGAGTAGGAGAAGCAGAGTAGATGCCCTCAAGGTAGATGCCATGCTATATAGCAGGCTCTACTCCTCACTTCGCCCAACCTCTACCCCTGGTAGCAGGCACAGAGAAAGAAGGTCCACTATGCCAATGGTACTTGTCTTTGGCGTGAAGATCTCATAATATGAATGTGATTTGGGAATTCTTTATCAATCAGACTGTGTGCTTAGGCCATTATGTAATTGTTAGGATGCTATATTTTGGTGGCAGTCATGGGAAGTTGCCTTCCTTTCCATTCACCTTGTGTCTTCCCCTTCTAAATACTGCCTCCCCGAGCTCTTCATGAAGGAAGATATCTGTTTACCCACCCACAAACACACCTGTGATTCCTTATAAATTGTAGTTTTTCCTGTGTGCTCATCTAATCTGCAAACACAGACCCTGCTCTTCCTAATGATTTAAATCAATCATTGTTCATATCTCTAAGGACTTAAGCTAACTATGTGTTGGATAACACCGCTGAAGAGGTTAGTTGTAAATTCCTTTCGGCATTGTAGCTGGGGATTAACCAGTCCTGTGTGGAGTCCTGTCACTGGGGGAATTGACATTGAGCAGAGTCTAGAAACAGTCTTCCCTCAAGCCTCATTCAACAAAATTTAATCATATTGTTTTGCTCCTAGCAACCAAAGGGGAATCTTCAGGCCCATGATACCTCGTCATTGCCCACAGTGATCATGAGAAACAAACGTAAGTTGCCCTAGTCGCGCCTTCCTCTTCCTTCTCACATTTCTCCTTCCGTCCAATACATGACCAGTTCCTAAATCACAGCTTTGTGTACTGGTTCTGATGTCTGATGGATGTCAGATTCCCAGAATCCAGTGACCCTTGAACTAGCAGTCCACTTCCAAAACCACATTGGGTTTTCAGAGGGGTGGAGGAGCTAACATGTCCACGCCTCTGTCTACAGTGGCTTTCTTTACACCCCGCTGCCTCCCTTATCAGCCCTCCCATGTCCACCCATTCACTCATCACCTAGGGACTTCAGATACAAAGTCACAACTCATTTGGGTTTAATCACAATCTCATTTGAACAACCCATGGATAATGTGCCTGTCCCCTTTCCCAAGCATTTCCCAGGCACTTCACATGTCATCAGGTTTCACACCGCCAAAAGACCTTTTCATTCATTCATTCAATCATATTTATTGAGCGCTTACTGTGTGCAGAGCACTGTACTAAACACTTGGGAAGTACAAGTTGACAGCATATAGAGACGGTCCCTACCCAACAACGGGCTCACAGTCTAGAAGGGGGAGAATTTGTCAGGAGAGTTTAGAAGTTGAGGATTTGTTTTAAGGGAGCCGGTTCTGGGTGCTTAAGAGGTTCTGTTTTACCTGTTGAAAAGCATTATGAATCTTGAAGTTGGCCTTCATTCATTCATTCAATCGTATTTATTGAGTGCATACTGTGTGCAGAGCACTGTACTAAGCACTTGGGAAGTACAAGTTGGCAACATATAGAGATGGACCCTACCCAACAGCAGGCTCATAGACTGTAGGCCTTAATGCCAGTAGTGGAAAACTCAGAGCAAGGTGAGTGGTTGCTGAGTAGCAACTCACTCTTCATCATCTTGAAGGCAACCTGGTCTCATCCCTGTCGATAGTGACCTTGGGTGGGCTGGCCTAGCTCAACTACCTGTAGGTCCTTGTGGGACTGGGTTGCTTTTGAGGCCATGTTGGAATTTCAGGTCTTCTCTTGGGTTTCTCTGAGATAGCAGTAAGGACCTGATTCCCAACTGAACTGGAATGGTCAAAAGTTGAGATATCAAGACAACAGCCCAAGCTTGTAGGAATAAAGCGACCCCTGTACCTCAAGTCCCAGAATGGCAATGGGACCTCAACTGACCCCGCAGTGAACATGCTACAGTCTGGGAAGGGAAGTCCAAACATTAAAAGTAAGCAGAGTGGCTCTTGTGGAGAAGAGGTGGGGGTCAGTGCAGAATAGCTTAGCCAATTTTCCTGGGGCAGTCCCAAGTATGAGACAGTTACAAGTGTTTTGAACATCGCTTGTGGGGGGCCTACAAAAATCTGGTTCTGTCCTGGCTAAATAGGGGTGTGTGATCAGTCCCGCTCAAGATCCCCTGGTCAGGTCTGATTTGGAAGCATGTTGGGCTTTCAGGGGCCACCATGCGTGGCCCAGATGAGACCAATGGCCATTTCCTCTCTGAATTTGATTCTGTCTCAGTCAACCTAATTCCTCTAAGTTATCAAGGTGGAATTTAGAAGTAGGAGTGACCAGTTGCCATGGGAAGAGGATCTAGGCTGCTTTTTCAGCATTTATTTAATGTATTCCACACTGATTCCCAGGTAGGTGAGCAATGTTGAGTGTCATGTTTCTCATCTGGCTGGTCATTGTCTTCCAGCCTCCCAGCCCAAGGAGCGGCCTCGGTCTGCAATCCTCGTGCCTGACGAGACCACCATGGTTCCTCTATTCAACAGCAGGCGATCGCAGCAGAGCTCAGCTCTTTCCAAGAGCATCTCCATCCAGAATATTGCCGGGTTAGTTGGGGGTCCCTGGGTAAGACACTAGCTTTCGGGAAGCACAGGGGCTGTACTTGAACCAAGCACTGAAAACAGGCTTTTAAGTGAATGCTGATTGAAAAGGTTTGAAATGAGCCTCCCTCAAATCTGTAGCCCTCCATTAAACTGCAGGCAAGTCACCATTCTGGAAAAGACCCTGCCCCTACTGTTATGATCCAGGGATTCCGCCTGCTCTCTAGACAGAAGGAAGCCTGTTATCAGGAATCAGCAGCTGATTGTGAGACAGGGGCTGTTAATTAATTAATTATGGTATTTGTTAAGCTTTTCCTATGTGCCATACACTACTCTGAGTGCTGGGGTAGATACAAGGTTATCGCTTTGGACATGATTCCTGTCCCACATGGGAGGACATAGGCACAGAGAAATGAAATGACTTACCTCAAGGTCCCCCAGCCGACAAGTGGAACTGGAATTAGAACCCAGTTCCTCTGATGCCCAGGTGTGGGCTCTTTCCACTGGGCCATGCTGCTGTGATAGGTAAACACCAGACAGGTAGGACACCATCAGAGACTGAAGTTAGGTTGCCAAGACTAAGCTAGCTAGGGTCTGAAGACATCTAAACAGACTCTTTAAACGTCCATTTCCAAATCCTCAAGATGTCTCAATGGATTTATGGTTTTGCGGTTGGCGCTAGCCAGCCTCTTCAAGTTTCACATGCATCTGGATGGGTTCACTTAATTGGCTGGCCCACTACTTGAAAACCTGCCTGCGGCAAATGATCCCATTTGGTTTTGATTGGGAACAGACAGACATGGAAAGCTACTTACGGCCATAGTGCTCATCATAGGAGCATTTTGGGAGTGGAATGCGAGGAGAGAGGAAAAAATCAATTGATCAGTCATATTTATTGAGCACTTACTGTGTGCCAAGTGCTGTACTAAGCGTTTGGAAGAGGAATATGTAATGTTCAGTGACCACAACGAGCTAATGTATTTCATCTCTTGAGGCAGAGTGGTCTAGTGGAAAGATCAAAGACCTGGCAGTTGGAGGACCTGGGTTCTAATCCTGACTCCACCACTTGTCTGCTGCCTGACCATGGGCAAGTTGCTTAACTTCTTGGTGCCTCAGTTCTCCCTTCTGCAAAATGGGAATTCAAAACCTGTTACTTCTACTTAAACTGTGAGCCCCATTTGGGATCTGTTTGTCTTGGAACTACCCCAGCGCTTAATACAGTGCTTGGCATGTAGTAAGCACTTTACAAATACCACAGTGGTTATTTATTATTAATATTGTTGTTATTATTCTCTAGACTGTAAACTCATTGTGGGCTGGGAATCTATCTACTAGCTCTTTTGTACTGTACTCTGACAAGCACTTAGTATAGTGCTGGGCACACAGTAAGTGCTCAGTAAATACGTTGATCAATTATTTCGTTACAAAGATTAGACCGAGAAATTACTGTACAGTGCACTGAGAAATCCCTTTGACACCCCTGATAAAAATTTCTCACTAAAAAGCTAAAATCATTCAAAGAAAGTTTCATGCATTATTGTCATCATCCTCATTAGTACTCACTGAGCACTAACTGCAGATAGAACATGGTATTTGATGATTGGGACAATAGAGTAGAAGTAAAAGTTATGGGTCCCTGCTTTAGGAAGCAATTGCAACCTAATGGTTCCAGTTTTCAGGGGGAGATTTGGTCACAATTTTCCCCTTCTGTTTCATCCATCTGCTTCATTGAGAGTATTAGAGCTGTGTTCGTGGCATGTGTCCTTTGTGTGGATTCCTATGAAGCAAATAGTTAATTGAAGTCACCTTATATACATAGTTTGCAAAGGATGGTTGACATTCTGTGCTTCCTTTCATTCCTAGAGTTGGCAATGATGAGAGCATGTCCACTACCTGGAAATTCCTGTCTCACTCCACAGACTCCTTAAATAAAATCAGCAAGGTTAATGAATCCACAGAATCACTCACTGATGAAGGTAAGAGAATCAGGGCCAATTCATCCAGTCTGGAGAAGAGATAGTTTCCAAATACCAGTGGGAAGTCAGGATAAATAGGTTAACCTCTCTGCACTTCCATTTCCCTGTCTGACAGAGAGGATACATGTTGCCTGCTCCTTCTTCTATCTCACAGGGAAATGATGTGGATTAATTAAGTAAATAGCCATAAGTGATGTTGACTCAGGGGAGCTCTCTTACATTAAATTGGCAATCACCTTTCTTGTCCACTTGCCAGATGAGGTCCACAGTGACCAGAGTTGTTGTTTTGATCTCTGGCAACTAGACAATGGAAAAATATTTTTCTGCCCTCTGATTTTTACGTACCCTCAGGACAAGCTAGCAGACATAGCCTTGAAACTGTGGAGAACACAAAAGCCCCATTTATCCACCTTATGTACATGAGACCACCTAAAAGATTTGATACTGTGGACTACTTGCTCAGAATTAATTGGAGAAGCATGAGTCTGAAGGGAGCACTGCAAATCTGTGCACCTTGATGCAAGTCAGACTTCAGTGGTCTCACTAGAATGCTAAAGTTAAAACTATCAACGTACATTCATCCGTGTCAGTGTCAATACTTCCATTTTGACTGCTAAATAAGTTACTACGAAGCTATTTAAAAAAAAAAAAATTCAGTGACTTTCTCCAGGAATTTTCAGCTGGTGCAAAAGGGGTTTAGGTGAAATCATGTGACCATAATTAGTTACCGGAGAAAAAGCTAGGGATCTGTTAGATGAGACATGAGATGACTCCTTTAAACATTGGAGTGAGGTCAACGTAGCAGTCGCAGTTGTCCTGTTGTAGCAGAATACCAGTGACCTGAACCAAGTGTGAACTTCCTTATGAACTTAGTGAACCACCCTTCAGAGGAGGGACTGGACCACTAGGCTATGAGACTCAAAGTTAGGTAGCCCAGACTCCTGCCCAAATGTTAAACAAAGAGAACATCTTAATCCCTTCACCAAAGCTTTGGTTCCACATGTCTCTTTAGCAAGCAAGCCCTCAGCACACTTAAGGCTGAGGAATATAGTTCAAAAACGTCTCTGCCATGTGTGTGTTCATGAAGGGAATTGGTTATGTCATGTGGTAAGTATCTTTATGATTGTCACCCACTCCCCAACCTTTAGAGTGTAAGCTCTTTGTGGCAGAGAATGTGGACCACTTTTATGCTCTGCTTTTTCCAAATACCTGGAACAGCGAAGCACAAGTGGTCTACTACTACTTGTTGTAAGGAAAATGACCTTTTTAGGGATGCCAGACCTAAACCTTGATTATTGAGTTCTTCTTTGCTGTGGGACAGGAACAGACATGAATGAAGGACAGCTTATGGGGGATTTTGAGATGGAATCAAAGCAGCTGGAAGCAGAGTCTTGGAGCCAGGTTGTAGACACCAAGTTTCTCAACCAACAGCACAAGGATATGGTGAAAAGGCAAGAAGTGATTTACGGTGAGCTTTCTCATTTTGTTATGGGATTACTGTGTGATTTTTCCAGGAACCAATTTTAGGAAATTGTATGCTTTACTCACAGTCTAGTGCTTTTTCCCATCTTTTTAGAGCATTACAAGTCTGAGCTTTACATATCCACCTTTCATATATTCTGTTTTTTGTCTTCCAACCGTCAATTTATAGTACTTATTGAGCATCTGCTATATGCTGAGCACTCTACTAAACCCATATGAGGGTGTAATAAAATTAATAGTAATAATAATAAAAATTATAATTATGGTATTGGTTAAGTGCTTACTATGTGCCAGGCACTTTCCTAAGCGCTGGGGTAGATACCGCTGGGGTAGATACAACCTAATCAGGTTGGACACAGTCCCTGTCCCACATAGGGTTAACAATCTTAACCCCATTTTACAAATGAGGGAACTGAGGCACGGGGAAGTGAAGTTCGTGTAACACACAAGGGGAGAAGCTGGGATTAGAACCCATGACCTTCTGATTCCCAGGCCCGTAGACATGATCAGTAAACATGATCCTTGCCCTCAAAGAGCTTCAATCTAGTGGGAAAGAGAAATTAAAATAAATTATAGATAATAGGAAGTAACGTAGAGCATTAACATTTGTACTTATGCACTTATCTGTCAGGGTCAGTGACATTTACTACTTTTCATCGCCATTCACAGTATTTATTGAGCACCTATTGTGTGCAGGATGCTGTACTGAGCATCTGCCTTGTGGAGGGCACTGTGCTAGGCATTTGGGAACATACAATAAAAGTTGAAGACAGTGTAATGTGGAACAGGGACTGTGCCCAACCTGATTAGCTTGTTTCTACTCCAGTGCTTCGAACAGTGTTTGACATATAGTAAGCACTTAACAGATGCCCTTAAAAAAACTAAATACGAAAGAGCACTAAACTATATATAAAAAATAGAAATGATAAATGAATGAATGACAAAGAAATGACCAGGTAAGTGCATTAGACTGCAGAGGTAGAGTGATTAATCAGTGAAGGCTTCCTAGAGGAGGTGGCTTTTTCAAAGACAGGAAAGGAGTGATGCTGAAGGTAGTGAAGCTGAGAAGGAGATGGGGGAGAAAGACATGAGCATTGGGTTGGATGGAGATAGGTCAAAAATGGGGGATATTCTACTGCTGAGTAGGATCACTTGTTTCTCCAGTTGATAGAATTGATGATTACTGGAGGAGCGTGGCTTATTGGAAAGAACATTGGCTTGGGAGTCAGAGGATCTGGGTTATTGTCTTTTCTGCTGTTTGACCTTGGGCAAGTCACTTCACTTCTTTGTGCCTCAATTCCCTCATCTGCAAAATGGGGATTCAAATACCTGTTCTCCCTCCTACTTCAGACTGTGAGTCCCATGTGGGACCTGATTATCTTATGTCTACACCAGCACTTAGTACAGTGCTTGGAACTTAGTAAGTGCTTAAATACAGTGGTTGTTTTATTTATTATTATTATTATTATTATTATTGTTTTCAGGTAGTCTTGCTGTGATCAAGGAGAGTAGTGATCCTATATGATAGTCTTGTGTCTACCTCAGTGCTTAGCATAGTGTTTGACTCTAGCAAGCACTTTACAAATACCACTGTCTGTCGTTCCTGTCACTCGGTTCACACAGTGGGTGATGGAATCAGTGAGGGACACAAACTGCATCCAACCAGATTATCTTGTGTGACCCCAGCACTTAGTACAGTGCTTGGCACATAACAAATGAGACTGACTGTTGCAGAAATATTGGGAGAGCCAGGGGAAGGGGCCTTGTAAGCCACTGGGGAAAGAGGTGAACAATGAAGATGATGACCTTGTGCCTTGAATGTTCTCTCCTTCCCTCCCTGTCTGCAGAGCTGCTGCAGACTGAACTGCATCACATCCGCACTTTGAAGATCATGAGTGACGTATACAGCCGTGGTATGATGACGGACCTGCTATTCGAACAGCAGATGGTGGAAAAACTTTTCCCCTGCCTGGACGAACTGCTCAAGATCCACAGTCAGTTCTTTCAGAGGATCCTGGAGAGAAAGAAAGAGTCCCTGGTGGACCGAAGCGAGAAGAACTTCCTCATCACACGGATAGGGGATGTGCTCGTGCATCAGGTTGGTTTCCCAGAGGCCCTTGCCCTTCACCTTTCCACTTCCCCAGCAGAGGCAGGGTGGCCCAAAACCCAAGAGCAAAATGGAGTCTGGTCTTGGAGCCACTCCTGGATGTTCTCTCCAGGGCATTCTGGCTCTGGCTCTGGCTCTCGCTCTCTCTCTACTTCCTCTTTCTATTTCTGTCTGTCTCCTGTCAAACCCAGGAGAATATGGTTTCGCTCCAGTCTCCCCTAGGGGCAAATAAGATAGAATGTGAGAGTGTCTGCAGGACTCTTTGAACATTTTGGTGAACAAAAATGTTCTCCTATTGCAGTGGTTACTTTCACCCAGCTTAGGTCAAGTTTAATCATTTCTCGTGAATGGGCAGCGACTATTGTACTCCAGTCGTACTCCAGAGATGCTTTTAATGGTTCTCTGCCCTCCTTTCTTCCCTCCCATTCATGGATATTGGATCAGTCAATCATTAGTATTTATTGTGCTCTTACTGTGTGTGCTAGGCATTTGGGAGAGTGCAGTACAACAGAGTTGGTAGAGATGTTCCTTGGCCACAAGGAGCTTACTGTCTAGCAGGACAGACAGCATTATAAATACATTTTGGATATGTACCTAAGTGCTGTGGGGTGAATATCAGTGGCTTAAAGGGTACAGATCCAAGTGCACAGGTGATGCAGAAGGGAGAAGGAGTAGGGAAATGGGGGTTTAGTTGGAGGCCTCTCGGAGGAGATGTGATTTTAATAAGACTTTGAAGGTGGGGAAACTGGTGGTCTTTTGGCTATGGAGGAGGAGGGAGTTCCAGGAGGGAGGAAGCACATAGGCAAGGGGTCAGTGGTGAGATAGAGGAGATTGAGGTATAGTGAGTAAGTTGGTGCTAGAGGAGCCAAGCATGAGGACTGAGCTGTAATAGGAAATCAGTGAGGTAAGAAAGGACGGGGTGAGCACATTGAGTGCTTTAAAGCCAATGGTAAGAAGTTCTGTTTGAAGCCAAGCTGGATGGGCAACTACTGAAGGTTTCATGAGGAGTGGGGAGATGTGGACTGAACATTTTTTGGGGGATAGGATAAGTGCCTGTCTGCATAGTAGCATAGTAGCAGTTAGGATGGAGAGGAAAGGGCAAATTTTAGTGATGTGAAAGTAGAACTGACAGGATTTAGTGACAGAGCGAATATGCAGAGAGATGAGTCAAGGGAAATGCCAAGGTTAAGGGCTTGTGAGACTGGGACTCTAGTCGTGCTCAAAAACAAAGGAAAGGACAAGGTTTGGGTGGGAAGATGAGGAGTTCTGTCTTAGTCATGTTCAATTTGAGGTGACAGCAGGACAGCCAAGTAGAGAGGTTCTAAAGGTAGGAAGAAATACAAGACTACAGAGAAGGAGAAAAATCAGGGCTGGAGATGTGGATTTGGGAATCATTCACATAGAGGTAGTAGTTGAAGCTGTGGGAGCAAATGAATTTTCCAACGGAATTGGTGCAGATGGAGAATAGAAGGGGACCCAGAACTGAGCCTGAGGGACTCCCACAGTTAGAGGGGGAGAGGCAGAATAGTAGCCTGATAGAGAGAGGCCAGGGAGATAGGAGAACAAGGAGAGGACAGTGTCAGTGAGGCCAAGATTAGATCATGTTTCCACAGTGTCAGAGATATCTGGGAGGCCAAGGAAGATTAGGATGGAGTTGAGGCCATTAGATTTGGCAAGAAGGTGATCAGAAGGTGGTCGGTGAGCTCAGAGAGGGCAGTTTCTGTGGATTGAACAGGGCAGAAGCCAGATTGGAGGGATTCAAGGAAAGCGTTGGAGGAGAGGAAGTGGAGGCAGTGCATGTAGACAACTCATTCAAGGAGTTTGGAGAGGAATAGTATGTGGGAGATTGGGTGATAACTTGAGGGAGTCTAGCCTCAAGGGAGGGTTTTAGATGTGCTGTCCATCACGGTGTGCCAAGAATCTTTTGGTCCTACAGTCAGAGACAGAATTCAAGGCAAGACATTCCACTGACTTGCATGATACAGCATTACTCAAGGTCTTTTCCTCCCAAGGTCATCTTGATTGTGAAGGCACAAGTACAAAGCTCATCCTACTCTATTTCTTAGTCATGAGTTGATAGCAGAGAAGGCCAAGAAATCTACTCTCCCTCTCCCCCCTCTTCTACTTCCCCCCCAGCCTCAAGTTGGGTAACTCTTCCAGGCTCAGCTCTATTACCCTGCTTTGGGATTTAAGACTGAGGTCTGTGGGCCTCTGTTTCCTGAATGAAATATGGAACCAAATGAACTTCCCCCTGCCCTGTGATTTGAGGGGGATCATAAGGTCCACTGGACACAAGAGCTCCACTGGGTCTTGAGAGCTGGAGCAGCGGGAGGAGGGTCTTCATTTGGGGACCGGAACGCTAGCACTCAGCCCTGTCTCCCTCTTGACCTTGTCCTCATTCTCATCCTATTGTAGTTTTCGGGGGAGAACGCCGAGCGCCTGAAGAAAACGTACGGCAAGTTTTGCGGGCAGCACAACCAGTCCGTGAATTATTTCAAAGACCTGCACAACAAGGACAAGCGCTTTCAGGCCTTTGTCAAGGTGAATGCCTCCCTCCCTGGACAGGGATGAAGTCCCCGGGCAGACAGTTGGTGGGGGCGTGTAGAAGCCACGTGGGTCATGAGCAAGGACTGGTTCACTATCCATGGCTAACGTGGAATTCCCTTCTTCCCCCTCTTGCAGAAAAAGATGAGCACGGCTATAGTGAGGAGGCTCGGCATTCCAGAATGCATATTACTTGTCACTCAAAGGATCACTAAATACCCTGTGTTATTCCAAAGAATTCTGCAGTATACCAGCCGTAGGTTTCTCCCTTTTTTTGCTTTTTTTTGAAATATTGGGTTTGTTTTCTAGGTCTTACAGGTGCTTCCTGAGTGGGCCTCTGGCCAAGTTGATTGAAGTGGGTGGGATTGAAGCGTGGGTTCTGTGCCCAGAAGCTAGGGTTGGGATGGGTTGGACAGCCATATCTGTAACCGTAAGAGGAAGGTTGGTGGATTGGAGTCAGAAAGCCCTCTCTCCCTACCTTTCCTTTCTCCCTCCCTTCGTCTTTTTTCTCCACTACTTTCTCCACTCTCTTCTTCTCTTCCTCCTTCTCCTCTTTCCCTCCTTCTCTCTCCCTCTGTGTCCCTTTCTGTTTCTTCTTCCTCCTTTCTCCCCTCTCTCCTTCCTTTCTGTCTTCCGCTGCTTATTCTCTCTTTCCCTCTCACCACCTTTCTCTTTCTGTGCCTCCCTCTGAAGGTCTCTTTCTCTCAACCCAAACCCTTCAAGGGATGAAAACTCTGTCCCCGTATCTCTTTCAAGAAAACGACGCGGAAGGGCGAGACCTGACCCAAGCTCTGGCCTTGGTGAAAGATGTCATCGGGGCAGTCGACAGCAAAGTCGCCAACTATGAGAAGAAGTTGAGGCTGAATGAGATCTACCTGAAGACTGACAGTAAATCCATCATGCGAATGAAAACTGGGCAGATGTTTGCAAAGGAAGATTTGAAAAGGAAGAAACTGGTGAGGGATGGAACTTTGTCCCTGAAGAATTCCTCGGGAAGATTAAAAGGTGAGGCCCTTCTTCCCCACCCCCAGCAGAAGAACAGTCGGTTGGGGTTCCAGTAGTATTAATTTCGGGAAGTTGTGTTTCAGGGTGGGGACGGTAATTATCGAACTGGTGATTAGGCATCGAGGAAGAAAAACCTCTCGATATTTTAAGTCCCTGAATTTCCTAGAGCTGTCGCCTGAAGCCAGCTGTACTCTGTCCTGGGTCTGACAGATTTGTTTTTTTCTTTCTTAAAAGAAACAACTAATGGATCCCAGCTGTTGGAACCCTAAAGCAGTGCCAGGGCCAATAGTGAAAGGACAGCTTTTAAGGCCTGCGAGGCTTCCCGCAGGGAGAGGGGGGTGTTTTGTCATTCTTGCCCTCAGGCAGACTCCTGCCAAGAACAGGCAGTTCTGTGCAGTGCATTCAACCTTTCCAAAGGGTTAGGTTTCTCTGGACCACAGAATTGGAAGGAGAACATTTCTCTTGAGGTGCAGTGGAGTTGAGATTTGCATATCAGGGGAAGCTTAGTGGGGAAAACGTTGGCACCAGCTCTGTTTCACACCAAACCCAAAAATATTGGTTCACAACCTTTCCCCTACCACCCAGAGTTAAAACAAATGGATTTCATGGAAAGGTACTTCAACTCAGGTTACGACATCAGGCATCCCTGGAAAAGGCACAATTTTAGTCGTTGCTTTCCCGTTAATTCTGGGAAAAGACGTAACAGGTCACAGGGAGGTGATGGAGATGGCTGATGAAGTGGGTACCAGTTTCCAAGGACGGGGTTGAGAAAGAATGGGGTTGAATCTGAGCTTTTGAAGGCATTTTGTAAGTCAGCCCAATCACCCTGGACTAGACAGCTGAACCCCAGACTTACTGGGTAGGGACAGTGGATGTGTCAGCAAGGTGGAGGAATTGGTTTGTGGTGCCTGCCTGCGTACCTATCCCAGGATAAAGGGGGGATTCAGTTCAGTAGAACATGACCTTGGATTGCTAGGAGAAGGGTGAAATCCTAAAGGGACATAGGGTCCTGAGTGTGCAGTTATGTGAAGGAAGGGCATTGTTGTCCCAGCTGCATCAACTTAAGGAAGAGAAGTGAGTTAGGGCAGTGTGGTGTAGTGGATAGAACACAGACCTGAAAGTCAGAAGGACCTGGGTTCTGTTCCCCATTCTGCCACTTGTCTGCTGTGTGACCTTGGACAAGTCTCTTCACTTCTCTGGGCCTCAGTTACCTCATCTGTAAAATGGGGATTAATGTAAAATGTTCATGGGGGGAATGGACAGTGTAAAATCTGAATGGCTTATATTCATTCAGTCAGTCATATTTATTGAGTGCTTACTCTTGTGCAAAGCACTAAACAAAGCACTTAATCTGCCTGCACTTAATACAGTGCCTGGCACATAGTAATCACTGAACATAAAAAAATGACCTGGAGGGGGAAGATATTAGGGGCAGGGACACCAGTGAGGAGACTGATATAGTAATCCAATCGATCAGTCAGTCGTATTTATTGAGCACTGACTTCTGCAGAGCACTGTACTAATTGCTTGGGAGAGTGCAATACAACAATAAACAGACACATCCCTGCTCACAATGAGTTTACAGTCTAGGGGGGATACAGACATTGATCTAAATCAATACATTTTGGATAGGTACATAAATGCTGTGAGTCTGAGGGAGTGGTGAATAAAGGGAGCAAATCAGGGCTATGCAGAAAGGAGTGGTAGAAAAGGAAATGAGGGATTAGTCAGGAAAGGCCTCTTGGAAGAGATGTGCCCTCAGTAAGGCTTTGAAGGAGGGGAGAGTCATTGTCTGTCAGACATGAAGAGGTAGGGCGTTCCAGGCCAGAGACAGCATGTGGGTGAGAGGTCAGAGGTGAGCTAGACAAGATCATGTTCTCTTGAGAGTACTTGGGCCAACGTAGTGACCGTTTAGCTGGAGAGAAAAGGACAGATTCCAGAAATGATGTAGAGGAAGAACCAACACAATTTGGCAACCAACTGAATAGGGAGGGGGAGAGGTGTTGAAAGAGAGGGAGGAGTTAAGGTTTATTCCAAGGTTGTGGGCATGACACACAGAGAAGATGTTGGTGTCAACTGTGATGGGAAAGTTAGGAAGAGGAAAGGATTTGGAGGGAAAGAGGGGGATGTCAGGTTTTGGACATATTCAGTTTAGGGTGCTGGCAAGAGGACGTGCAATTTCAGAAAAGAGAGGTCAGGGTTAGTGAGGTAGATAGCAGTAATAATCATAGTGGTACTTGTTAAGGGCTTACTATATCCCAAGCCCTCGACTAAGTGCTGGGGTAGACATAAGTCAATCAGGTCATTCACGGTTCCTGTCCCACATGGGGCTCACATTCTAAGTAAGAGGGATAGCAGATACTGAATCCGCACTTTGCAGATGAGTAGTGTAAGGCACTGGGAATTTAAGTAACTTGCCCTAGGTCATACGGCAGGCAAGGGGCAGAGCCGGGATTAGAACCCAGGTCCTCTGACTCCGAGGCCCGGGCTTTTTCCACTAGACCATGTTGCTCGCCTAGTAGAAAGAAGCCACGCTGATCTGGGAGCTGTGTGCAAGGAGGTAGGAGTTGAAGCCTTAGGAGCGGATGAGCTTCCATGGGAGTGAATGGAAAGTGAAAAGAGATGGGGACTCAGTACAGAGCCCTGAGGCGCCCCCACAAGTAGCAGGTGAAAGGTAGAGGAAGAGCCAGCAAAAGAGATTGAGGAGGAGCAAGCAGAGAGGGAAGAATAATCTTCTTTAAGACTCAGCCTTCTGTTCCTGCAGGGTTTAGCCCTGTCCACAGAGACATTAGGCTAGGCTGTAAACTCATTATGGGCAGGGAGCATCTGCTAATTTTATTGTATTGTGCTTAGTACAGTGCTCTACACATAGTAAGCACTCAGTAAATGCCATTGATTGATTGATTGGTTCATCAATAGGTTTCAGGAGGCAGGAGGTGAGATATGGATCATTCTGATCTGCAGCTGAGCCCTTCCATTGGCCTGTGGTTTTCTTTGTCCCCTGGGTGGTTAGGCCAGGCCCTGGATACTTGCTAAGTGGTTATTTTCTTCTTTAAAAGTCACATTCTCTCTCTCCCTCTCCCTTTCTCTCTCCCTCTCTCTTCCTGACCCTCTGCCTGCTGCAGAAGTACAGGCAGTTCTGCTAACAGATCTACTGGTGTTCCTGCAAGAGAAAGACCAAAAATACGTTTTTGCTTCACTGGTAAGGAAGGCTTGAGGCTACTCTCTCTTTCCTTGTCAAATGCACCTTGGCTCTGTCATTATTGTTAGCAAAGCAGTCTTTATTCATTCTCCCTCCCAGCCCCACCGCACTTTTGTACATATGTTTCATTTATTTATGTGAATGTCTCTCTCCCCCTCTAGACTGTAAGTTTGTTGTGGGCAGGGAATGTGTCTATTGTTATATCATTCTCTCCCAAGTGCTTATTACAGTGCTCTGCACACAGTAAGCACTCAAAAAACATCATCAACTGACTGGCTGCTCACTTCCCCTCCTCCTCCTGTCCTGCCAGCTGGGCCACATTCTTCAACGGCGGGACGGTCCTCGTCTTCGCCCCTGTTGTTTGATGAAAACAGATGAGGGACCTTTCTCCCTTGCTTTGGTCAGGGGTTGGATCACTAGATGATTTGCTCTGAAAAGAAATCTGTCCTTAAATTGTTTATCTTACCTCAGTCCCCACAACCCAAGTTATCACAAAGTGCTGATGGGCTTTAACCACATTACTGGGGGAACAGATGAAATCTGGGCGAAGAATCTGTCATTTAGCCAAATGAACTTCTAGACACAATTTCACTGTGGGAGACTGCCATGGGACATCAGTTCACTATGAGGTTGTCATCTAGCAAATGTAACTTGTACTGGGTTCATTATTTCACCATCCTCTTTTAACAAAAAAAAAAATGAATTGGGAGAGGTCTTCTTTCAGAAATTGCTAAAAATGGTTTCAAATAAAAGGAGTTAAGGAGCTCCCTTAGGTGAGCAAAATTAGGTGGTGGGGGAATTTCGTCTCACATTTCTCTTTTTCCGTATTTCAAGGATCAGAAAGCCACCGTGATTTCCCTAAAGAAATTGATTGTGCGGGAAGTGGCCCATGAAGAAAAGGCCCTGTTTCTAATCAGCATGGGGATGAAGGACCCTGAAATGGTGGAAGTCCACGCAAGCTCTAAAGAAGAACGGAATGGCTGGATCCGGGTCGTCCAGGACACCATTAATGCTGTGTAAGCCGTTGACTTGGTTCCATTTTGGCCAACCCTCCTTCACCTTCCTGGTGACGTCCTGTGGTATCTGGTGTGTGTGTGTGTGTGTGTGTGTGTGTGTGTGTGTGTGTGTGTGTGTGTGTGTGTGTGTGTGTGTGTCTCCCCTTTAGGAACAGTGATGAAGATGAAGGCATCCCAAGTGAAAGTGAAGAAGAGAAGAAGATTTTGGACCCCAGAACCAGAGAATTAAAAGGTAAAGCTCTTCAGAGAGGGTAATGGCTTACTCTGTGTAACTCTTAAGGGGTCATGGAGCTAGTGTAGTAGATAGAGCACAGGCCTGGGAATCAGAAGGTCATGGGTTCTAATTCTGGCCCCACCACTTGTCTGCTGTATGACCTTGGGCAAGTCACTTAACTTCTCTGTGCTTCAGTTTCCTCATGTGTAAAATGGGGATTAAGACTGTGAGCCCCATGTGAGACAAGGACTGTGTACAACCTAATTACTTTGTATCAATCTCAGTGCTTAGAACTGTGCTTGGCACACAGTAAGCTCTTAACAAATACCATAATTATTATTATTGTTATTATTATTACTGCCTCTTTTGGGTTCTCCACCACTTTTTTTGTTTTTTGTTATTTGATGGTATTTGTTAAGCGTTACATGCCAGTCACCGAATGAAGCACTGGGGTAGATATAAGCTAATCAGGTTGGACACAGTCCATATCCCACAGTCTTAATCCCCATTTTACAGATGAGGTAACTGAGGCCCAGAGAAGTCAAGTGATTTGTCCAAGGTCACATAGGAGTCAATGGTGGACCCAGGATTAGAACCCAGCTCCTCAACTCCCAAGCCCATGCCCTTTCTGTTAAGCAGCACTGATTCTCATTAGTATTTTGACAATAATGATTGTAGTATTTGTTAAGCACTTATTAAGTGCCCAAAATCAATCAATCAATAATATTGAGTGCCTACTGTGTTCAGCACATTGCACTAAACACTTAGAAAAATTCAGAATAATGGAGTTGATAGAAGTGATTCCCTACCTCAAGGAGTTTACAGTCTATAGGAGGAGACAGACATTAAAATTAATTGCAGGTAGGGGAAATAGTAGAGTATGAGGATTTGTGTGTAAGTGCTATAGGGCTGCTGTGAGTATCAGAGCACTTAAAGGGGGGCTCTGTGTAGCCATCACAGAGTGTGTAGCCATCACAGAGGGGGCGGCGGATGGGAAAATTAAGGATTTAGGGAAGGTCTCTTGGATGAGATGTGATTTGAGGAAGGTTTTGAAGGTGGGTAGAGTGGTGGACTGTCAGATATTATGGGGAGTGAGTTCCTGGCCCAAGGGAGAATGTGGACAAGGCGTCAATGGCAGTATAGAAGAGATCGTAGTACAGGAGTAGATTGGCATTGGAGGACCAGAGTGTACAGGTTGGATTGGATTGGACTAGGAACTGTACTCAATGCTAGGATAGATTACAAGATAATCAAGGTGGATCCAGTTCCTGTCCTCATGGGGGAGAAGAAGTGATTGATCCCCATTTGACAGATGGGAAAACTGAAGCACAGAAAAGTTAAGTGACTTATTTATTTATGCATATTAATGTCTGTCTTCTCCTCTAGACTGGGAGCTCTTTGTGGGCAGGGAATGTGTCTATGTGTTGTATTTTTTTATGGCATTTATTAAGCACTTACTATGTGTAAAGCACTGTTCTAAGCACTAGGGGGGTCAAGGTGATCAGGTTGTCCCATGGGGGGCTCACAATCTTAATCCCCATTTTACAGATGAGGTAACTGAGGCACAGAGAAGTTAAGTGACTTGCCCAAAGTCACACAGCTGACAATGACGAAGGCAGGATTTGAACCTGTGACCTCTGAGTCCTGAGCCTGGGCTCTTCCTACTAAGCCACGGGTACTCTCCAAAGTGCTTAGTACAGTACTTTGCACACCGTAAGCACTCAATAAATACGATTGAAATAATGAACTAATAAATGAAAGTGGTGGAGTTGGTATTAGAAACCAGGTCCTCTGATTCCCAGGCCCATGCTCATTTTACTAGGCCATGCTGGCCTCAGAAGAGTTGGCTTCACTCCCAGATCTGCTTTTGCCTTTAAGTAATATGGCCTCTCCTGGTCCAAAACTCTATATTGTCTCAGAGAAGATGCCCGTGCTGATCATATTTAAGCAAAAAGACAGTGGCACACCAAAGATGAATGCTTCTCCCCCCAAGTCTGTAGACTTCTTTGGGGCAGGGATCACATCTTCCAGCTGTATTGTATTGTACTTTCCCAAGTGCTTAGTACAGTGCTCTGCACAGTAAGCGCTCAATAAATACGATTGAATGAATGAAAGTGCTTAGTACAGTGTTCCACACACAGTAAGCACTCAGCAAATATCATTGATTGATTTTTTTATGGTATGTGTTAAGGGCTTACTATGTGCCAGGTATTGTATCTATCTGCGGTAGATACAAGCTAATCATGTTGGACACTGTTCCTGTCAAACGTGGGGCTCACATTCTTAATCCCCGTTTTACACACAAGGCAACTGAGGAACAGAGAGGTTAGGTGACTTGCTCAAGGTCACACAGCAGAAAGGTGGCAGAGCCAGGATTAGAACCCAGGTCCTTCTGACTCCCAGGCCCACCGTGCTCTATCTTCTAGGCCACCCTGCATCTTGATTCAGAGATTCAGCCTGCACATGCCAGGAAGAAGGATGCAGGAGTCTACTTCCTGAGATTTAGAACTGAAAAAATCTAGGGAATTTGATGTCACTCGGTTATGATGCCGCTGACCCTCACCGGTTAGTATTTCCAAAACAGGAATTCAGGGTGGTTCCAAGGAGCCTGTCCAGGGTCTTCCCAAGTCTCCCTGCCATTCCACAAAGCACCACAAGGTGGCAATGGTGCCTCAATCGTTGCTTCAAGGCACCACCTGTTCTGGCTTTTATAAGTTGTTCCCTCTCCCCACATCACAGACCAAATTCAACAAAAAGATCAACAAATCCTAAATCTTTTGGAGGAGAAGAAGATGATTTTCCGGGATCTGACAGACTGCAGTGCCCATTTGTCTGATGATGCCTCCCCGACGCCCGACTCCCGGGTGCTGTTCAGAGCCAGCACGAAAGAGGCCCCCAAAGGAGCCCCTATCATCAAAAGCGCCATGAATGAAGGTGAGTGGGTCACGCTCAGTGCCAACCCAAGCCTCTTCTGCTCTCCAGGGCTTCTCTGCGGGGCTCGGGAAGGAAATGCTCAGGCCACCCTTAAGGGAAGGGCAGCTAGAGTGGCTCTAAACCTCAGTCAAAAACAGACTGTTGTACTGCCGCTTCTCACACTCTTCTGTATGCCAGCTTGAGTCAGTGGGTCAGCTGCCCTCCTCCTTTGGCGTTATCTCTGCCGTAATAATCAGATTCTGGCTGGAACCCAAACCTGGAGTAGAAAAACAGAGGTAATCAATCAATTGTATTTATTGAGTGCTTACTGTGTGCAGGGCACCGTACTAAGCACTTGGTAGACTACAGTACAACTGAGTTGGTAGACATGGTCCCTGCCCAAAATGAGCTTACAGTCAAGAGGGGGAAACAGATATTAATATAAATAAAAATAAATGACAATATGTACATAAGCATTGTAGGGCTGAGGGAGAGGTGAATAAAGGGAGCCAATCCAAGTGCAAGGGCGACATTGAAGGGAGTGGGGGAGAGAAAATGAGGGCTTAGTCAGGGAAGGTCTCTTGGAGGAGTTGGTCCTTCAATAAGGCTTTGAAACAGGGGAGAGTGATAGTCTGATGGGTTCTCTGAGAACCCTCCTCCCCTCCCCGAGGCCATTTTCCCAATTGCCTTGTGAGGAAACCTTCCTAGACTAAGATCTCATGCACCCGCCCATTTTTCCCTCCCTAATTCCTCTCCCATGCACTTAATCCCACACCCTTAGGTCTGCCCCCACCATGCCTACATACATATCTTTGTCCTCAGTTGCTTCCCTACCTGAAATTTTTTTTTTAACATCAGTCTTCTCCATTAGACTGTAAGCTCCTTGAAGGCAGGTGCTCAATAAGTACCCTTGATGGATGGGTTGATTGAGAGTGCTTACCCTGTTCAGGGAATACTGTGGAATTCTTTCCCCTTGTCATGCACCGCTGGGAAGTCACTGTGGCCTTCTGTCTTCAGTTCAAGTCCTACAAGATTTGGTGAAAGGCAACCTGGGGAATGTACTTGGGCAGCCTGTCAACAATCTCAGCGAACAAGAAGGAGTCGGTCCCATTTCTTTGCCCAGAAGAGCAGAAACCTTTGGAGGGTTTGACAGCCACCAGATGAATGCATCAAAAGGTAAGCGGGGGCGGGGGGGAGGGAATGGGTGTGCGTGTGTGTGTGCGTGCAGGCGGAGCAGTGTACTCAATGTAGAATCCGTGGCTCTGTAGTCCTCCATGAAGCCAAGAACTTCCTCACTTCAGTGAATATGTTCTGTTGACCTGGCCAGGCCATCACAGAATCTCTGAAGAGGGTGAATGGTCTCAGGTCCAGGCAAGGAAGGAAACCTTGAAGAGACGGCAGGAATCTTTCGACGTTTCCCTCAACGCATCTTCTGCTAATGAGGAAGTCACTGTGGCACCATGATCCGATGGCATACAGGCTAAGATCTACCGGCACGGGGAGGAATGGCCTGATTAAACAGATTTGTACAGTCATTTATACAAGAATCAGCATGGCCTAGTGAATAGAGCATGGGCCTGGGAGTCAGAAGGACCTGGGTTCCAATTCCAGCTCTGCCACTTATGTGACCTTGGGGAAGTCACTTAACTTCTCTGTGCCTCAGTTCCCTCTTCTATAAAATTGGGGTGAAGACTGTGAGCCCCATGTGGGACATGGACTGCGTCCAACTTGATTAGATTGTACCTACTTCAGCGCTTAGTACAATGTCTGGCACATAGCAAGTGCTTAATAGATGCCACAAAAACAAAAAAAAATTTGTGGTATTTATTAACCCTTACTATGTGTCATGCATTGTACCAAGCGCTGGGGGAGATACAAGATAATCAGGTCCGACATGAGGCTCACAGTCTAGGAGGGAGAACAGGTATTGAATCACCATTTTGCAGATGAAGGCACTGAAAAGTGAAGTGACTTATCCAAGGTCACTCTGCAGGCATGTGGAGGACCTGCTATTCGACCTCGAGGAGAAGGTCAAAAGATTCTAGCAGTCTCTTCAGGTTTTCCTCCCAGTCCCGAGCTCTAGCCACTAGGCCATGCTGCTTCTCAAGCTCTTCTTCCACATGTGGAACAGATGAGAAAATGCCATGATCTGGTTGCAGCAGTGATCAAAGCAGCTCATCATTCTCCATTGCTGACAAGATCCAAGCCACAGAGCTCCTGCTTGGGCTTCTGAAAGGCTTCAGAATGAAGCCTTTGGCAAGGCTTTCAAGGTCCATATGGAAGCATTTGACCCTGTTAATGAAGCTGGACTCTACATGTTGCTTAGTAAATTTGGCTGCCCTTATAAGTTCATTTAGCTGCTGATTCCACTTGATAACGATGAATGCCCGCTGCCTATGTGAGAACTGAAAGTTCCCTGTCCAGTCCACCTCTGCCATGCCCACCTCTGCGCTGTCCAATCCACTTCGGCTCTGCCCATTCCACCTCTGCCCTGTCCAGTCCACCTCTGCCTTGTCCAGTCTACTTCTGCCCTTCTCAATCCACCTCCTTTCACCAAAGGCGTAAAGTAAGTTCCCTTAAGCATTTTGATACTCACCTTAGCCCCACCGCACTTATGTCCTTATCCTTGTACTCTACTTTTTCCCAATCTGTAATTTATTTTAATGTCTATCTACCCCTGTAGGCTGAAAGCTTCTTGTGGACAGGGGTTGCATCTGCCAACTCTGTTATACTGTACTTTCTCAAATGCTTAATATAGTGCTCTGTACACAGACAGCACTCAATAAATACCATAGGTTGATTGATGCATAAAGAGCCCGGTCAACTATTATACAGCCACGCTGGAGGAGGCAACAAGAAATTGAAACACGGGTATTAGAATGCATTTCCACTCTGCAGAAAACTTGCAACTCAGCTGACATCCAGAATTATTCAAAGTCCTAGGGATGGTCAATCAATAAATAGTAAATTCATTGAGTGCTAAACAAAACATTTGTGAGAATACAGTGGAATTTAACAGACACAATCCCTGTCCTCAAGGAGCTGTAAGCTCCAAGTCAGACAGTAAAACATATTACAAGTAAGGGGAAACCACAGAGTTTGAAGATATGCCTATAAGTACTACCAGTGGTGGGGAGAGAGTGCCTAGATGAGGGGGAAATAGGTGAGAGATGAGAGATCAGGGAAAGTCTTTTTTTGCAGTATTTAAGTGCTTACTATGTACAAAACACTGTTCTAAGCTCTGGGGTAGATACAAGTTAGGTCGGAAACAGCCCCTGTACTGTTAGGGACTCATAGTCCAAGTAGGAGGGAGACCAGGAGAACTGAGGCTCGGAGAAGTGAAGTGACTTGCTCAGGGTCACACAGCAAGTGATTGGCAGAGCCAGGATTAAAGCCCAGGTACTCCCAGAGCCTGTGCTCTTTCCATTAGGCCATGCTGCTTTTCATTCATTTGTTCATTCAATCATATTTATTGAGCACTTACTGTGTGCAGAGCACTGTACTAAGCGCTTGGGAAGTACAAGTCAGCACTACGACATGCTGCTTCTGGTGAAGATCTGATTTCAGAAAGACTTTGAAAATGAGGGAGAGTAGCGGCCTGACAGATGTGAAGAGAGAGGGAGTTCCAGACAGGAGGAAGGCTTTCAGGAGGGAGGGAGAAAGAGGTTGGCGGCAAAAGAGATGAGAGCAAGGCATGGAGGGTAGGTGGCTCGAAAGTCAATCATGCCGTACCAAGGTAGCTATACCTCAGAACCACACACCCAAGAAAACATGCAAATGATTGGAAACTACTTTACAGAACCAGCCATTACAAGCTAATAATCATAATGATAGCAATGATCATTATGGTACTTGTTAAGTGCTTACTGTGTGCCAAGCACTGTTTTAAGAGCTGGGGTAGATTTAAGTTAATCAGGTCAGACACAGTTCCTGTCCACATGGGGCTCACACTATTAATCCCCATATTACAAACGAGGTAACTGAGGTACAGAAAAGTGAAGTGACTTGTGCAAGGTCACATGGCAGACAAGTGGCTGAACCAGGATTAGAACCCACGTCCTTCTGACGCCCAGGCCCACTTAGCCATGCAGTAGTCCTAAAGAAAATTGAAGGCATGTATCTGCCTGCACTAGGGCATCTGTATACAGAACCAAAAATCTATATTGGCGACACAGAGCTAACCGATATCAAATAATCCTAGGCAACATATGGATAAACGATAGACCAGCAGGTAGAAAATTAAATCAAGAAGGCCACACGCCTTTGGGAGACTGTCAAACAGAGCATTCTGGAAGCATTATAACAGGCTCCAGACGAATCAGTCCAACCTTCTCTATGGCTGTGAGACCCGGACTGTCCCTAAGTGTAAGCTTGTTTTGGGCAAGGAACTTATCTGCCACCTCTATACTGTACTCTCCCAAGCACTTAATACAGGCCTCTGCACATAGTAAGTGCTCAGTATGTACCAGTGATGATTTTGATGAAGCGCCACATCCTTTATGAGCCATACTCACCATCAAGCGGCAAACAGGATCACAAACCAAAGAACACCAAAATGGAGTCAGTGTCCTAGATTTGTGAGGAATATGGATGATAGCCAAATTCCCAAACAGCTTGCTGAGAGCAGATGTTTTTAGGATCCAGAAAAACAAAACTCCTTTGAGTGCTGCATCTCAGCTGAAAATTGGGAGTCATTATTTTTGGCTGCTTCTGGATGGGTCTCAAGTGCCTAGTCTTTTGTGCTTGAAGAAATATGCCTCCTGCTTGATGTTCACACATGGTGCTATTTTTGCTTTTGTCTCACCACCTTTAAGAAGCTAGAGATGCTTTGTTTAGATTGTGAGCCCCCCAAGGGACCGGAACCTTGTCCAATTCCCTCTTGCTTATTCTTTCCCAGTGCTTAGTAATAATAATCCCTGTCGTATTTATTAAGCACTTACTACATGCCAGGCATTGTACTAAGTGCTAGGGTGGATATAGCAAATCAGGTTGGACAGAGTCCCTGTCCCACACAGCGTTCACAGTCTCAATCCTCATTTTACAGATGAGGTAACCGAGGCTCAGAGAAGTGAATTGGCTTGCCCAAAGTCACACAGCAGGAAAGTGGCAAAGCTAGGATTAGAACCCAGGTCCTTCTGACTCCCAGGACCATGCTCTAGCCACTAGGCTATCCTGCTTCTTTAGTACAGTGCTTAGCATACAGTAAGCACTTAGCAATTACTAGTACGACTACTTTCTTGATTTCAGTGTGCCAAGCTGGTGTATTTTAAGCCAGTAACTCCAGGGGCTTCTGCAGTTTTGACTTGAACTCCAAGCATTTGGCAGGAAGATGGATGAAATTTCAAGAGTTTTCTAGGCCCCAGGAAAGGCCTGAAGCTCCCACTTCGCCCCGAGCAAGAAAAGAACAGTATTATGTCCAGATTCCCGAATCTGTATTCAGTTTTTGAGGGGAATTTTTCTGTCATCAATAGCAATCTCCAGGGTTGGGATGAAACCTTTGGCTTCTATGGTATGTTTCTAATACAGTGCCTTTTGCACAATAGGTGTTGGTAAAGCATGTTTCCTTTAAACTTATTTTGTACCTACCTCCTTCAAACTTTGTTATGAATTAGAGGTGGCCCAAATCAGTCAGTCACATTTAATGAGCGCTTATTATGTGCAGAGCACTGTACTAAACGCTTGGGAGAGTACAATACAATAATAAACAGACACATTCCCTGCCCACAACAAGCTTACAGTCTAGAGGGGGAGACCAGCATTAATATAAATAAATAAATTGCAGGTATGTACATTAGTGCTGTGGGGCTAGGAAGGGGGTGAATAGAGGGAGCAAGTCAGGGCGACACAGAAGGGAGAGGGAGAAGAGGAAAGGAGGGCTTAGTCAGGGAAGGCCTCTTGGAGAAGAAAGTCCTTCCCATATGTTTGAAAGCTTCATTTCTCTTTTTTTTTTTTTTAGGTGGTGAGAAGGAAGAAGGAGATGAATGCCAGGATCTTCGAAGAACAGAGTCTGACAGCGGACTGAAGAAGGTAAAGCTGCAAAAATCTGAGTTGAGGCACCCGTTTGGGCTGTTCTCTAAATTTATGGCACATAATAATAATAATAATAATAATTATTATTATTATTATTATTTTGGTATTAAGCACTTAATAATAATGATTGCATTTATTAAGCACTTACTATGTGCAAAGCACTGTTCTAAGTGCTGGGGAGGTTACAAGGTGAACAGGTTGTCCCATGGGGGGCTCACAGTCTTCATCCCCATTTTACAGATGAGGTAACTGAGGCATAGAGATAAACACCCTGTGGTTTGAAAGGATGGCTTTGCTTCTTCGCCAGATATAAAAATGAGTTTAAAGGAGGGCGAACCCAGCCCTTGTCCCCAATGAGTGTCCTCTTAAACATGACTTTAATGGCAGCCGGATGTTTCGGCCGATCTGATGTTCCGCACTCCGTCCCTCCAGATCGGATAAACTGGTGCCAAGCCAAAACCAGGCTAGGCAGGTATGCCTGTGTCAGCCCTCTCCTCTCCTCAGACGTTGGTTTTATGGTCTCAGTGCCCCCAGAAACCAGATTGTTTTCACTGGATTGGCAGGGCTCCTAACCAGTAGGGGGAATTGAAAGAGACCCAAAGGGAGCTATTGGTGCAGACCTCTGTCAACAATAATAATAATGTTGATATTTCTTAAGTGCTTACAGTGTATTAAGTGCAGGAGTAAGTGCAAGATAATCAGGTCAGACGTCCCTTTCCCACATGGGGCTCAAAGTCTAAGGGGGAGGGACAACAGGTATTGGATCCCCATGGGGGAAACTGAGAAATGAAGTGACTTACCTGAGGTCCCTTGGCAGGCAAGTGGCAGAGTCTGGATTAAAACTCAAGTCCCCTGAATTCCCGTGCTCCTTCCACTAGGCCACACTGGTCCTTCACTGCACGGCTCTCACATTCCACTTCGAGTGGATTGTCCTGCAAGTCTCCTCTAAGCTTGGTGGCTGCCCAGTATTGCATCGTGGATGTTGTAGACAACTCCCTGCATCACTTATTGAATGGCATACTTCTCTGCCTCTAGCAAGCACCCTTTTACTGTGATCCAGTTTTTCCCAATACTGTTTATCGTTTTTGAAATGTGCTGCTGCTTCTGGAAAATCACACTTTGCGTGTGTTCTTTCTATCTTTCTTAGGGTGGAAATTCCAACCTGGTGTTTGTGATGAAGAGAAACAGTGAGGTGAGAAGGGGCCATCTGCCCTTTTGGGGAGCGTGATAGAGTTTTGTGATCATTGTTGAGCTGGGCATCCCCTGTGTGCTCTGCTGAGGGGCTCTTCCCTGCCTTGCCACTCCTCCTACTCCATTCTAGTGGGAGATGGTTTTCCAAGACGGATGTGCCCATTTGGCCTCTACCTTGGGGCAAGAAAGCTGGGCAGACCCCTTTCCTTGAGGGGAGCCAGCTGCTAATAAGTGACTGCAGGTATGAAGTCCCAGTCAATTAATGGTATTTATTGAGCACACACTGAGTGCAGAAATGGGAGGCACAGTCCCTTCCCTCAAGGAACTCACCATGTAGTGAGAAGCATGGCTCAGTGGAAAGAGCCCAGGCTTTGGAGTCAGAGGCCATGGGTTCAAATCCCGGATCCACCACTTGAAAGCTGTGTGACTTTGGGCAAGTCATCTAAATTCTCCATGCCTCAGTTACCTCATCTGTAAAATGGGGATTAAGACTGTGAGCCCCCCGTGGGACAACCTGATCACCTTGTAACCTCCCCTTGTAACCTCCCTAGGACTTAGAACAGTGCTTTGCACATAGTAAGTGCTTAATAAATGCCATCATTATTATTATTATTATTTTTGTGTAGTGCAGGTTCCCAGCTGATTTTTCAATCCCATCAGTCATGTTAACCAACAGATTATTCCTGTGACTCCAAACAACCCAAGGCTAGACTTTGGGATCCAGGATGCCAAGATTTTGCCTCACCTCTTGGATTTTGCAAGCCCGGAATTTTCTCTTCCCTCTGCCCTATTGCCCAAAGCCTAAGTTTCCAAGTGTGGCAGCCGTTAGTCTAATTCTGGTGCAATTCCCCTCGGCGGGACTTAGAGATGAAGTAGAATTATTCTGGGGGTGCAGTCTAAGTCCCGCTGAGGGGAACTGCACCAGAGACAGAGACAAGACAGAGATGAAGTAGAATTATTCTGGGGGTGCAATCTGTCTTTGACCTCCTCGATTCCATGGTCCTCAAACCCCAGGCTAACTGGATTAGTGAAAACTCCCTTTGGAGTAGGAATTTCTTTCAACAATGTCCCGTATGCTGTATGCTGGGACCCTGAACAAACTTTCTTTCTGGACTGTGCAGTTTTGGGGCATCTTCATGAAGGAATTGATATCTTAGCCAAGGACGCACACAGACACACACAAATGCCAACATTGGGGTTCAGTCGTAGTAGTAATACTAATAGCAATGGTAATTCTATTATAATTCTATTTAGTCTGATAATAATAATAATAATGGTATTTGTTAAATGCTTACTATGTGCAAAGCACTGTTCTAAGCGCTGGGGTAGATACAAGGTAATCAGCTTGTCCCAAGAGGGGCTCACAGTCTTCATCCCCATTTTACAGATGAGGGGACTGAGGCCCAGAGAAGTGAAGTGACTTGCCCAAGGTCACGCAGCTGACAAGTGGCGGAGCCGGGTTTTGAACCCACGACCTCTGACTCCAAAGCTCGTGCTCTCTCCACTGAGCCACGCTGCTTCTGATGGTTTTGACACCTGTCTCCATGGTTTGTTTTGTTGTCTGTCTGTCCCTTCTAGACTGTGAGCCCGTTGTTGGGGAGGGACCCTCTCTATCTGTTGCCGAATTGTACTTTCTGAGCGCTTAGTATGGTGCTCTGCACACAGCGCTCAATAAATACAATTGATTGAATGAACGAATGAGATGGCTGAATGGTTGGCTCAGTCACCAGAGACTAGACATTATCTCATGAGATTGTAAACTGCTTGAATTGAGGGACCTTGTCTTCTGCTTTGATTTTACGGTGCACACAAGTGCTCAGTACAGTACTAGGCCAACAGCTGCCTGGCCTAGTGGAAAGAGCACTGACTTCTGATCCCAACTCTGCCATTCACCTGCTGTCTGACCTATGGCAAGTCACTTAACTTCTCTGGACCTCAGTTTCCTCATCTGTAGAATAGGGATTAAATACCTGTTCTCTTTCCTCCATAGCCTCTCAGCCCCATGTAGGACAGGCATTGCTTCTGACCTGACCCAGACTGAACCCCCTCCTTCCTCTTCCCATCCTTACCTCCTTCACCTCCCCATAGCACCTGTATATATATATATATATATATATATATATATATATATATATATATATATATATATATATATGTGTGTGTGTGTGTGTGTGTGTACATATATGTATATATGTTTGTACATATTTATTACTCTGTATTTATTTTACTTGTACATATTTATTCTATTTATTTTATTTTGTTAATATGTTTAGTTTTGTTGTCTGTCTCCCCCTTCTAGACTGTGAGCCCGCTGTTGGGTAGGGACTGTCTCTCTATGTTGCCAACTTGTACTTCCCAAGCGCTTAGTACAGTGCTCTGCACACAGTAAGTGCTCAATAAATACGATTGAATGAATGAATGAATGAATGAAAACCACCTCTGTCGCCCACCTGAAATATCTTCTCCTATCAACCAATGGTATTTATTGACTGCTTTCTGTGTGCAGAGCACTGTACTTGTTGCTAGGGAGAGAACAATACAACATACTTTTCCTCCCCACAGGAGCTTCCAGTCTAGAGAAACAGGCACTAATATAAGTAAATGATAGGAGCTCGTATAAGAGCAATTCTTAGGGGGCTAGGGAGCACACAGCATTTGGCTGTCGGAGGAATGCTCACTAGGATCAGCATTTCCTCCTTGGTATCATCATCATCAGTGGTATTTATTGAGCTCTTACTATGCAGAGCACTGTACTAAACACTTAGAAGAGTACAATACAACAGAATTAGTCAATCGTATTTATTGAGTACTTACTGTGTGCAAAGCACTGTACTAAGCCCTTGGTAGAGTACAGTATAACAGACACATTCCCTGCCCACCCTGAGCTTAGACACATTCCCTGCCCACAGTGAATTCACAATCTCCTCATCCTCTGTCCACCCATAGCACTGAACTTAACTTGCTAGTCACTTGCTAGTCACTTGCTAGTTACCTTCAAGGCCCTACTGAGAGCTCACCTCCTCCAGGAGGCGTTCCCAGACTGAGCCCCTTCCTTCCTCTCCCCCTTGTCCCCCTCTCCATCCCCCACATCTTACCTCCTTCCCTTCCCCACAGCACCTGTATATATGTATATATGTTTGTACATATTTATTACTCTATTTATTTATTTATTTATTTTACTTGTACATATCTATCCTATTTATTTTATTTTGTTAGTATGTTTGGTTTTGTTCTCTGTCTCCCCCTTTTAGACTGTGAGCCCACTGTTGGGTAGGGACTGTCTCTATATGTTGCCAATTTGTACTTCCCAAGCGCTTAGTACAGTGCTCTGCACATAGTAAGCGCTCAATAAATACGATTGATTGATTGAGAAGTAACCTTACGTCTCAGCTGCAGGAGCCCGATTTCGGTTTGTCTTCTGATGCCCCCGCCTCACACAGGGTGACTTCTCGTTAATGTTAATAATAATTATGGTATTTGTTAGGCGCTTACTATGTGCCAAGCACTGTTCTGACCACTGGAGTGCTCCCTCAGGGGAGTGGAGGCATGAACTGATTCATTCATTCACGCTTCAGTTCAAGGAGGCTTGGCAAACAGGGAAGGCTTTTCGGCTGGAAATTAGAACATTTCAGTTTTGTTAAATGGGCCGGGGTCCGCTATCCAGAAAACTGCGGAAGTCAGCAGTGTGACTTTGTTTCCTTACAGCGGGTTATCCAAAGCATCGTTCATCTCCATGAACTTCTCAACACTCTGCAGGTAAGTTAGCTCGGGAACCATTCAGAGGATGGATTACTTTTAAGGTGTGTGTTTGAGGGTTGTGTCTGGGAACCACTGGAAGGTTCTGAGTAAAACTTGAAGCCACATTTGCAGGTTCACCCTCCCTGGCCTGCCCCAAAGGTGACCCTTGGGCATTCATTGCACCTCCATGTGCTGGCTAAGTTCGCTTAGGCTGGATGCTGATAGGGTCTAGTGGTGGACACCCGGACATGGCTGGCACATTGAAATGGGTTCTGTGAAAGTTCCCGCCATTTTAAATGGGACACGGAGCATGAACTAAAATACTAAACCATTGTTTCTGGTACCATACCCTCTCACACGGATCCGCAGATGCTGTTTGAGTCGGGACAGGTTTGAAACAGGAACAGAGCAGAGAATCAATCAATCAGTCAATTAGTGGTATTTATTGATAGCTTATCATGTGCAGAACACTGTCCTAAGCGCTTGGGGGAGTACAATGCAACACAGTTGGTAATAATAATAAAAATTAATGAAAGTATTTGTAGAATATTTACTATGTGCCAAGCACTGTTCTAAGCATGGTAGACATGTTCCTTGCCCACAGTGAGCTAACAGTCTAGAAGGGGAGACAGACATTTATAGGAATAATTTATAAATGGGTATATAAGTGCTGTGGGACTGAGGGTGGGGTGAATACCAGTGCTCAAAGATCTTAGATCCAAGTACACAGGTGAATCAGAAGGGAGAGCGAGCAGGGAAACAAGGACTTAATGAGGCTCTGAAAATGGAGAGGATGGTGGTCTGGTGTATATGGAGAGGGAGGGGGTTCAAGGCCAGAGGGATGATGTGGGAAAGGGGTCGGCAGTGAGAGAGACGAAATCAGGGCACAGTGAGCAAGCTGGTGCTAGAGGAGCAGAGTGTGCGGGCTGGGCCTTAGAAATACATCAGTGAGGTAAGGTAGGAGGGGTTGAGCTGATTGAGTGCTTTAAAGCCAACTGGTAAGGAGTTTCTGTTTGATGTGGGGGTGGATGGGCAACCGCTGGAGGTTCTTGAAGAGTGGAGAAATGTGAACGTTTTAGAAAAATGATCCTGGCAGCAGTGTGAAGTATGGACTGGAGTGGGGAGATAAAGGAGGCAGAGAGAGCAGCGAGGTGGCAGTTGTATAGTTACGGTAGGAGAGGATAAGTGCTTGGCAAAGGAAGTTTAGTCCCAGGTCATGATTTCTCCAGAATCCAGTCTCCTATCCAAATGTATTCTCTGGATCAGCCAGAGGTGAAAGAGATGATTTAGCTGTTGGATTCAGCTAGAAGCCAGTTCAGGTAGAGTTTTGTTTTTTTTATGTGGCGCTGGTTAAGCACTTATTACATGCCGGGCACGTAGTAATCCCCATTTTACAGGCGAGGTAACTGAGCCACGGAGACATGAAGTGACTTACCCAAGATCATCCAACAGACGGATGGGAGGGCCCAGACTAGAAGCCAGGTCCTCTGACTCCCATCCCTGTGCTCTTCCCACAAGGCCATGTTGCTTACCATGTGGGGCCATAATCGGCACCTCTCGGAGAGGAGGGGAAGAGGAGATTAGCCAGTTGGGTCTCAGTTGAGTCAGGAGACTTGGGTTTTAGTCTCAGCTCTCCATGGTCTGCTGTGGATCCCCAGAAGGGCATTAAACTGCTATGTGACTCAGTTTCCCCGAATGTAAAATTGCGATGAAAGTACCTGCCTTTCCCCTATCTCCCAGGGGTGTTTTGAGGACAGAATAAGATGGTTGAAGGGACGTCACATTTCTGATTCAGACTCAACACTTTTATTTTTCCGTTTTTGTTCATGGTATTTGTGAAGCACTATGTGCAAGGCATGGTACTAAGCACTGAGGTGGATCCAAACTAATCATTTCAGACCCAATCCAGGTTCCAATGTAGGGCTCGTGGTCTTAATCCCCATTTTATAGATGAGGTAACTAAAGTGACTCACCCAAGGTCCCCCAACAAACAAGGGGTGGAGCTGGGATTTGAACCCAGGACCTTCTAACTCCGAGGCCTGTGCTCCGTCCACGCCACTTGTTACACTCGCTTCCCTTCTTTGCCCCCTCAGGGAGTGGTGCTGCAGCAGGACAGCTACATCGAGGACCAAAAGCTGATGCTCAACGAGCGGGTGATGAGCCGGAGTTTGTCCCGGCCCAACTCTCTGATTGAGCAGGAGAAGCAGCGCAGTCTGGAGAAGCAGCGGCAGGACCTGGCCAACTTGCAGAAGCAGCAGTCGCAGCATCTGGAGGAAAAGCGCAAGAGGGAGAAGGAGTGGGAAGCACGAGAGAGAGAGCTGGCGGAGCGGGAAGCCCAACTGGTCCAGGGAGAGGAGCAGATGCAGAGGGACCAACAGGAGCTAGACCGCGAGCGAGAGGAGCTGCGGCAGAAGAAGGGGGCATACCAGATCGATCTGGAGAGGCTCCGGGCCTCCCAGAAACAGCTGGAGAAAGATCAAGAGCAGCTGAGAAAGGACAACGAGAGGTTACTGCAGAAGCAGAGTGAATTTGAGGCCAATCAGGTGACGCCGGGGATCCCTGCCGTCAGTCGGGTAGGGGGATTTAGGGCCATTGGTCTGGGCCCTGGGTTTCAGGGGGCCCCCGTCCTCCTCTCCTGAAGGACAGAGCCGCTGGGATCTGGGAAGACTGACTCCTGCAAGAGCCCAGGGCCGGTGCTTTAAGGGTTTAGTTGCAGTGGGAAGGGGCAAGTAGTTTAGTGCTTATTTTTTATGATATTTGTTCAATCAGTCAGTGGTATTTATTGAGCGTTTTACTGTGTGCCAAGCACTTTACTAAGCATTTGGGAATGTACAGCGCAGCCGTGTTGATATGGCATGTTGGGCACTCTTGGTTTGCTGGGCACTGTACTGGGTGTCTGTGGACTAGCTATCAATCAATCAATCAATCAATCAATCATATTTATTGAGCACTTACTATGTGCAGAGCACTGTACTAAGCGCTTGGGAAGTACAAATTGGCAACACATAGAGACAGTCCCTACCCAACAGTGGGCTCACAGTCTAAAAGAGGGAGACAGAGAACAGAACCAAACATACCAACAAAATAAAATAAATAGGATAGAAATGTACAAGTAAGATAAATAAATAAATAAATAAATAGAGTAATAAATATGTACAAACATATATACATATATACAGGTGCTGTGGGGAAGGGAAGGAGGTAAGATGGGGGGATGGAGGGGGGACGAGGGGGAGAGGAAGGAAGGGGCTCAGTCTGGGAAGGCCTCCTGGAGGAGGTGAGCTCTCAGCAGGGCCTTGAAGGGAGGAAGAGAGCTAGCTTGGCGGAGGGGCAGAGGGAGGGCATTCCAGGCCCGGGGGATGACGTGGGCCGGGGGTCGACGCGGGAGAGGCGAGAACGAGGTACAGTGAGGAGATTAGCGGTGGAGGAGCGGAGGTTGCGGGCTGGGCAGTAGAAGGAGAGAAGGGAGGTGAGGTAGGAGGGGGCGAGGTGATGGAGAGCCTTGAAGCCCAGGGTGAGGAGTTTCTGCCTGATGCGCAGATTGATTGGTAGCCACTGGAGATTTTTGAGGAGCTAGGCATTACCCTGGGCGGCTGAGGGCATGCTGGGCACTCTTGGCTTGTCGGGTGCTGTTCTGGCTGCCAGCGGGCATGCCGAGCACTTTCCGGGACTCCCGGGAACTGTCCGGGAGAAATAAATGTTACAGTCCCTGCTCTGGAGGGAGCTGCAAACAGGGGTTTTCCGCCCTCATCTGTAAGAGTGGCCTGTGCTTGTCATGGTTGGTCACTAACAGGAGAAATGGTGCACAGCCCTCATTTGATTCTGGTAAAACCACATTGGGCTTTAGAGCCTGAGACCTGCACTCAATTTTAATAGGGCGAGGGCGCTGATGGATGTGGGTTCAGCCTCCAGGAACATTAGGGAAATCTTGAGGATCCCATCCCTAGATAAGGGCTTTTTGGAGAGTTTTGCCATCCACATGGGGGCCTCACTAGCCCAGCCTCCTGCCTGTAATAAAGAAAATGAAAACATTTGTGTGTCCAATAGACCGTGAGCTTTTTGTGGGCAGGGAATGTGACTCCTAACTCTTGTCATACTGTACTCTCCCAAGTGCTTAGTTAAGTGCTCTGCACATGAAAGCACCCAGTAAATACTATGGATTGATTGTCTTTTCTATTCCCCCAAACTGAGTGGCTACTGGAAAACTTGTGGCTAATAATGTGGTTTTGTGAGTGCCACCATGGGAAGGCGGTGGTTGAAGAGGGAGGACAAGGACACACGCAGTCTTCATCAGAGAAGCAACGTGGCTTAGTGGATAGAGCGCGGCCTGGGGATCAGAAGGACCTGGGTTCTAATTCTGGCTCTGCCACTTGTCTGCTATGTGACCTTGGGCAAGTCATTTCACTTCTCTGTGCCTCAGTTCCCTCATTTGGAAAATGGGGATTAAGACTGTGAGCCCTCTGTGGGACAGGGACTGTGTCCAACCCAATTTCATTGTATATGCCAGCACTTAGTATAGTGCCTGGCATATAGTAAGTGCTTTACAAATACCACAATTGCTATTATTATTATTATCATTTGAAGATAGAGCCCTGCCTGGGCCAGGTCCAGCCTGGAGGTCAGGCCAGACAAAAATCCATCAAGCAGTCGGTGGTATTTATGGTGTGCTTACTGTGTGCAGAGCGCTGTACTAAGGATTGGGAGAGAACAATATAGCAGAGTTGGTAGGCATAGTCCCTGCCCACAGCGAGCTTACAGGGGTAACATCCGTGAATGGCGAGGAGCCCCGGGGAGCAGAAACCCAGCCTCCCACCTCTCACTTCGAGTCCGGGGCCAAAAGTGCTGAAGGGGCCATCTGAACAAGAAGAAAGCCAACCTAAACATAAAGGAGCCAGGGCTGCCTTGGAGCCATGCAGCTATGGCATGGCTGCGGTTATTCCAGCAATTCCACCAACTTCTGGGACTACAGGGCCCAGCGGACCACTGTGGCGAGCATCAGTCTCTGGCTCTAGAGGTTCATCCCTGGTCAGGACAGGCCTTGGGTAGATCCTGAGTCAGGCTGGAGATCTTGGAGAGGTCTCTGTCCTGGTGGGAGTAAAAGTTAGATGCTGAGTTCTGAGGAGAAACCTCCTTCAACCATGCTTCCTCCTCCCTTTTGCAGATGTCCCAGCACAACAGACTGATGAGGATACCATCTTTCTTCCCCAACCCCGAGGAGCCTTCTGGACCTTCTGCACCTCCCCCGGCATGGCAGGGGTCTTTGGACTCGGAACTGACTGTATCCCCCCCAAAAAACAGCATCTCTCGGACACACAAAGACAGGGGACCCTTCCACTTACTCAGTGGAACCGGCCAGTCAGGCAAAGCCCCCGAGGGATCGGGCCAGTCCCCACCCTCTGCCTCCACCCGCCTGTTTGGGTTGGCCAAGCCAAAGGAAAAGAAGGAGAAAAAGAAGAAGAGCAAAGGAAGCCGTTCTCAGCCCCCTGGTGAGTGGCAGAATGGGACTTGTGCAACTCTTGGGTATCGGGGCTCTTGCTGGCTTGGCTGGATCAAATCCAGTAGCTCGGCTCCCTGTCCAGCATTTGCTGTTCTTGCAGAAGAGCCACAGAGCAGGCCTGTTGTCGTGTTCTGGGTGGTCCAATCATTCGGGTCTCCATCTTTTCAAACTAATCAACATGTAACGGGAGGGCAGCACACCAGCTGATGATGCAGCTGGAAAGGCCCCATGACCAGGAGCCTCCAGGCAGAATTTCCAAGTCTCCAGCCTATCAGGTGGTGAAAGTTCAGGTGATCAAGGGTGAGGGTGGGTTGACTGAGCGCTCCCTATCTGCCTCTCTGGGTTTTGCAGTGTAATCTCGGGCCATAATTGGGGTAGAGTGCTGCTTGGGCTAAACGGGAGGACGGCTTTCCTCCTCCATTTCATCTCCCCTATTCACATCCCGTTGCCCCAGAGGCTAACTCCAAGTGTGTGGCAGGACAGGCCAATGGCTCCTCACAGCCTCTAACCTCTGTCGACTACGGATGGCCTCTGCCTCCATGTACCCCGGGCCTGTAGCATTACTCTCCAGATCGTCTGGGTCGACCCCCACTTCCCCACTGGGAGTTGAGGCTCTCAGCATTGCTTAGGGGAAGCAAAGTGGCTCACTGGAAAGAGCACAGGCTTTGGAGTCCGAGGTCATGGGTTTGAATCCCGGCTCCGCCACATGTCTGCTGTGTGACCTTGGGCAACTCACTTAACTTCTCTGAGCCTCAGTTCCCAGGCTGTGAGCCCCACATGGGACAACTTGATCACCTTGTATCCTCCTCAGCGCTTAGAACAGTGCTCTGCACATAGTAAGCGCTTAACAAATGTCATCATCATTATTATTATTGTTATTATTACTATTATTCTCCACATGGGCCTTTGCACAGCCACTTAAGAAGCAGAGAGGCCTAGTGGAAAGAGCATGGGCTTGGGCGTCAGAGGACCTGGGTTATAATGCCCGCTCTGACATTTATCTGCTGTGTGACCTTGGCCAGTCCATTCATTTCTCTGCGCCTCAGTTCCCTTATCCACAAAATGGGGATTCCATACCTGTTCTCCCTCCTACTCCTACTAGCCCGATGTGGGACCCGATTACTTGATAGTAAACACTTAACAAAGCATTTACTAAGAGAAGCAGTGTGGCCTAGTAGGTAGAGCATGGGCCTGGGAGTCAGAAGAACCTGGGTTCTAATCCTGGCTGTATGACCTTGGGCAAGTACTTAACTTATCTGGGCCTCAGTTACCACATCTGTAAAATGGGGATTAAGACTGTGAGCCCCATGTGGGACAGAAATTGTGTCCATTCCCATTTGCTTGTACCTACCCTGGTTTAGTATCTGGCACATAGTGTTTAACAAATACCAATATTATGAAAGAATACCACAGTTACAGTTACAATACTGGCACCTTGGATCCATGGGGAACTAAGAGCCTGGTTCCTGGAGAGGGGAGCTAGACCTCCTGCTTGGAACATCCCAACTGGCTTTTGTATTCTAGCGTTTTATTATGGTATTTGTTAAGTGATTACTAAATGCCAGGCACTGTACTAAGCGCTGGGGTAGATATAAGATAATCAGGTCCCACAGGCTCCCAGTCTTAAACCTCATTTTACAGATGAGCTAAATGTGGCACAGAGAAGTTTTGTGACGTGCCCAGGGAAACACAGCGGACAAGTGGAGGAGCCAGGATTAGAATTCAAGTCATTTGCATGTCATAAGGCAGTTGGGGCCCACTTCGAGGTTGTTGGGGCAGGTACTGAGGGTTTGTCCTTCAGGAAGTCCCCAGGCTTTGCAGTGGGGCAGGTACTGAGAAGCAGCATAGCTTAGGGGAAAGAGCCCAGGCTTGGGAGTCAGAGGACATGGGTTCTAATCCCAACTCCGCCACTTGTCTGCCGTATGACCTTGTGCAAGTCACTTAACTTATCTGTGCCTTGGTTCCCTCATCTGTAAAATGGGGATTAAACACTGTGAGCCCCATGGGGGACAACCTGATTACCTTGTATCTACCCCAGCACTTAGAACAGTGCTTGGCACATAGTAAACACTTACAAATACCATCACTGTTATTATTATTATCATTGTGGGTTTCTCCTTCAGAGAATCCCCGGGTCCATGATAGGGTTTGATGCAGTTGGAAAGAGCATTGTTTTTCAAGCAGGTTTCCTCTCGGTCCTTTTCCGTTTAGTTATATTGTTCCTCGTTGGTTTCTCTTTTCCAGATTCACTTTCATCAGAAGCGCCAGCAGAGGGCGAAGAGATCTTCTGCTGAGAATCCGTTTCTACCCCCAGATCTGTAAGGAAAGACCCTCTCGGAATCTGGGCGGCCCCTTTACCACCTGGCACACGGGTTATTCCGAGGCGGGGGGTCTTTTCCCTCTCCTCCGGTATTTCATTTCCCACCAGTACACCCAAAGCTGGATTTGAAGACGATAAATTCTAGGATCCCAGGATTGGGAACGACAAGGGGCAGAGAGCCCAGGGCGGGCTCTGGGCATGGTTGGCACTTGCTAAGGTCTGAGAGGGAGGGGGTGACCTGCTGAAGGCGATCCCCACTGCCAACAGGTGCAATGGTGGTCCTGGGGAGGGTGGCTGTAGATTGGTCCTAAGTGCTCAGAGGCTGAAAATGGGTTTCCCAGGGGCATGAACACTTTTGATGGTCTGGGGAGCACACCACCAAAATGAAAAAGCGAAGGTTGGAACTGTAAGGTCCGTAGATAGGACGTGTATGTATGTCCACACCCATTGTGCTTGGGGTTGTGTGTAGAGATAGGTGTCTGTGAGAGCAGTACAGAGGGTTCCTGCAGCTGATTAGTTTATCTTGGCCCAAAAAGGCAATACCTGATGCTGATCAGGTAGCATTTAGATATGAGATATCTCATCCTTTAGTACCCACAGTTTGGCTGCCCTATTCTTCCTTTCCCTCTTCCCTCTGACCTTGCATGCTTCCTTCCTGGCATAGTGAGTATTTCTATTTCACTTTAGGAGGGGGATTCGTTTTACAGGGATAAACTCTCTATTTCTAAGGGTGTTACGTTGGACCGCCCCCTTCTTTCATGGCTTTATCGGGCCCCTGATAAATTCCAGACGGTTCTCTAAAGGAAGGGGAGAAACCTGATATTCGGTTTTCTGAGTCCAGGTGGAGCCCCAACATTTTACCCGGAGAGAGACTTGGGTTCAATTAGCCTGTCCCAAACAAGATGGAGCTCACTGGCTGTCCAAGTTGGAGGCAGATTTGCTCTTGGGACCGGGAAGAGAACACCTCTGATCCTTTGTCACCTCCCCTCTTCTCTTCCCAGAACCCCTCAGTTCGATAAACAGGAACCAGACCCTCTGGCGGTGGCCACCTGCACCATCACCCAAAGCAGGGGAAGGCAGAGGCCCTGGGCTTCTGAGACTGAGGGGCAGGCCCAGCTGGTTTGACCACTGGTTCATTGGTGGGGAAGAGCAAGAGCAGAGCACAGGCTGAAAAGTAGCAGCTCTTCCCTGGGATTTCCCCAGATTGACCCAGGCTCCCTGAGCTGATTTTTCATTGTTAAATGGAAATCTAAGGATCACCCAATCGACTACCCCCAACCCCCGCCCAATCTGAAGTGAATTTACTTGCTAGATTTTTTTTTTAAATTTTTGCACTATGTTTTAATTTGTATTTGCTTGAAGCTTATCACCAGCTGGGAAGCGCAGGACGGTTCATGGGTGGCATTTCCCCAAACCAGCAGCAGCAGCAGCAGTAGCAGCATCTATAGGTCCAAAAGGCAGTGTACAGTGCACTCCCCCAGGGGAGGGTCAGCTCTTCAAGGGTGGCTCCTTACACATGTGATTGCCCTTGAAGGAGCATGGGGCTTTGGATCTACTTAGTTGAGTTTTTTTTTTTAACTGTTATGTGGTGCTTATTCATGAATTGCAAGCTGGCCTTGCAGATGGAGATATTTATCTTTCTGTTTATTTGAAAGAGGTCTGGTTAAAAAGAAAATTTGTTTTAGTTTAGTTTTTATTTATTTTGATTTTGGGGGTTGGGTGGGGTTTAAGGACACACTTGCGCACCCAGGGGTTGGCTCTCTGCCGCCTTGGGGTGGAATGCGGAGGGCAGAGGGCCTCCCTTGTTTGCCTGGGTCCTACTTAAAAGACTACAACTGGGAAATGCAAAGCCCATCACTCAGGGCCAGGCCAAGGAGGCCAGGCGGTTCCCCGAATAAAAATGGAGGAAGGGGGTGAGGTTGACTGTGGTCAGGGAAGGGGGACAGGGAGTTCCGTTGCCCGGGATGAGAATCTGAGAAACCTGCGTCATCGCAACCAGTTGTGTTTGTCTGGGTTGACCTGCTGGCCCGCAAAGCTGGAGACAAGTGTGAGGCTGGGAATCTTTTATTAGAACCCCTCTTCCCTCAGCAGTTAGCGTTCCCGCTCAGGATCTGCCCACAGCATGGGACTCCTGGGCCTCGACACCAACCAAACTGGGAGAAGGTGTCCCTGGCAAGGCTGCAGTTCTCTGCCAAAGTGCCCCTTCTGGACGTGCAATATTGAAATAAAATGGGGTCTCCTGCTTCTCCTCCTGGGGCCACAGCGACACCTGGGAGAGAGGCAGGAGGGGAATGACGGGGCCCAGCGCCAGATCACCCATGCTGTTCTAAACAGAAACAACTTTTTGCTCTTGGGTGGGAGGCGGAAGGGAGTGAGCATTGCTGCGCAGTTCGATTTCACTCGAAGGTTCGCCTCCTTTCCTTTTCCAGCTGTAGTATTTTATTTTTAATTTGTTTTGGAAATGGGGAGCTGAAATAAAAGAATGCTGAAAACCACATGGGTCAGGCTTTGCCTGGGAGGGTTCAGAATTGGGGGACCTGGGCATCCCCTGTGTGGAACCCAGCGTTACTAAGCTTTTTCTGGGACCCCTACTTACAGTGTTAAGGGGAAAGCCGCTTAACAAGGGATGGGCTACTGCTACTATGTCTTTGCCACTTATCCTATTTAGGAGTGAGCCGATGGCTGCTCAAGGTTTGATGTGATATGATATGTGATATGAAAGACGCACAATTGGAGCTGGTTATTGTGCCAGGGAGTGGTCGGGGAAGGGGCTCCGTGGTCTGGCTTATCACCCCACGAAAAGGCCCGGCGTCCAAGCTGCCATTGTGCCGAGAGTCCTGCTCTGGCCTTCCGTCTCCCCCAATTTCGCTCTGCGGTCTTGAGGGTCCCACCCCCGGTTCTCCTGCCCAAAACCCAGGAGGTCAACAAATAACTGTGGTAGCAGTGGAGGAAAAAGAGGTTCCTTGAATTTAGAACCCCAGGGCCACTTGGCCTCCAGGTGAAATCCAGTTTCTCACACCTGAATGAGAATCATCTCAGACTTTTGTCACCATTTGATGCCACAAGCACTTTAAAAATCTCTTTGGATACCTTGATTAGGAGACAATCAGATTTACATTTCTCCCCTCCACGCCCCACTCTAAAATTGGAGAGGATTAGAAATTGTCAGAGTCCAGGAAGCTAAATTCGGCAAATGGCCTTTCTCTTTCCACTCTCTCCCCTCACAGCTCATGGTGTGTGCTCTGAAGGGAGAATAAAAGTCTTGAAACCCTTTGCCGTTTGAGCCCAAAGCAAAGGTAGTGTGAATCATACCTCTTGCCTGTCACATCTCAGGGTAAAACCACTGTAGAGAGAGTTAGCAAGGGTGTCTGACCACTTAAAAAAAAGTGTCTTCACTTGAAAGCCTCATTAAAAGGGTGGGTATCTTCCTCCTGTCCACCCAACCCCCCCACCCCATCTTTCCCCACCAGAGTGGCCAACTGAACCCAGGGTGACTCTCCTGAGTTTACCCACCTCTCACGCCATTTCCATTCCCCATTAGGTGAAAATAACCACTTCCTGCCTTCCTATCCGGGAGGGCAGAGGAGAGAGGCCATTCAGTAGCACAAGGATTTGGAAGAACTGGCTTGGTTCTCCCAAACTGCAGTGAAGCCAGATTGGCATTTCCAGAAGACCGGAAGCCATCCTGCAGCAGAGAGCAGCTTCGAGGCTGGATCACTGAAAGGAGCAGAATTGCTTTCAATCCCATCCTGGCCGATGGGAATAGGATCCCAGAACCCCAGGGGTTGGTCTTTGGGTGGCAATGAAATAGAAGTGAAGAAGAAATAGCAGGGGTGGGGAGGAGGCCCATAATGATCCCACCACCGTCACCTAAATTCACCCTTGAATATCATAGGGACATTGGAGTCTTTGCAGCTTTTATCTTTTTCCCTCTTAAACGTAGCATAACATTCCTCGTTTAACCAGAGCTCTGAAATTTTCTGCCTGCCGGCCGGGCTTCTACATTAATAAAATAATTTAATGCCGCCTTTAAAGAAAACAAAAAAGGAAGAAAAATAGTTTCCAAATGCTCAATGTTCTCGTTTCACTCATTAAAATGACAGCCAACTGTCGGGTCGTCCTCTCTCCATCCATGAAGCTAAGTTTTAAGGTCGGGCAAACTGAGGTGAGACCAAAGCATTGCCAGCCACGGAACAATCACAAATCTATCATCCAGAGTAAACACTGAGTGCTTCAGTGGGTCTCCTACCTCCTCCTGGAATTTCTGATTTGTTCCAAGGCTTATCGGGTACACAGCCCCACGTTCACACCTGCTTCCTTTTGCGCACACAAATGTAGATAAATCCCCCTCCCAAATCTCTCCCCTCATCAGTCTTGCTTTCTAAAAGGTGGCACAGCAGTGGGACCCTGGTCAGTCTCATGGCAGTGATGAAATTCTGATGGAGACTTCTCCAGTTCAGTTTGCCTGTGGTTAAAGTTTAGCTTTGTGGCTTCCCGTGTTTTACTTTTACTAACATGGAGTGCACTAGCATTAAAGTCACCAAATGTTCAGAGGGATGGTTTTAATCCATCATTACCTCTGCTTTTCAGTTTGTTTTGTTGTTTTGTTTTTAAATGCCAGTCAGGAACATTTTTCTTGCTGAATTATATTAAAAAACAATGGGTTAAACCTGATTACTGTATGTTAATTTGTAATTATGTAAAAAGTGAACCAGTTATAAACTGTAAAGTTTTTCAGTGTGCCTTGGAAATTTTCTCTGACACACTGACTTTGTAACAAGCTTTTATTTATCTTCCTTTCTAGTTATCAGCTACGAACTCTTGAAAAGCCTTTTCTCCTGTCCCCAACCCCTTCCATTTTAAATAAAATTCCTTTCAAATCTGCTTGTTAGTGGTGATTTATTCCATCCCTGGGGATCCTTTGGGAAGGTTTCCCATGGACGTGAGCTTGGGTTTGGGGTGAGGCCCTTCTTTTACAACACCTTCCTCAAAATCGGGACTAGGCAGCTCTGCCTGTCGTACCCCACTCTTCTTCCCTCCCCTCCCCTCCAGCTTCAGGGTCTTTGGAAGAAGTGGGGCCTAGTGGAAAGAGCCCCAGGTTGGGAGTCAAAGGATCTGAGTTCTGAGGCTCTGCCATTTGTCTGCTTTGTGATCTTTTTTGGGCAAGTCAGTTCACTTCTCGGGGTCATCTTCTCCTCCTCTCTAATATGAGGGTTAAATCCTACTGCCTCTCACACTACGTGGGGCTGGGATATGTTCCACCTGTTTATCTTATATCTAACCCTCTCATTCATTGAACTCTAGTTCAGTGTTTGGCACAACTAACTTCAGTATTTAAAAGATGCTGCCATTACAATTATTATTATGTAAGTGTTTAACCAATGCTATCATTATTTTTATATGAGTATTTTAACAAATATTATTTTTGCTATTAGCTTCACTCTTTAAAACGAAAGAATTTCTGTCAAGGGCACAGGTCAGAAAGCAGCATGAAGTACACCAACCTCATGAAGTCGTAAGGAACGTGTTCCAGTAGGAAAGACAGGGCGAGCACTACCTTTGGAGTGTAGATGACCGGTGCATAGTAAGCGCTCAACGAATACCATTAAAGAGCGAACCAGAGAAAACTCCCTTGCTTGACCAAATTCCCCAGCAGACTAGGGATTGACTTACTAGGACCGAGTCCCACAGGGCTCGCATGGGAGCCAGAGGGGAGTCTGATAGCAGCAAGCCTCAGGAGCTGACCACACTCCCTGGGCCAGCCCAGTGCTGGCTGGGCCTGGCTCTCCCTTGGCATGGGATGCCAGAAGAGGCCTCCAGATTCAGGGTTCGATTGACATTGAGGAGGTGAAGCCAAGATGAAAGAACAAGGCTTTGGGATTGATCAGTCAATCAATCGATCACTCCAAATTGGGAGCATTAGAGAAGCGGCATGGCCTACTGGAAGGAGCGTGGGCCTGGGAGTCAGAGGACCTAGATTCTGATTTCAACTCTGCCAGTTGCTTGCTGCCTGAACTTGGGCAAGCCACCTAACTTCTCTGTGCCTCAGTTCTCCCATTCTCACTCCTCATTCTCACTCCTCCTTGAACTGTGATCCTCATGAGGGCCAGGGTCTGCATCCAATCTAATTGAATTGTATCTACCCCAGCGCATAGAACAGCATTTAACACATATAAAGGGTTTAACAAATACCACAAAGCAAACAAAAACAAAAACAAACCTGGATTCTAGCCCTGTAAAGCTTGTTATGGGCAGGGTATGTATGTCATTCTGTTGTATTGTACTCTCCCAAGTACAGTGCTCTGCACATAATGAGTACTCAATAAATCCCATTGATTGATTGATAATCTCAGCTCTGCCACTGGCCTGCTATTTCAATTTGAGCAAGTCACTTAACCTCTCTGGGCCTCAGTTTCCTCATCTGTAAAATGGGTCAGTATAACTTTTTTCCTTCCTTTGATTGCAAGCTGAATGTGAGACACTGAGTTTATCCAATATGAAAGCCTTGCTTCAGCCATTGTGCTTAGAGCAGAGGAAGCCTTGATAATTCCTGATGATAGTCATTGTGATTTTTTTTCTATTTGTAGAGCATCAGCTTGGTAGAAGGAATGAGGGCTGGAAGTTTGGGTATCTGGGATCTCTTCCCAGCTCCATTTTGCCCACTACTCTCTGCTATCCTGATGGTCATTGGTGATCCTGGAGCTATTGGTAATCATTGTGATGTTTAAGTGCTTACTGTGTGCCAACCACTGTGCTTAGTGCTGGGATAATAATAATGATAATAATGGTATTTGTTGAGTGCTTACTATGTGCAAAGCACTGTTCTAAACACTGGGGTAGATACAAGATAGTCATCCAAGGGACTCACAATCTAATTAGGAAGGAAAACAGGTATTTAATCCTTAAAATGGTGCCTCTAATTAAATAGAGGATGAGGTGAATTGAATAGAAATGAAAGGGAGATTTTTAAAAGTAGGTAAATGGAAGTGTAACCCAAACCCAGTAACTTTTCTTGTAATAAATAACTTTGAATTTTAAAGTTCCCTTGTCTGACTCCTAGCTTTGGATGTCAGTTCTAGGCTCTTGATCCTATTGGAGAGGGAAAAAAAATCCTTTCATTGCTCTTCATTCACTATGACCTATTGAGCACCTTACCTTGTCCAGGGCTCTGTACCGAATGATGAGGAGGTGCAGGAGATTGTGTTTTGTGTTTCTGCTCAGTGGGAGAGTTTCTGAACCAGATTAGTAGAGAAATCAACAGGATGCTGTACTAAACGATGAGGATGATGCTACAATTTAGATTGTGAGCCTCTTATGGGACAGAGGCTGTCTGTCCTGATTATCGTGTTTCTACCTCAGCACTCGATTGAACCAAAGTGCTTGATTGATTGAAATGATGATGCGGGAAAGATTCCATCATGTCCTTGTACTTAACTTTTGTTGGACTCATAAGATTTTATTCACTTTCATGTGTCATTAGCCAGTTGGAAGGGGAAATTATCATGTGGTGGAGAGAATTCTGGAGACCCTGGCATGGAGGCACAGGAATTCCAGCTAGATGAGCTGTGGAAACTAGGCTGTGAGCTCGGGGAATGTGTCTGATCAATCAATCAATCAATCAATCGTATTTATTGAGTGCTTACTGTGTGCAGAGCACTGTACTAAGCGCTTGGGAAGTACAAGTTGGCAACATATAGAGACAGTCCCTACCCAACAGTGGGCTCACAGTCTAGAAGGGGGAGACAAGGGGAGCGGTAGTCTGATGGTCTACCATACTCTCCCAAGCACTTAGTACAGTGCTTTGCACACACTAAGCACTCTAAATACAATTGAACAAATGACTGAATGAATAATAATTGTGTTTGTTGTTACATGTTTGCTAAGTGTACCAGGCACTGGATGAAGTGGTGTGGTGGATACAAGCAAATCAGGTTGGACACTATCCCATTTTACAGATGAAGTAACTAAGGCTCAGAAAAGTGAAGTGGTTTGCCCAAGGTCACACAGCAGACACATGCCAGAGCTGGGATTAGAACCCATGACTCTCTGACTCCCAGTCCCATGCTCTTTCCACTATGCTATGCTGCGTCTCAGTAAATGTTGACACTGCAGTTGGGAGGATCCAATCGCAATCATGAAAACATTTGGTCTGAAAGGAAGAACGTTTTTATTGCAAATATGAAACTGCATTTTACCTGAAGTTAAAGTCAACATTTGTCATATGGGTTAAGGTTTTCTTTCCTTTAACTCTAGCAATGTAGTCATATTCTTAGAATGGGAGGGAGTGTGTGTGTGTGTGTGTGTGTGTGTGTGTGTGTGTGTGTTTGTTAGTTTATAGGGGTCTCGGAGAGAAGAACTGTAGGTGGAGTCTGTGAAGTCTGTTACCCTCTATCAGATCCCACTGTTGGGTAGGGACTGTCTCTATATGTTGCCAACTTGTACTTCACAAGTGCTTAGTACAGTGCTCTGCACACAGTAAGCGCTCAATAAATATGATTGATTGATTGATTGATTGGTGTTGCTGGTTTTTGAGACTGAGAAACTCAGGTCCTGTGAAACCTCCTCCATAATGTTCTTTCAGCCAATATGCATGATCTCTCTGGCTGCCCTTCTGGAGAGGGGAGAGCTATTGTGAAGGATTTTATTTTTTTGCCCCCCAATCATTTAATGGTCAAATTTCTAAGACCGTGAGCCCCATGTGGGACAGGGTATACGTCCAACTCTGTTTGCTTCTATCCACCCCAGAGCTTGGTACAGTGCATGACACATGACTGTTTACTTGTTTTGATGTCTGTCTCCCCCCTTCTAGACTGAGACAAAGATTGTCTCTGTTGCTGAATTGTACTTTCCAAGCACTTAGTACAAATGCTCTGCACACAATAAACACTCAATAAATATGATTCGATGAATGAACACAGTAAGCATTTGAGGCCTTCCCAGACTGAGCCCCCCTTTTCCTCTGCTCTTCCCTTCCCCATTGCCCCGACTCCCTCCCTCTGCTCTATCTCCCTTCCCACCTCACAGCACTTGTGTATATAAGTACATATTTATTCTACTTATTTTATTAATGATATGTATATATCTATTATTCAATTTATGTTGATACTATTAATGCCTGTCTACTTGTCTGGTTTTGTTGTCTGTCTCCCCCATTCTAGACCATGAGCCCATTGTTGGGTAGGAATTGTCTCTGTTGCTGAATTGTACTTTCCAAGCACTTAGTACAGTGCTCTGCACACAGTAAGCGCTCAATAAATACGATTGATTGAATGAATGAATGAATGAATGATAAAAATACCCACAGCATGTTGTCAGGTTTAGGACAGAAATTGTAGATAATGAGAGCCCAGAGGTGAAGCCTGTTTGTCGACGTGACCAGCTCCTACTCCAAGTGTCTTCAAACAGGTTGGTTTTGCTGTTGTCAGGGAGCTGCCTGGAAGGTGCCAGTAAGACCTCATCTGGCCTGTGAGGAAGAATCAGGGGAAGCCCTGGGGTGGGGGGGGGGGGGGGGGGGGGGGGGGAGGGTGTGTGAGTGTGTGTGTGTGTGTGTGTGTGTGTGTGGTGTGTGTGTGAGAGAGAGAGAGAATATAAATGAAAGAATGAATGGATGAATGAGAATATGAAGGGGGTGAGGAGAGAAGCAGGACTCCTGAAGGGCAGCCAGAGTTCTGACAGGGTGGAGACTGAGGCAGGGCAGACATGGTTCTGACAGGGTGGAAGCCCAAATTGGGCAGACTTCAGGAAGTTTGATTTGCCACCTAGTGGGCCTCAGGGAGCTAGCACAGATTAGCCCCAAGACCTCTCTCTCTCATACTCTCTGACCTTTGTCATGCTCAAGTGTCCTGACCAAGCTCCCTTTAAAAGAGGGAGATGGCTTGCTAGCTGGCTAGCTTCTGAGCCCCCAGGAGCTCATCCCTCTTTTCCTCCCTCTCCCATGGTCTCCTGGGGATTGGGCCTCCATGGGAGGGTCTCCAGACACGTGTCCAGGCAATGACTGGGCCACCACCTCCCTGATGGTTACCATGGCCACTGGAAAAGGCTTTGCATGGCTCAGACCACTATTCCCCCTCGGGCTCCAGGCACTAAAAGTTTCACGGTGTTGGCAGTGGCTGAGTTGCTTACATTGTGCGTGCATGCACACACACACACACACACACACACACACACACACACACACACACACACACACACATGTCACTGTCTCACTCACTGCAGCCCCCCACCGACCCCCGCCTTTTCTCATAAACAGGGAAATGGAAGAGAAGAGGAGAGACTGGGAGTATAGAGTCATGCCTTGACTTAAGGAAAAGGAGCTGGCTGAGGGAGTCAGGGGGGCATAATATGGATTACGCACATGCCCCTGGGCCCATTGCCATACCACTGGACCTCTCATCAACCCCTGATCCAGCTCAGAGAGTTTCTGCCAGTGTTGACGTGAGCTCTTCTCCACTTTTAGAAAGCAGTCGGAGCTGGAGGAAACCTGAAATGTTCCGCTCCCATGGTATTTATCATTCTCCTTGCCTGGGATTTTTTTCTTTTTTTTGCCTTTTGTGGTAATAAGGATAGTAGTAATAGTGATATTTGTTAAGCACTTATGTGCCAAGCACTGTACTAAGCAGTGGGGCAGATTCGATAATCAACCTAGACACGGTCTCTGTCCTACAAGGGGCTTACGGTCTGTGGGAGGTAATACAGGTATTGAATCCCCATTATACAGATGAGGAAACTGAAGCACAGAGAAGTTAAGTGACTTGTCCAAGGTCACACAGCAGGCAGAGTTGGAATGAGAACATTGTTTCTCTGAGTCTCAGTCCCATGGTCTTTCAGCTATGTATCTATCAACAACCCCGTTGTCAGATGAGCGTCCCTAGGGGAACAGGGGCTGTGGCCATCTTTCATCCACATTTTTCTTTCCCAGTGATCAGGACAGTGCTTTGTGCATAGTAAGCACTTAAGGAATGTTACTATTACTAGTAGTTTGTTTGTTTTGTTTGTTTTTGTTTGTTTTTCGATTTTTCTGTGCCTTAGGATTAAAAGACCCCAGAGGTTGAGTCGTCTTTGTGCTGATTTCCATGTGTCCTTTAATTCAAGCCAGTATTCCTATAGGAAGGTAGGTCTGGCTTTTCTTTGATAATTTGGAGGTTGCATTAGATGGCAGATTAATGCTTTATAATTAGCAACAGTAACATTCTTTGCATGCCTGCTGTGTGCAGAGCATTGTACCAAGAACTGGAAAAATACAATAGAAGTAGTAGACAGGATTCCTGCTCTCAAGGAGTTTAAAGTATAGCAGGGGAGACTGGTCCTGAAATAAATTGTACATGAGGGGAGAGATGCAGTATAAAAATAGGTGTGTGGGTGCTTTGGCAGGGTGTGGGAATGAAAGAGCTGAGGAGGTATAGAAGTGCTCAAGTAGCAGTTGGGGGGATTCGAGGTAGGGAGATTAGAGATTTCTTGAGGAAGGCCTCTGAAGGAGGAGGGAATTGGAGAAGGGCTTTGAATAACTCTGGTCTGTCGAAATTGAAGGCAGATTAAGTTTCAGGCAATGGGGTGGGCTAGAGCGAGAGGTCAACGGTGGAAGTGAGGAGAATGAAGATCAATGAATAGATTATCTTGAGAAAAAACAAAGACAGTGAACTGGGAATGGTGGGGAAAAAAGAGCTGATAAGGAGAAAAAAATAATGGTATCTGCTTAACCCTTACTATGTGTGATCTATAATCAGTTTGGGGACCGAGAGAAGGGAAGAGTGGGTTTCTTCTTGTCAGATGAGGAGATGGAGGCCAGAGAAGTTAAGCGATTTACCCAAAGTCACACAAGAGCCAAGCACCCACATCCTCAGAGTTGAGACCCAGCCGCTTCTGCCTCCAGTGTGTCCTGCCAGTAATAGCGGTATACTCTCCCACCCTCCTAGGACAGTGTTCTAAAGACCGTAAGTGCTCAATAACTACTCAAGATTATTATCCCAAACAGAACCCAGTGGAACAGAGTCCTGGACTGGAGTGAGAGTCGACAGGGTCCAACGCTTCCGATCATTTTGGAGCTGGCCCTAATAAGCCAATCTCTACCCTGAGCTGTAGCTCCATGGTGACAGGGGGCCCTGTCCCTTGAAGATCTGGTGCTGTTTTCTCTTTTGTCTCTTTGTCTCTCATCCCTTAATAAAAATAATAATCATAATGACATTTGTTAAGCACTTACTATATGCCAAGTACTGTTCTAAGCCTTGGGGTAGATACAAGGTAATCAGGTTGTCCCATGTGGGGCTCACAGTCTTAATCCTCACTTTACAGATGAGGTAACTGAGGCACGGAGAAGTTACGTGATTTGCCCAAAGTCACACAGCTGATAAGTGGTAGCCTTAGAGGCCTTAGATCCCTAAAAAGCCTTGGCTCCAAAAGAACCATTCTGGTTGCCAAGGATCTTTTCTGAGTCCCTTTCTCTTTCTCTCAGGGCATACTTAGGTGGTGGACTACCACTTGTCCCCTGGCCCTCTTGCTAATGAATCTGATCAAATAAGATCTTTTAAATAGTACATTTCAGACGATCAGTGTTATTCAGGATTTTAAAATTAAGTAGGCGATTCCATATGACTGAGAGGATAAAGAGACTGTCTTGATTCCTCTCCTCTCCCTGCCCTGACACAGGTCTCCTGCCCCTGCCCAAGCTGTATCTCCATGGAGACAGGAAGCCCATCCCCTTCAAGGCAGGAAGATTCTGAGCTCTCCTTGCCCAAAATAATGGTAATAGTAATGATGATATTTGTTCAGCGCTGCCAGGCACTGTACTAAGAGGCCTCAGCTGATCCATTCTGCATTTGGGAAGGAGTCAGGGCATGGCCCCCTCTGTTTGAACCTGGTGAGTTGGGGGCTGTCGCTTTCTGAGCTGCCCCCTATTTCCTGTTCTTGGAGGGGCTGGGACAGCTGATGTCCCCAGCCTTGTAGATGGTGGTGGTTGTGATTGATGGGTGGGCTTTGCAGCTGGGTGGTGTTGAGGGAGGGAATGAGGAGTGGGCTGAGGAGAGTGAGTGGTCTGGGCTGGGGGAAGGGTTGCTTCTGGTGTTGGAGAAACCAGAAACCATTTCGGTAGAGCTGTAGAAAAGTGTGTGACTAAGGGCTGGGCTCTAGCCCAAGTGTTGAGGTGGGAGGTCCCTAGAAGCGCCTGGAGGTGAAGGTTGTGTCACTAATAATGATGTGCCTTGGTAAACCTCTAGCCTCCCTTCTTGGGATTTTAACTAACCGATTTAGCAAATGCTATAACTAGTAAATTATTCTTCACCCAAGGCTATTTTTTGGGGGGTGGAGTTTACTTCTGATCATTTTATATAGTTCAAATCATTTTTAACACTTACACATTAAACTAATTACTCTCCAAACTCCAGTAAACTTTAAGTATAAAAAATGACCCCTAGCAAAACATGTCAGAGGTTTAAATACTTGATGTCAAGTCACTCTATTTCCTATCTAAAACAACCCCATAGAAAACAATTAAATATAATACTCTGAAGTCATTGGCACTGTATATAGTCCTAAATCATAAAATGAACTCACTATATAGTTTTTTTCTGAAGGAAAAAAAGGATAACTTCCAACAACAGAATGCATACACTTTTTCCTGTTTCCAATAAATATTTAAAACCATCTTAATGACAGCTAGGAGCATATACTTCAAATATTTTATACAAAGAAAAAAAAAGCCAAAGCAACAGAAATCCCCAAATGCCCCTCAAACACCTTTAGGGTGAACTTCAACTCTGGATGCATATGTGAGGGAAAAGCCCAGTAGGCGACTCAAAGTTAAGGCCACATTGTATTAAGAGAAAGGCTGCAGTACTGCCATACTTAATGTTTGCAGCCCCTCTGCTGTTTTCTCTTTTGTTCCTTTGTCTCTCATTCTCTGGCTTCAAAAGAGCCATTCTGGTTGCCAAGGATCTTTTCTGATTGCCTTTCCTTTTCCTTCAGGGTGTGCGTGGGTGGGGGAATACCACTCGTTCCCTGGCCCTCTTACTAAGGGATCTGATATCTAGAAATAGAGAAGCAGTGTGGCTCAGTGGAAAGGAGCCCGGGCTTTGGAGTCAGAGGTCATGGGTTCAAATCAGAGGTCATGGGTTCAAATCCCAGCTCCGCCAATTGTCAGCTGTGTGACTGTTGTCCACAGCAGACTTGACATGACCGACTCCATTTTGTATATGCTGACAGTAACCCTCCATTTCTGCAGGCTGAGAGAACAAGTCTGTAACAGATGCCTTCAAGGCCATCAACAAGTAGCACCCATCCGAAGAGAATTTACATCCCTATTACCTATCTATGCAAGGCCATAGGGCACAAGAATTTACATCCTTATTACCTATCTATGCAAGGCCTGGGAACGGAGAACAAAGATAATTTGTAACATCCTGCCGGTCCCAATTCCTGAAATTCCTGAAATTTCCAAATGCCCATCCCCATGTTGCTGTAACTCAATAAAAGACACAGTGATATTGGGCTCGGGGCTGCTTGTCTCTCGTACCTCTCCCGGGAGGTGAACGGGCAGGTAGCCACTTTCCTTCTTTACTGCTCTATCTGAACTCATGTCTCCGAGTCATTTTTCCTATCTGCATCACCACCCTGGGTACAAGAACCCTGCGGCCGATTTACACCGTGTTAACCTATTTTGCACCCTACTTGTCGATAACAGTGACTTTGGGCAAGTCACTTAACTTCTCTAAGCCTCAGTTACCAGATCTGTAAAATGGAGATTAAGACTGTGAGCTCCGCCGTGGGGCACCCTGATCACCTTGTAACCTCCCCAGCGCTTACAACAGTGCTTTGCACATAGTAAGTGCTTAATAAATGCCATCATTATTATTACCTGATAAAAAGACCTTTTAAATAGTAGATTTCAGACAATCTATTTGTTCTTCAGGATTTAAAAAATAAGTAGGTGATTCCATATGGTTTTGAGCAGGATAAAGGGACTGTCTTGATTCCTCTCCTCTCCCTGTCCTGACACACACTGCCTCCTCAACTCCCTTCAGGGCCCTCCCCCCCACACCCAGCCCCTCCCTCCCAAGGAGTGGGGCTTTGATCGGGAGTTAGATGCCTCTTGACCCCTGTTGGATAGGGGGGATTTGGCATTTGGCATTAGGTTAGGGGAAATGGCATTTCATTGGATACAGCTATTTAGTGAAGGAATTTCACCCAATAATAACAATAACTGTGGTACTTGTTGAATGCTTACTATGTGCCAAGGGTTGGTAAGGCCAATTAGATGGTCCTGGTAGTGTTGCTTTCTCCTGAGGGCTCAGTTTCATCAATGGGCTGTGAACTGGGGGTTTATGACATTTACTCCTCAGACTGGGGCTAATTCTATGAAAATGCATCCCCCCAGATTGAACAGTAAATAAGTTCTTCCCTTCCGTAGTCACCTGTCCACATGTTTTGTTTTGTTATCTGTCTCCCCCTTCTAGACTGTGAGCCCATTGTTGGGCGGGGACTGTCTCTATATGTTGCCGACTTGTACTTCCCAAGCTCTTACTTAGTACAGTGCTCTGCACACAGTAAGTGCTCAATAAATACGATTGAATGAATGAATGGATCCTATGAAGGCGGCATCAAATGCACCGCTATGATGGGAGCGGCGGTTCTTTCTCCAATATGTAGAATTTTGCCTTCTGGTAGCAGTCACCTGATGGGAAAAAAATGGTAGAGAGGTGGTAAGAAAACTAAAATGGGCCTTTCTGGAGGCTTTGGTCTGGGTAGGATTTGAAAACTTGAGCCTCCTGCGAAACTGTGAAATTGAATGAATTGAATGAATGAATGAAATGTGCCAGTGGAGAGGGCTTTTCCTGTCAGAACACCGAATCCCCCAGTGCAACTTCTTTCTATGAAGATTTGGTCTTTCAAAGTCATCTGGAGGGAGTGGCTAAAGCCCTTTGGATGTGCCTCCATTGAATCTGGTTTGGCGTCCATCAATCAATCAATCAATCAGTCCTATCCTTTGAGTGCATACAGTGGGCAGAGCACTGAATGAAGTCACATAGTTGTAAAAACTTTTGGGCATTTACAACTCCATTTCTCCCTCAGGATTTAATAGATATGGAAACTGGAGCTCTCATTCTTCAGCATCTCACTGGCTTGGGGAGATTGTTAGAGGTGTCTGCTTCCCCGCAGACTGTCATATATACGCGATCCCAACGTAGCTGGTTTATTTTGATGAGCACGACTGGGGACAGAGGCATTTGGCCATGCCAAGACAGCAGTCAGTTCACTTGGGACTTTCCATAGGCTGGGAATGCCTTCCCGCCATCTTGCTGAGGGGCGTGGGGCCGGTTCCTCCCAAGAGCTCAGGCCCAGCAAAGGGAAGCAGTCCATACGGATGGATGTCACAGAGCGGATCCGGAGATCTTTGGTCTCGGTAAATAACAACGATAAGAATTGTAGTATCTGTAAGGCACTTACTATTTGCCAAGCCCTGGTTTTGACAAAGTACAATCAGGTCAGATTCGGTTATCCTTCCTTAATGGGGCTCGCAGTCCAAAGAGGGAATGGAGAACAGGTATTTTAACCCTATTTTCCAACTCAATCAATGGTATTTGTTGAGCTTTTACTGTGTACAGAGAAAACACTTTATTAAACGCTTGTAAGGGTACAATACAACAGCAGTGGTAGACATGCTCCCTACCCAGAAAGTGTTTACAGGCTAGATGGGGGGACAGATCTTAATGGAAATAAATCACCTGGGGTTATGTACAGTAGTGCTGTGGAACTGAGGGTGGGGCAATTGTCAAGGACTTAAAGGGCACAGATACAAGGGCATAGTTGACACAGAAGGGAGAGGGAGTAGGGGAAAAGAGGGAGGGCCCCTGGAAGAAAATGTAATTTTAATAAGGCTTTGAAGGTGGGGAGAATGATGGGCTGTCCTATATGGAGGGGTAGGGAGTTCCTGGATTAGAATCTATGTCTCCTGAGTCCTGGCCAGCGCTTTTCACAGTATTCCACATGGTTTCTTTTGGAGAGAATAAATAGTTTTGCAAATGTATAAAAGTGAACCTGGGGAATCTAAGATTGGTAACTGCCTGGGAGATACACCCAGCTGGTCTCTTACTATGTGCTCATGACTGTATTTTCCTTTTTAATGGTGTTCGTTATGAGGTTGCTATATGCCAGGCTTTCTAATAATAATAATGATAATTATGGTACTTGTTCGGCGCTTACTATGTGCCCTGCACTATTCTAAGCTCTGGAATGGATACAAGATAATCGGAAAAACCAAGGCACAGAGAAGTCAGGTGATTAGCCCAAGGTCCTACAGCAGGCAAGTGGCGGGGCAGAGATTAGAACCCAGGTCTCCTGACTCCCAGTCTCGTGCTCTAGCCATGCCGCTTCTCTAAATGAGGACTGGCAATCATTTCGATGAGGTTGGTGAACACTGCGTAGAGTCCCAGGAATTGCTACCCGCAAATGTGTCCTTAACTAAACCACAGCATAGAACGAAACCGGAGTTACCCCTTGTATTGCTCTATGCATGTTTCCAAGCCGATATTTTATTTCCCAAGCGTGGCAATGTGAACCTACAAAAAGTAACCTATTCATTCATTTCTCCTATATCCTCAAGAGATCCAGAAAATTCACATCTTCTCCCTAAACCTACTCAGCATCTTGAGCTCTTGTTCCATGAGGCTCCTGTTTGAACAGGCTTTGGGTTCCAGCCCCATATCATTTCTCAGTATTTACGGTACCAGGATTATCTCTGGAGAAAAGGAGTTGTCCGTGGCCCAGTGGCTGTTTTGAAACATGCATCTGGTTATCTGTTTTGGAGTTTGGCTGGCCCTGCAGGTGTCACTCCATCAGGGGAAATTGATGGGGAGGGTGTCGAGTGACAGAGAAAAAGCACTGCAATCAGCAGAAAAGTGGGAGGGAAAATTTCAAATGCGACCCAGGGGACATTAAGAAGGAGTATGTGTTGGAGATGAGCTTTGATGGGATTGGGGAGGTGGGGAGGGAGAGAAGGGTAAGATGTTGCCCTGTGAGAGATCAGACTTTCCTCCAGGGTGGGCCTCCCCCTTTCCCTGTCCTCAAAAAGACCGTAATCCTCAGAGAAATACAGCTAGGAAAGAAAGGCACTGATGACAAACCCGCCACATGGAAGGAAGGAGGGAGGGAGAAAGAGAAAGGAGCTCAAGTAATGGGTTCATTGAGAAGTTATTGATCAGAAGCAGCATGGCCTAGTGCAAAGGACACAGGACTCGGAATCAGAGGACCTGGATTCTAATGCCGGCTATGCCAATTGCCTGCTGCTGGGTTGCCTTGGGTAAGTCACTTGACATCTTTGGGTCTGGTTCCCCATATGTAATATGGGATTAACTCCCTGCTTTCCCACCTCCTTAGACTGTGAACCCCATGTGAGACAGGGGCTCTGGTGATATCTGATTGTATTTACTCTAACACTTAGCACAGGGCTTGGCACATTGTGCTGAAAGAGTCGCAGTATCATTTTAATGATGTTGATTATTGCATGAACAGGCTCACTTCCATCCTCCCAGATCAAGTATGGCAGGGCTGGATGGACAGACAGAAACTTCAAATGGGAAATTGACATGATTCCTGTTTCCCTGGAGAAATGTCACCAAGTAGTGGCAAACTTGTCTTGGAGAATTTTCCTATCTTTTTCAGTATATATTTTTTGATTTTTTAAAGCTCTCAACCAAAGAAAAAATGAACAGTGTGGCCTAATGGAAAGAACATGGGCTCTACCGCTTGTCTGCTGGGTGACTGCGGGCAAGTCGTTTCACTTCCTCTGGGACTCGGTTATCTCATCTGTAAAATAGGGATTGAGGCTTTGAGCCCCATGTGGAACAGGGACTGTATCCTACCCTGTTATCTTGTATATACCCTAGGACTAAGTACTGTCCTTTGACAGAGTAAGGTCATAATGAGTTCCTCAAAAAAAGACACAACTTCTCTGTGCCTCAGTCATCTATCTCCTCTGTAAAAAAGGGCATGAGGATGGTGAGCCCTGTGTGGGACCTGGACTATGTCCAACCTGATCATTTTGCATTTACCCCAGTGCTCAGTACAGTGCCTGACACATAGTAAGCACTTACCAAATGCCATGAAGAAACAAATAGCAAGAGTATTTAAAAAGCACATCACAGTGTTTTACGGGGAAAAAATCCCACGGTGTTCCCTTTAACATCTTTGGCTTCCATCTCATTGGGCCCGATTCATCTCCCACTCACCTGCATTGACTCTTTGATTTATGCCTCTCAAAGCCCCATGGAACAGTGTCAATGTGGCCAAATGGGCAAGGTGTTTCTTCAAATGATTCTGATGACAATCTGGGCAGCCAGGACACTTTTCGTGAGAGTGAGGACCCACTGCTTGCTCCTTTTAAAAAAAAATGATATTTCAGCACTTTCTATGTGCCAGGCCTTTTACTAAGCATTGGGGTAGATACAAGCTAACCAGGTCTTAATCCCAATTTTACCGATAAGGTGATTGCAGCACAGAGAATTCAAGTGACTTGCTCAGGGTCACACAGCAGGTAAGAGGTGGAGCTGGGATTAGAACCCAGGTCTTTTTCACTCCCAGGCCCAGGCACTATCCACTTAGCCACGCCAGCCATGCTGCTTTTCTCGTCTCCTGGCAGAAGAAGATCATTAATCCACTGGGGGATTTTTCAAGCAAAGCTTGCTCATGCATGTGTATGAGGAAAACAGACAAATGTATAAATGTGTAAATCTCAATATACCCCTTCAGAAAGGTGGCCTTCCTCAATTCAGGCTGAGAGGATTGTAACTCACAGAAGCTCTTGAAGGGAACCGATAAACTCTCTGAGCGTCCTAAAGTCTGAAAGTTTCATCCATGGAGGGAAAAAAAAAAAATTTAAAAACCCTTCCGCTCTTCTGCATGATTTCCAGTATTTTACTTTCATAAGCAGAAACCTCAGCAAGGATGGGTTTACTTTGAGGGAAGCTCTCTCAAGCATAATATTAATTTAAAGTGAGAATTTGAGAGTCCAAAAGATTAGAGTTACATTTAAATGAATGGCATACACTATGGGCTTCTTGCCAGATAAGTCTGTGACACTTGACATTTCCCTTTGATGCTTGTCTCTGGTCTGTCCCACGGGTGTTTCCATTAAGCGACAGAAAGCCGAGGCAAAAATCCAGCCTCCTAGTTAGAAAAGAGAAATTGAGCCTCAAAAATTGGCTTTTAAATAAGGAGATTTAAACACACATACACAGAATGGTGTGAAAACATTATGCCCCTTCTTTTCATGGCCTATGTGAGTCTTCTCGGGTAAATGTCGGGTACTTAGAGATGCACAGATGCTTCCCAGGTTACTAGGATACAGTTCCTGCTTTCTTCTGGTCCCAGGAAGCTAGAAATTCTAAGCTTGCTTTGTTGGTCTTAAAGGGGGCGGCAACTCCCCTTCTCTAAGTGTAATGTAGAAAGGAGAGAGTCCACCTCTCCACTACTCCTTGGGCTCATGTCCTCTGCCAAGCTCCTTCCTTTTTATAACAATAATAATAATAATAATAGTGGTGGATGTTAAGCTCTTACTATATACTAATCATTGGGGTAGACACAGAGCATCAGGTTGGACATGGTCCCCATCCCACTGGGAGGAAGCTAGAATGTGGCCTAGGAGTCAAGAGAAGCTGGCTTCTAAAACCTGTCTTTGCCAGTAGCCTGCTGTGTGACCTTGGGCAAGGTCACTTGGTGTTCCTCATCTGTGAATTGGGGAGTTCAATGCATGTTCTCCCTCCTACTGAGACCGTGAGCCAGAGTAGGCATCTCAGAATCAAAGGTCCTGGGTTCTAATCCCAGTTCTGCCACCTAGATGCTGTGGGACCTTGGGAGAGTCACTAAACCTCTGTGTGCCTCAGTTCCCTCATCCAAAAAATCATCATCATCCTCATCAGTGGTATTTATTGAGCACTTACTCTGTGCAGAGCACTGTACCAAGCCCAACAAGCTTACTATCTAGAGTGGGATGGGGATTCAATACCTGTACTCCCTCTTAGACTGTGAGCCCCTTGTGGGATCTGATTTTCGGATTTCTATCCCAGCATTTAGTACAGTGCTTGCCATATGGTAATCCTTTAACAAATATTCATTATTATTGTTATTATTATTATTGCTCTGAACCTTAGTGCAATCATTGACGCACAGTAAACCTTAACAAGTACAAGTATTACTTTGCAAGCACCATCTGGGACTGGACCTTATTATTTTGTATTTATCCCAGCATTTATTTCAGTGCTTTGCATGTAGTAAGCATTTAAATACCACGATTATCATTATATAGTGCTCACGGTCTAAAGGCGAGGGAAATCAGGTGTTTAATCCCCATTTTACAAATGAGGAAACTGAGGCCTAGAGAAGTCAAGTGACTTCCTTGGGGGGTCTCTCAGCGGGCAAGAGCCTGAGGCAGAATTCAAATTGGGTCAAAATCCACACTCATCAAAACCCAGCCAGTAGAAGAGTCTTCACTGGGAGTTTTTCCAGCTATTGAAGTTGCTAAAATTACATTCTGGGAAGAATATGTTTTGGAAGCTCTTTGGGCTTCTGAGGATTGAAATAAAATCCTCTTGAGGAAATAGAATCAGTTAGAGGAATATGACAGAAGATTGGTGATTTCTCCCCACAAACTCCTGAACTTCTTTTTTGGAAAAATTCACCTGAAAGAAATATTTGATCACAACATACGTGTGTGTGTGTGTGTGTGTGTGTGTGTGTGTGTTTGTGTGTGTGTGTATCACTGTAGAAATGGGAGAGCTAGGTTGTCCTTCAGCCTGGGAGTTGAGATGCACAAAGTTCTGCCTAGGGAACTCCAATTCCAGACAGAGGATGTTCTGTCTTTCCCCAACTGGTGGTCCGTGAATTTTGAGTAATAATATTTATTGACTCCTTACTCTGTGTGAAGCTGACCACAGGGCAGCATGCAGTAAAGTGAGTAGACCTCATCCCTGTTTTCATAATTATCATAATGACCATGGTATTCATTGGGTGCTTATTACAGGCCTAGCAGTGGAGATCCAATGCCATCAGATTAGAGTTCCTGCTTCCCATGGAGCTCACAGTCTAAGTGGGAGAGAGAACAGGTACTTAAATCCTCATTTTCAAGACACAGAAACTGAGGCCAAGGGAAATCAAGTGATTTGCCCAGGGATGCAGAGCAGACAAGTGGTGGACCGGGGATTGGAACCCAGATCTCCTGCCCCCCAGGCCGATGTTCTTTCCCCTAGATTATGCTACTTCTCCAAAAGCTCAAGGAGCGTGTGGAGCACCAGCAGAGTATGACAGAAGCATTATTCCCTCTAAGAACTCACAGTGTACTCTGTGCCGAGCACTGGACTGAGTTCTTGGGAGGAGTGCAGTAGAGTTAGCGGGACACGATCCCGGCCTTCCACCTCGGCAGTCCCTGCTCACCTCAGCACACCTCGTCCTTTCCTCAGATTGTGTCCGAATGTTGCCCTCTTGATCGTTATCATTATCACTATTACTATTATTGTGGTATTTGTTAAGCATTTCCTATGTGTTGAGTCCTGGAGAAGATAGAAGATAATCAGGTCCAACACAGTTCCTGCACCATTTTCAAGTGAGGAAATGGAGGCACAGAAAAATGAAGCACACCTCTCTCTAGTCCATCTTGCTGCCGACTTCTCGCCCACACCCTGAACTCTGGTCGGGAACGCCCTCCCACTTTGTATCCAACAGAGCACCACTCTCCCCACCTACAAAGACTTATTGAAGGCACATTTCCTCCAAGAGGCCTTGTCTAAGCCCTCATTTCCTCTTCTCCAACTCCCCTTGGCATCTCCCTGGCACTTATATTCCCTCCCTTTATTCAGCCCTATGGCACTTCCTTGCATATCTGTAATTTATTTGTTTTTATGAATATCTGTCTGCCCATCTAGACTGTAAGCTCAGTGTGGACAGTGAGTGTGTCAACCAACTCTGTTATATTGCCGTATTCTCCTAAGCACTTAGTAAGGTGCTCTGAACACAGCCCATGCTTCATAAATATGATTGATTGCTTGGTTGATGGAGGTGATTTACCCAAGGTCACTCAGCAGACAGGGGGTGGAGCCAGAATTAGAACCCAGCTCCTGTGCCTCCCAAGTCCAGGCACTCTCTTGCCTGGGCCCTACTACCTGGGATGAGGCGAAGCCAACTGTGTGGCTTGTGGCATTTGTGGTATTCATTAAGCATTTATTATGTGTCAAGCATTGTTCTAAGTGCTGGGGGTAGATACAACCTAATCAGGTTGGTCACAGTCCTTGTGCCACCTAGGGCTCACAGTCTCAATCCCATTTTACAGACGAGGTGACTGAGGCTCAGAGAAGTGAAGTGACTTGCCCAGTGTCACACGACAGACAGGTGGCAGAGCCTGGATCAGAACCCAGGTCCTTCTGACTCCCAGGCCCTCACTCTATCCCCTAGGCCATGCTGCGGCGGAGGCGTCCCCGGGGATGTCCAGTTTCCTTAGTGCCAAGAGAGCCTGGGTCAGAGCTTCCTGCTTGGTGCAGTGAGTGTGGGCAGAACTGGCAGGTGCCGGGGCAGTTGTTTCTTCGCAGCCCCCATCATCCTGTAATGGCCGAGTCACTTGCACGTCGGTGTGGCCTCGGAGGTGTCGCCTCACTGGGCCCTCACTTCTGAAGCTCGCACCGCTGAGGAATGCGGTTGGGTTCACCTCACTGCGGGCCACATGGCCTAGTGGATAGAGCACAGACCCGGGAGCAGGAAGGACCTGGGTTCTAATCCCAGCTTTCCACTTGTCTGCTGTGTGTCCTTCAGTGGGCAAGTCACTTCACTTCTCTGGGCCTCAGTTCCCTCATCTGTAACATGTGGATTAAGACCGTGAGCCCCATTTGAGGCAGAGACTGCGTCCGACCCGATTATCTTGCATCTACCCCAGCACTTAGTACAGTGTCTGGCACACAGGAAGCGCTTAACAAATAACATAAAAAGAAAAAGGTGTCAGAGTGGTGCCCAATCTCTTTTCCAGCTGCTGTCTGGGCCAGGAGGCTGAGCTGGACGTCAGCTCCAGGGCTCGGAGTGGCTGTCTTCATTCTCCAGGAACCAGCCACTGAACAATCTCCACAGATTGAGTGCTGTTTCCCTCCTTTTTTTTTGATGGTATTTAAGCACTTAGTATGTGCCAGACATTGTACTATCTGCAGGGATAGATAGAAGCTAATCAGGTCAGACATAGTCCATGCCCCACACGGGACTCTGTCGCATCCATTTTACAGATGAGGGAAACTGAGGTACAGAAAAGCAAAGTGACTTGCCTCAGGTCACACAGCAGACTAGAAGAGGAGCTGGAGTCTTCTGACTCCCAGGCCTGGGCTCTATTCATTAGGCTGCACTGCTTCCGCTGTAGGTCACACGGCCCATGGGACATGGGGGTGTCAATGAGGGTACGGTGTTCCTGGGGCTCTTCTCCGGTTGGGAGCGGAGAAATGCCCAGGCTGGGCGGAGATGAAACATGTTTTTGGAGCAGCAGTTGGCCGATGATTTTCTCCCGTTAAATATCCACTGGATTAAATATCCATCGGACAAACCCACGCCGAAGGTCGACCGAGCTGGCTTCCCGTGACCAGTTTCTAAAGTCCCGAGGCAGTGTGGCCTTTCCATAAATTCAAGTTCCTGCCTGGGGCGGTTAGAGAAAACCTTCCTTCTGCCTCTTGAACACGCGCTCCAGGGGCCATTTTAGGAAGTGGCCATGCTGGATTATGTCAATATTACTGAGGTCAATCATAATTTATTAAATTTGTTTATATTAATGTCTGCCTCCCCCCCGGCTCACTCTGGGCAGGCGATTTGTCTAGCAACTCTGTTATATTGTTGTATTATACTCTCCTAAGTGCTGAGTACAGTGTTCTGCACACAGAACTCAATAGATAGGACTGATTTATTGAGTGCTTACTGTGTGCAGAGTACAGAGTACTGTACTAAGCGCTTGAGAAGGTACATGATAATGGAGTTGGCCTATGTGATCCCTGCCCACAAGGAGCTTCCAGTCTAGAGGGCGAGAACAGGATAGGCAGCTTCCATTCGAAAATCCTCATCCAGGCATTACTTGAGGTTTCAGAATTCAGGTCCTCAAGAGTCTCTTCTGGGACGCCCGATGTCGGTTTGTTTCCGTCTCTTTGTTTCTCCAGGCCACCAACCCAGCTGGGCTACCAGCTGATTTTCAGACTGTGAACTGAGGTTTCTGTTGGAAGAATTGATCCGTCAACTTAGCCGGGTCGTCCCATTTACACCAAAAGACTTCTGATGTTTGGAAATTCACCCGAGCCACAGGATTGAGTTTTGAGAGACGTAGATGTGTATCACTGGGCTTCCCTAGCAACCTTAACCGGAGAGGGCTGTTATCACATTAGCTAGGGCTCAGGGGCCATGCCATCATGGCTTTCCCCTTTTGTTTCCCACTGGCAGCAGGGTGCCAAATAACCATCCCTTCCCACCAAGGGGTTTCTGTGGCCATCGCTCTCCCATGGGAAGACCATCACCGACTTGAGGCTCACACTTTCATCCCAGGAACAGGTAGGTTTTGTGAATGGTAGTGCAAACTCTATGCTGGAATGCCAAATTAAGCAGCAATAAATTGCTCTGCTTTCCAGCTTTTTAAGATGATAGTGAGCTGCTGGCATTCATTTCCTGCCATTGTAGACATTCTACATTCCAGAAAAATGTGGGACTGAAAATGATTTAATGGGCGTGTCAAAAAGCAGACTTGATGAAAATGAGGAAATAAGCGCTGGGGTAGATACATGCTAATCAGGTTGGACACAGTCCCTGTCGCACATGGGACTTCTTCCACCTACTCCAGGAGGCCTTCCCAGACTGAGCCCCCTTTTCCTCGCCTCCTCCCCATCCCCCCTGCCCTACCTCCTTCCCCTCCCCACAGCACTTACATATATTTGTACAGATTTGTTACTCTGTTTTACTTATACATATTTAGTATACTATTTATTTTGTTAATGATGTGCATATAGCTTTAATTCTATTTGTTCTGATGATTTTGACACCTGTCTACATGTTTTGTTTTGTTGTCTATCTCCCCCTTCTAAACTGTGAGCCCGTTGTTGGGTAGGGACCGTCTTTATATGTTGCCAACTTGTACTTCCCAAGCGCTTAGTACAGTGCTCTGCACACAGTAAGCGCTCAATAAATACGATTGGATGAATGAATTAATTAATTTTACAAATGATGGAACTGAGACCCAGGGAAGTAAAATGACTTGTCCAAGGTCACACAGCAGACATGTGGCAAAGCCAGGATTAGAACCCAGGTCCTTCTGACTCCCAGGCCCAGGCTCTATATGCTAGGCAATGCTGCTTCTCCAAGGCAGCTGAGAGAAATCAGTTGAGGTTGTGGGAGGATTGTAAAATATTGTGCACGACAAAGAGTGACTCTCAATCGGTCGTACTTGAATTCATTCATTCAATCGTATTTATTGAGCGCTTACTGTATGCAGAGCACTGTACTAAGTGCTTGGAAAGTACAATTCAGCAACAATTTGGCCAAGACAGGCCCGAATCAAAAGAAGCAGCGTAGCCTGGTGGATAGACCCGGGCCCATAAGTCACAGGACCTGTGTTCTAATCCTGCTTCTGTCACTCAACTGCTGTGTGTGACCTTGGGCAAGTCATTTTGCTTCTCTGGGCCAGAGTTTCCTCAACTGTAAAATGGGGATTAAGTCCTGCTCCCTTGTACTTAGTCTGTGAGCCCCATGTGGGACCGGGTTGTGTCTGTCCTGATAAAGTTGTATCTACCCCAGCGCTTAGAACAGTGCTTGATGCATAGTAAATGCTTAACAAATTCCATAAATAAAAATATGATAAAACAACCACTAGTTTAATCATTTCAAACAGGAAAGAGAAGTCATAATCATGGCGATGCTTGAGTAGAAACATTTCAAACCACTTTAAGTGTATTTCTATTTCCTGGCCACTGCCTGATGTAGCAGAGAAACAGTGTGACCCAGTGGAAAGAGCACAGCCCTGGGAGTCAGAAGCACTTGGGTTCTTGTCCCGGCTCTGGCACTTGTCTTCCATGTGACCTTGGGCAAGTCACTTCACTTCTCTTGTCCTCAGTTCCCTCATCTGTAAAATGGGGTGAAAACTCCAAGCTCGTATCCACCCCGGTGCTTAGTTCAGTGGCCGGCACATAGTGAGAGCATAACAAGTACTGTTAAAAAGTGTTTTTACTTCCTTCAGTTGCAGGTTATGGGAGAGGATATCATTCTGGAAAAAGTCAAAGATGAAAGTCATGCTGAAGTGAAATGGGTCAGCTCTGCAGTTCTGGATGCCTTAGTAATTGCATCCGTTAAAGAATTTGAAGATAGGTAGTTCAGAAAGATCGAAGAGCATATCAGGGCTTTTGAAAAGTACAGTGCTCTGCACACAGTAAATGCTCAATAAATACGATTGAATGAATGAAAATAGGGGCCGCTAATAGGTAGACATTTCAACCTAACACCCAATTTTAAAAGTTCTTACTTCTGTTTGGCTTTTTTTTTGGTATTTATTTTGGACAAGAGTTGTAGTTAATAAGAGATGTAGTGAATTAAATTGGTTCTATATGACATCTATGGAGTGCCCCCACCACCACCATTTTTCCACTACATTTATTATTTTCATTTCTTTTAGCCCTTCACTCTGCTTTGGGCACTATTTGAATTTTATTTCTTCCAGAGGTCTTAATGTTTTTGGAAGAGTAGTTTGTGGGTAGTATATGTTCATTAACATCATCAGTGGTGTTTATGGAGTGCTCACTGTGTGCAGAACACTGAACCAAGGCTGTGGTATAGTACAATACAACAGGGGTGGTATACATGGGTCCTGCTCACATTGAGTTTACAATCTAGAGGGGGAGACAGACATTGATAAAAAATATCCTGATCAATCAATTGTATTTATTGAGCACTTCCTGCATGCAGAGCGCTGAACTAAGCACTTGGGAGAGCTGGATACATTGTGGGCAGGGAATGTCTGTTTACTGTTATATTGTACTCTCCCAAGCGCTTAGTACAGTGCTTTGCACTCAGTAGGCGCTCAATAAATATGGCTGAATGAATGAATGAACAGAGTAGGTAGACATATGCCTTCCCACAACCAGCTGGCCCAGAAAACTGAAATGACTTGCTCAAGATCACACGGCAGAGAGTTGGCAGAGCCAGGATTAGAATCCAGGTCCTTCTTACTCTCAGGTCCGTGCTCTACCCATTAGGCTACGCTGCTTCTACTTTATTTATTCAAATTAAATCAGGAAAAAAAACCCCATCTGAATTCACTTTCCAAATTAATGGGCTATTGTCTCATATAAAATGTTTTCCAGTCATTAATATATGATCCTGAAAGGCCTTTATCTAAGGTTAGCTGCCTAATAAATGGATGAGTTAAACCTTTCCCCACCGTGGTAGGTATCCAACCCATGTCTTTTGAGGTTGATAGGTTTACCGAAAGAAAAATGATTTAACTCATCCAATCCGGTAACTCCTTCAAAAGAAGAAAATATTGCCTTTGAGGGATCAGGCATGTGAGAGATACATCATCCCTGATCAGTTCACTCTGTATGTACTTCCTAAACCAATAAATGGAGTTTTTCCTGTTGTTTCCCTTAAATGGATCAAGCCTCTGTGAACAAAGTGGATAGCGTGGCCTAGTGGATAGAACCTGGGCCTAGGAATCAGAAGGACCTGAGTTCTAATCCCAGTTCTGCCACTTTTTGTCTGCTGTGCGACCGTGGGCAAGGCACTTCACTTCTTTGTGCCTCAGTTACCTCATCCATAAAATGGGAATGAAGACCGGGAGCTCTACGTGGGACAGAGACTGTGTCCAACCTAATTAGCTTATATTTACCCTAGGGCCTAATACAGTGCCTGGCACATAGTATGTGCTTAACAAATGCCATAAAAACAAACAAAAGAAAAAGGTAAAGTCTGTGATTTTGCTCCAACAGTGCCTCCTCCCTAGCCCTCCTTCTCATACTTGTTGGTCAGTCAGTGAATGGGGTATACGTAGCTTGTATCTACCCCAGGGCTTAGTTCAGTGCTTAGTACATAGTGGGTTTTTTTAAATATTTTTTTTCCTCACATGAAGCAGGGAAGCTGTGTGGCCTTATGTATACAGCATGGGCCTGGGAGTCAGAAGGAGCTGGGTTCTAATTCTGCCTCCTCCACTCCTCCAATTGTGTGCTGTGTGACCTTGGGCAAGTCATTTCTCTTCCCTGAGTTACCTCATCTGTAAAATGGGGATGAAGACTGAGAGTCCGACAGGGGACAGGGACTATGTCCAACCTGTGAGCTTGTATCACCCCTAGCACTTTGTACAGTGCCTCTTGCCTAGTTAAATGCTTCACAAATACTACATTAAAAAAAAACTGAGTGTGAATCCCCCCCCCCCCCCCAATAAAGAAAAAAATACTAGCCCCCAACCCTGGGACCCTCACAGCAAAATTTAAGCACCATCCACCCCACTGGCAGGAATCTTTCCTTTTATATTTCAGGGAACGTGTCTGCTAATTTTGTTGTATTGTACCCTCCCAAGCACTTAGTCAAGTGCTCTGCACATAGTAAGCGCTCAACAAATACCATCGATTGATTGATATTTAATCTAAATCTCTGTCGGTGGTGGAAACCCTTTTTGAGGTCAACTGGGTCCTTCAGCAAGCAGTCGAATATTGATGTATGTCCTCAGTTCATTTATTCACGATTATTATTATCAAGCACCATCGAGTCATTTCTCGATTCATTGCGACTCTTAAGGATATATGGAATTTAAAGATGAGCAAATAAGTGCTTCATGGAAGGGGTTGGGGTGTGTCGTGTTGGTGTGTGTGTGTGTCCCCACTCCCCACAGTTGTCCCACGTGGTTGCAGCAGCAGCAATGTGTGGACAATAATGATGGTAATTATTAAGCACTTTCTTTGTGCCTAAAAACTGCACCGAGCGCTGGAGAAGATAGAAGATTTTCTTCTGCCTCACACTTGGATTTGCACCTTTTATTCACCCCTCCCTCAGTCCCACAGCACTTATGCACTCCTTGTGGCCAGGGAACGTGTCTAGCAACTCTGTTCTATTGTCCTCTCCCAAGTACTTAGTCCAGTGCTCTGCTCATGGTAAGCATTCAATAAAATACTGTTGATTGAAATGTGTCTACCAACTCTGTATTAATGTTCTCTCCCAAGTGCTTAGTACAGGGTTCTGCACACAGTAAGCACTCAGTAAATACTACGGATTGATTGATTGAAGACAGTCACCTCAGGCAAAGTTTCCGTCCCACTTGGGGCTCCATAATCTGTTCCCCACCATTGGGCTGTTCATTGGCAGCATGAGAAAGCATCATGGAACTTTGTCCAGGCCCTGGGCTTTCAATCTAAAGCCAGTCAGTCAATCAGTGGTATTTATTTAGTTCCTACTGTATGCAGAGCACTGTACTAACTGCTTGGAAGAGTACATTACAACAGAATTGGTTGACACCTTCCCTTCCTACACTCAGCTTACAGTCTCTAGACTCCCCCTCTCTAGAGGGGGAGACCAATATTAATATAAATAAATTATGGACAAAAGTGATGTGGGGCTGAAGGAGGGTGTGAATAACGGGAGCAAGTCAGGGTGATGCAGAAGGGATTGGGAGAAGGGGAAATGAGGGCTTAATCAGGGAAGGCCTCTTGGAGGAGATGTGCCTTAAAAGAGCCATAAAATTCCCCCATTTCCCCTAAATTCCACCTCCCTAAAAGGAGGAGCACAGATGAAGGGTGAATTTGGATAAAATAATGGCATGCTGAAGAATGAGAATAAAGAAAAGGATCTACATTGTTCAAAAAAGTCAATCTTTCAAGTGTCTTTGCCAACCTTGGGACCCTTCATTAGGGCTGTGAGTAAATTGGACCCAGGAGGAGGTGAGGTGATGAGAAGCTGCATGGCCTAGTGGCTAGAGCCTGGACCTGGTAATTAGAATGAATTTAAATTCTAATCTCGGCTCCGCCATTTATCTGCTGTGTGACCATGGGCAAGTCACTTCACTTCTCTGGGCCTCAGTTCCCTCATCTGTAAAATAGGAGTGAAGACTGTGAGCCCCATGTGGGACAGGGACTGTGCCCAACACAATTTGCTCGTATACACCCCAGCGCTTATTACAGTGCCTGTCCCATAGTAAGTGCTTAAAGAATCCCACAATTATTTTTATTATTATTCCAAGGCCACCACCTCCCCAACCAAGAAACTACTGGTATGCTGTGTGTTTCTTCAACCTCTTCTCAGGGAACACTTTGGACTGGATGAAATTGTTTTAGCGGCTTGAAATCAATCAGTGATATTTATGGCGTGCTTGCTGTATGCAGAGCACGGAACTAAGCACTTGGAAAAGAACAATGTATCAGAATTAACATACACATTCCCTGCCCTTGTTGCAGTTACAGTCTTGAAAGACTGAAGGATGCCCTTTTTCCCCTATCTGCCCTCCTCTCTGCATCATCTCTGCTACCATACTAATCCAAGCACTCATCCTATCCTGCCTTGATTGCAGCATCAGCCTTCTTGCTGACCTCCCTGCTTCCTGTCTCTCTCCCACTCCAGTCCATAACTACTCTCCCCCATTTCAAAGCCTTATTAAGGGCACACCTCCTCCAAGAGGCCTTCTCTGACTAAGTCCTCCTTTTCTCCCACTCCCTTCCGCCTCACTCTGACTTCCTCTGTTTACTCATCCTCCCTCCCAGTCCCACAGCACTTCTGTCCATATCTGTCATTTATTCATTTATATTAATGTGTGTCTCCCCCTTGAGAATGTAAACTCGCAGTTGGCGGGGAATGTGTCCGTTAATAATGTTATATTGTCCTCTCCCAAGCATTTAGTACGGTGCTCTGCTCACAGTAAGCACTCAATAAATATGATTGAGTGATGCCCTTGGCTGTGTGGAAATGAAATACTCACCATTGTGAGGCTGAATTCCACTTTAGATCCATCGACTCTATAAACTCTGGGCCCATTCAGTTTAAATTCCTTAGCTGGCGGAGAGCCGCTCAAGGCGGGCAGAATGCGGGTCCTCTCGCTCCCAAAGTTGGCTTCTTCTACCTACTTCTTAAGCCAACAGTCCTTCTCCAGAAGCTGAACAGGACAGAAGCAGGAAGGAGAGAAGCAGCACAGCCAAGTGGAAAGGGCCCGGGCCTGGGAGTCCCCGCGGCACATAGAAAGCGCTCAACAAATACCATTAAAAAGGAAACAAAAAGCAAGAAGGGGAGACAGAGTGGAGGGAACAGTGGGGCCCGGGGTTGGAAGGTGGTGGTGGGCTCAGGGAAGAGTTTGAGTTCATTCATTGCTTGAGTCATGCATTCTTAATAACGATAGGCACTGTACTAAGTGCTAGGGTGGATACAAGCGAATCGGGTTTGACACAGTCCATGACCTACGTGGGGCTCATAGTCTAGATCCTCCTTTTATAGAGGGGGTAACTGAGGCCCAGAGAAATGAAATGACTTTCCCAAGGTCAAACAGCAGACAAGTGATGGAGCAGGGATTAGAATCCATGACCTTCTGACTCCTGTGCTCTATCCACTGTGTCATGCTTGTCAATTTTCGTTTAGTGAATAGCCTTCTGGGTGCAAAGCACTGTCCTAAGTGCTGGGAAAACAGTGGATGAGAATTAGAACCCAGCATCAAGGAGTAAATAAATGGGTTGCAGTTGTCTATAATTAAGGATGATTTTCCAGATCCTTTTAACGATAGGCACCTGCAAAATCCCTTCTCCTTAGCCTTCTGCCCCTTCCTTCCCTAATCCTACAGCCCCTCCCCAAGAAACCCAGTCTCTCCAATAGTTGCCTTTCAATGGGGCAAGTTCTACTGCCCCTTTAAAGCCCCAGAGGTGTCTGGGCCTCTCCCTATTCTATTTAGGGCCCATGGGTGCTACTTCCTGTAGGCTGTGGAGAGGCGATGGAGTATGCCTTTCTGGGGGGTTGGTGAGTAGAGTCTGTGGATGCTCCCTTGATTAGCTTATTTTCTCTTCAGCTGTGACTTGGTGTCTTTATTCATTGTGGTGACTGGAGGAAAGTGCTGAGCTCAAGGGTTTGAAGTTGAAGGGTGTAGAGGGGAAACCCAAGTCTGGGATAATTGACTGAAATAGTGGTGGTGGCACCTTGATGGTTTGGGAGGGGACTGCAGTTTTGCATTACCTTGTATTCACACCAGTACTAAGTAATAATAGTAATTGTGGTACTTATTAAATGCTTACTGTGTGTGACGCACTGTATTAATTGCTGGAGTGGATACAAGCAAATTGGGTTGGACACAGTCCCTGTCCCATGGCTCATGGTCTCAATTTCCATTTTACAGATAACTGAGGTCCAGTGAAGTGACTTGCCCAAGGTCAAACAGCAGCCAAGTGGTGGATCAGTGATTAGAATTCATGACCTTCTGACTCCCAGGCCAGTGGTCTATTCACTACATCATGCTGCTCAATTTTTATTTAGTGAATATCCTCTTTGGTGCAAAGTACTATACTAAGTGCTGGGAAAGCACTGATTAAGAATTAGACCCAATCCTCAAGGAGTATGTGAATGGGTTACAGCTGTTTATAATGGTATTTTTCCAGATCCTTCTAATTATGGTATTAATTGCCTATTATGTGCTAAGCACTGTTTTAAGTGCTGGAGGACCAGTTGCAAATCCTTCTCCTTAATGACCTTCTGCCTTTTTCCTTCCCTGATCCTACAGCCCCACCCACAGAAACCCAGTCATTCATTCAACCGTATTTATTGAGCAATTACTGTGTGCAGAGCACTGTACTAAGTGCTTGGGAAGTACAAGTTGGCAACATATAGAGACGGTTCCTACCCAACAGTGGGCTCACAGTCTAGAAGGGGGAGACAGAGAACAAAACATATTAATAAAATAAATAGAATAAACATGTACAAATAAAATAAATAGAGTAATAAATTTGTACAAACATATATACATATACAGGTGCTGTGGGGAGGGGAAGGAGGTAAGGTGGGGGGAGGGGGAGGAGGGGGAGAGGAAAGAGGGAGCTCGGTCTGGGAAGGCCTCCTGGAGGAGGTGAGCTCTCAGTACGGCTTTGAAGTAAGGAAAAGAGCTAGCTTGGCGGATGGGCGGAGGGAGGGCATTCCAGGCCAGGGGGATGCTGTGGGCCGGGGGTCGATGGCGGGACAGGCGAGAATGAGGCACGGTGAGGAGATTAGCGGCAGAGAAGTGGAGGGTGCGGGCTGGGCTGTAGAAGGAGAGAAGGGAGGTGAGGTAGGAGGGGGTGGGGTGATGGAGAGCCTTGAAGCCAAGGGTGAAGAGTTTTTGCCTGATGCGTAGGTTGACTGGTAGCCACTGGAGATTTTTGAGGAGGGGAGTAACATGCCCAGAGCATTTCTGGACAAAGACAATCCGGGCAGCAGCGTGAAGTATGGATTGAAGTGGGGAGAGACAGGAGGATGGGAGATTGGAGAAGAGGCTGATACAGTAATCCAGATGGGATAGGATGAGAGCTTGAACGAGCAGGGTAGTGGTTTGAATGGAGAGGAAAGGGCAGATCTTGGCAATGTTGTGGAACTGAGACTAGCAGGTTTTGGTGACGGCTTGGATGTGAGGGGTGAACGAGAGAGCGGAGTCGAGGATGACGCCAAGGTTGCGGGCTTGTGAGACGGGAAGGATGGTAGTGCCGTCAACAGTCATGGGAAAGTCAGGGAGGGGGCAGGGTTTGGGAGGGAAGACAAGGAGTTCAGTCTTGGACATGTTGAGTTTTAGGTGGTGGGCAGACATCCAGATGGAGATGTCTTGAAGGCAGGAGGAGATGCGAGCCTCAGTTTCTCTCTTAGGTGCTCTTCACTGGGGAAAGTGGTACTGCCCCTTTAAAACCCCAGAGGCTCCTGGGCCTCTCCCATGGGTGCTACTTCTTGTAGGCTTTGGAGGAGAGATGGGGTATGCCCCCCGCTGGGGGTTTCATGGGCAGGGTCTGTGGATGCCCCCTTGATTAGCTTACCTTCTGTTCAGCTGTGACTTGGTCACTATTGATTATTGTGACTGAAGGGGTTGAGGAATAGGCTGGGCTCAAGGGTTTGAAGTTGAGAGTTGTAGAGGGGAGACCCAAATCTGGGATAATTGACTGAAATAGTGGTAGTGATACCTTGAGGGTGGGGGAGGGGACTGCAGTTGGGAGTTAGTGTACTCACCTAACTGCTTAGCAGCAATGATAATTGTGGTCTTTAAGTGCTTACCATGTGCCGGGGACTGTGTCCAACCCAATTTGCTGGTATCCACTCCAGCACTTAGTACAGCGCTGTACTAAGTGCTGGAGTGGATACCAGCTAATTGGGTTGGACACAGTCCTTGTGTCCCAGGCCCATGTTCTATCCACTGTCATGCTGCTCAATTCTTATTAATCGAATATCCTCCTGGGTGCTAAGCACTACATAAATGCTGGGAAAGCACTGGATCAGTATTAGACCCAGTCCTCAAGGAGTCTGTGAATAGATTGCAGGGGTCTATAATTAAGGATGTTTTTCCAGATCCTTTTATCAATGCACAGCTGCAAATCCTTTTTCTTAGTAACCTTCTGCCTATTTTTCCCTGATCCTACAGCCCCACCCTCAGAAACCCAGTCTCTCCACCAGGTGCCCTTCAATGGGGCAAGTGGCACTTCCCCTTTAAAGCCCCAGAAGCTTCTGGACCTCTCCCTACCCCATGTGAGGTCTATGGGCACTACTTCCTATAGGCTGTGGAGAGGAGATGGAATATGCCTCTCTGAAGGTTTGGTAAGCAGGGCCTGTGATGTCCCCTTGGTTATATTTTATCTCTTGTTTAGCTCTGATAGCTGATGTCTATTGAATTGGAGGTGCTGATGAGTGTGGGGGAGATGGGTTGGTTTCTGATGGCTCAGGAGGGATTTGGGATGATACTTTTAGGGGGCAATTTAAGGCTGGGCTAATTATTGACTAGATGGGGGGTTGAGGTGGAGGAGGGAGGAGTTGGTTTTATATGGATGATTCAGAAATGACTCTGGTGCTTAAGGTTGGGAAATATGGAGGCTTTATTGATTATGGTTCTTGAGGTTGGTCAGGAATGGGCTGGGCTCAAGGATTTGAAGTTGTGGTGAGGAGTGGAGACCTAAGCCTGGGACAGTTGACTGAAAGGGTGATGGTGATACCATGGAGGTGGAGGAGGGGGCTGCAGTTGGGTGTTATACTCACACAAGTGCTTAGGAGTATTAATAATTGTGGTACTTGCTAACTGTTTATTATGCACCAGGCACTGTACGAAGCACTGGAATGGATACCAGCAAATTGGGTTGGACATAGTCTCTGTCCCACATGGGCCTCAGATTCTCAATCCCTATTTTACAGGTGAATGAATTGAGGCCCAGTCAAGTGACTTGCCTGAGGTCTCACAGCAGACAAGTGGCATGACCTTCTGACTCCTAGGCCTGTGCTGTACCCACTATGCATTGCTGCTGCTTTCATCCAGGGATCAGCACACAGTAAGTAATCCATAAATATGATTGTGTTTAGCTGTGTTTGTATTCATATCAATGATTTGGGTTGATATGAGAAGCAGCGTGGCTCAGTAGGAAAGAGCACGGGCTTTGGAGTCAGAGGTCATGGGTTCAAATCCCGGCTCCACCAATTGTCAGCTGTGTGACTTTGGGCAAGTCACTTAACTTCTCCGGGCCTCAGTTCCCTCATCTGGAAAATGGGGATTAAATCTGTGAGCCCCACGAGGGACAACCTGATCACCTTGTAACCTCCCCAGCGCTTAGAACAGTGCTTTGCACATAGTAAGCACTTAATAAATGCCATCATTATTATTATTATAATCTAGTGTTTGGATAACTGATATCTACCATACCAATTTATCCAGGAGGTTGTGTATAAAGGTGTGTGTGTGTGTATGTGTAAGCATGTGTGTTTGTGATGAGGGGTGCTGGGGAGTTGGGGGGAATGGCCAGGGCTTGGGTAGTCAATGTCAACTGCATTACTGATATGTGGGCTATGGAGAAGGCTGAGGGTGGAATGGGGAATGTGTTTGATACCAATGACTTGTCTATAATGCTGATGTGGTGAGGATGGTGTTGGTTAAGTGCTTACTGTGTGTTTAAGATCTGTTTAAAGCGCTGGGGTAGATAGAAAGGTGGATGCGTATGTGTGTGTGTGTGTGTGTGTGTGTGTGTGTGTGTGTTGACAGTGTTTGTGGCCCAGCCTCTGATTTGGTTGCAATACTCATGTCCTAGACGGGCAGGGCATGCTACGGGCTACATAGGTTTTGGTTTTTCTTGACTTGGAGATGAGTCTGGGACCCAGGAAGAGAGTGTCTGCTCGGTTAGGACAAGAAGATGTCTCTGGAGCGGAGGAAGTTGAGGGGTTGTGATGCTATGAAGTCTGTCTTCAGGGGGAGGATAACTGTTGCTCTGGATGCAGAGATGAGGGTTTTAATGGGGGGAGAGAGGGATGGGGCAAAAACCATGGGGTGCATGGGGGTGCATGCTCACTGTCTCTGTGTGGTTTTTGTGTGTGTCTCTGTGATGGTGCCCTCCTTCTGTGCTCTGGCCAGCCCCCAGTTAGCTAGTATTTCCCACTCAACCTTCAAGTCACCAAGGCCAGTGACCTTGCACAAACTCAACATGAGACTCTGCGCTGGAAATGTGGTAGGAAGTGAGGGGCTGCTTCTGCAAGGCTTGCGCCACCCCCTAACTGCCCATCATCCATAACGCAGGGCATGCATCCAGCTCCCAGCCCCTGGAAACTTCCGCCATCCTCAGTGGATTCAGCCCCGTGGGTCGGTCTGGAAACGTCCATATCAGAGCGTCAGACTGTGAACCTCCAGGGGCAAAAACCGAGACCCGCAGCTGGGAAGGGGTGTGGGGGTGGTACTGTCATGCACCCCTCCGGGGAAGGATTGTGCCGATCTCAGCTCGCTGGCTGGACGCTTACTCTTTGGGCTTCCCACCACCTGTACCCCAAGAAACACGTTGCCCCTTCCCCCCCTTGGGGCTCCATTACAACCCCCCAAAAGCCCAGCAATGAGTTGGGGTTCAGGGACTGCACCAGTGTGGAGTAGACTGTAAGTTGGTTGTGAGCAGGGAATGTGTCTCACCTATTATACTCTCCCAAGTACTTAATACAGTGCTCTTTGCTCAGTAAATATGCCGGTCTGACCCAGAGCACCACAAGCGTGGTTGTAGCTGCAGAAGCTGTATCAACAACAGTAGCCACTAGTACTTAGTAGATGGAAAGTATTGAGTTACAAAGTGCAAATCTCTCCTTGAGTTGGAACCTAGCCTCCAGAATATTTTCAGATGACTTCTCCCCTGACTCGTCCTGGCTCCTACTTAAATGGATGAAATTTATTTATGTTAAATTTCTGTCTCCCTCTCTAGTCTGTAAACTCATAGTAGGTAGGGAATCTGTCTGATATTAAGGGCTGGCTAAATACAATCGACTGATTGAAATGGGTGTCTGAGCATTTGATAAACACTACTTCCATCTCAATGCAATACTGCCACCCTTCCCTTTACACACTGATTTATTCTGGTTTTTCCTACTCGTACTGCCGATTCAAGGTTACCTTGGGTTCTGTGTGCACAGCTTCATGTACCAACCTTGTATATGCCATTCTACCTGTGTGCAGCTCAATTTTAATGTCTGTCATGTAGACTGGAAACTTCATGCGAGCAGGGGGCATGTGTGCTATGCAGTGTGGGACTTTGGGAAGCGCTTCATCCCATGTTGGTCCAAAGTTGATGCTTCCCCCTCTACACTGTAACCTTATTGGGGGCAGGGCTTGTATTGGTTGTATTGTACTCTCTCAAAGGCTTAGTACTGTTCTCTGCATGTAGTAAGAGTTCAGATACGATAGACTGACTGAGTGTCTTAGATTGTAAGCTCCCAGTGGGCAGGCGTTGTGTCTCCTACACCCAACTTGCCAAAGAGGGTGCTTAATGAGGTGGGGTCTGCCTCACGTCAGACCAAAGTTGGGGTCAGATGCCTCAATCAGGCTCTATTGATGGAGAGGGAAGGAGGGGCAGGGGTGAAAGATGAGCCTGACATGGGGTAAATATTCAGGGCCTTGGCTGCATGAGGAGAAAAGGCAGAAGTCCAGCTTTATTCTGCTCCCAGGAGAAGTCTCCCAGACAATCCTGCTCAGAGGTAAGATCCTGGGGAATTGGGGGTGTGTGTTGGGGTGGGCAGAGGCTAAGAGTCTGTGGGGGAAACCCCAACTGCCTGGGCTTTCCTGCCTTGGGGTGATAAAGCCAGCCAGGGAGTCTCCTGCAGGGTGTGTGAGTGGCAGCTGCTCTATTCTGTCTCTGTCTATCTCTGTCTCGCTCTCTTGCATTCTCTCTCTTTCTCTCGTGGTGTGAGTCTGCAGGAGACAGTCCAGCTGTGGGCTGGGGAAAGAGATGGGGCTGGGCACAGGCGTCAGCACCCACTGACCCAAACAGGGGCCCAGAGTGAGATTGCTCTGTCAGCTCACTAAGTGTATCCTTAGGGCCACGGAAGGAGCCTGAGCCCCAGATGCATCCTGAGACACCTGGCACCCTGGTCCATCCCTGCCTCCCCAAGGACATGTTGGTGTGGACATGACAGTTAGTGTCATGCCCTAACCCTGGGGCTGTTTGGGTTTCATTTTGGGAAAATGGGAGGAATCAAAGAATCGATGACATTTATTGAACAATTAAGTCTAGGGAACTAGACTACACTCTTGAGAGAGTATAGTGAGAAATCCTTATTTCTGTTATGCATAAACACAATCCTCTGTACCTTGAGTCCACAAACCAGAGCAGTGAAGTTTCTTACCTGACTCAGTAGTGACCCAGGCTCCTCTCAACATCTAACTTCCTGCTGCCTGGGTGGAGGACTGGGCTCCCCTCGGGAGATCCAGCCAAACCTTCTGCACCCTCCACCCTCAACTGGGATGGGCTGGCACTCTCCCCAGGGGCGGGCTAGAGCACACCTCATCAGGCAACCAATAGTCACATCCATCCCCAGGAAGCCGCAGCGCAGCCCCGCACCGGACCACTGTGACCCGTGGACAGTGGATGACTGACCAGCTATGCAGCGGATGCCACAGACACTCAAAGATTGATTGCGCCGGCCCCACCATGAGGGAATCGGTTGGCACTCGGCTGCTGCCCCCGGCCCTCCCCACTCCCGCCCCACAGCCCGCAACTGTATCCCCTCCTTTCAGACCATGCCATTTCCTTTGGGGGTCAAGGGTCAAACACTGCATCATGTGTGCCAAACCAGTCCCTTGCAACTCCAGGAGGTGATGGAGGTGTGTGTGTGCATGCATGTGTGTGTGTGTGTGTGTGCCTCGTGTGAGAGCGGGGGGCCAGGACCAGAGCAGGGTGAGAGGGGCTGCCCCACTTTGGACGTAGCGAGGGTTCTGGAAACAGGGGTCTAGAGTTCCAGGCAGGTGCTCCATGGACCTCGGTCAGGTGTGAAGCCGCCCCGGGGCCCTTAATTCTATAGTCAGTGCGACTTCCTCCTGGCCGGGTCCACTGGGAGTTACCTGCCCAGCTCTGGCTTCAAGAGTACAGACTCTTTCTTGCCCAAAGTGGGTGCCCCTGGGGGAGTGGGGTACAGGGACAAGAAAAGTCAGGGGTGTGTGTGTCTGTATGCAGGTGTGCCTACCCTATGTCCTCCATCCCCCTTGGATGAGCAGAATCAGGGGTGTGGAGGACTAGCAGCAAATCCTAGAGTGGGAAGATGCAAAGTTGTTTTTTCCCCCATCCTACCAACAGAAATGGCACAGTCTGGCCCTCTCCTTTCCTCCTCCCTCTCTGTCCCCTCGGCAGCTTGGGCTCTGTAAGCCCAAATGCATCTTTCTGGAATAAAATGGATACGTTCGTTGTCACTCCTGAGTCTCTTGAGCTCCTGGCAGCTGGCCCTGCTCCCCAGCAGTGTTATAATTTGAGGGTTCCAGCTGTGTAATCAAAGCAGGAGTGTGGCACCAGCTTCTAACTTGTAGGTTGATAACCTAGCACCCTCTGTCTCTTTCCTCCTATCCCCAGGATTTCATTCCTTCAGCCTCAGCTAGGCAGGGAAAAGGGGCTGGAGTCTGTTACAAATGAGGTAATTAAAGCACAAGAAGACAAATGACTTGCTTGAGTTCACACAGCAGAGAAGTGGTTGAGGCAGGATTAGAACCCATAACCACCACACTCCCTGGCCTGTGCCAGTGGTGGATGAGGAGAGGAAGGGCTTAGTTTGGGAAGGCTTGTTGGAAATGTGCCATAGATAAGGATCTCCGTTCCCGAGAGGCCCGCCCGCCATCACACCGCGAGGCCTTGCTGCTCCCGGAAGGATCCTCTCCTCAGAGCGCCGCCATAGACGCCCGGGACTCCGTTCCCGAGAGGCCCGCCCGCCATCACACCGCGAGGCCTTGCTGCTCCCGGAAGGATCCTCTCCTCAGAGCGCCGCCATAGACGCCCGGGACTCCGCTCCCGAGAGGCCCGCCCGCCCGCCATCACACCGCGAGACGCCCGGGACTCCGTTCCCGAAAGGCCCGCCCGCCCGCCATCACACCGCGCGGCCTTGCTGCTCCCGGAAGGTTCCTCTCCTCAGAGCGCGCCGCCATAGACGCCCGGGACTCCGTTCCCGAGAGGCCCGCCCGCCCGCCCCCATCACACCGCGTGGCCTTGCCGCTCCCGGAAGGCTCCTCTCCTCAGAGCGCCGCCATTGACGCCCGGGACTCTGTTCCCGAGAGGCCCGGCCGCCCACCCTCCCACCATCTCAGCGCCCCCACTGACACCCCCCCTGCTTCCACCCCCCACTTCGGAGGCCTTCCGTAAAGTGCCCCTCATCCCCCCCCACCTTCCTGGTCCGGTCCTGACTGACTCTCCTCCCGCCCCCAGGTAAAAAGCCCTTGTTAGCACCTTGTTAGCACCATGTTACATGTTACATTAACGACAACCTCATTCACACCTCCTCAGCCCTCCCATGCTAGTTGACTGTTCGCTCCCCTCCCCAGGTATCTCTGCTCCCTGACCCCCCTTAACTGGCCCACCCTACTCCAGCTCTTAATAGTTTGTATCTGCTCTCTGTGGCATCATTGTCTGCCAATTCTATTATTGCCATAGCATATTGATTGCTCAACTACACCCTGTGATGCCATCGCCTACTTTTATCATTGCTACTGTTTTATTGCTTCTGCATCTCAATTGTTAACCCCCCGCGGTACTGTCACTCGCCCTGCTGACCTCACCATGAACTATCAGTTCCCTTGCTCCCAAATGCCATTCCCATTCCTCACCTTCCCCTTCCCCTCTCCCACCCAGCTGTTTCCCTCCCTCTCACCCACCAAGACCGCTCCCCCTCAACCCCTACCAAGGATTCCTCTGTACCAGCGCAGGTCCTCCGCTTCTCCCTCCCGGCCCCCCTCCTCCCCTTCTCCCCGCCCCCACCCCATCCCAGTTCTCCTTTCCCATCGCCACCCCCCTTCCCACTCTCCCCGCCCAGGCCCCCGCCAACTCATCCCAATCCAAACCCTCCCCACCCCTCGCACCCTTCCCCCTCCCTCCCCTCTCTCGACAGCTGCTGCCAAGTGTGGCCTCTGGAACCCCCGCTCCGTTTTAAGTAAGATCCCTTTCATCCTGGACCTTTTCCTTTCCAGTTCTCTACTCCTCCTCGCCCTAACTGAAACATGGCTGTCGCCGGACGACACGGTCTCTTCTGCTGCTCTCTGCAGTGCAGGCCTCTTCTTCTCCCACTCCCCCAGACTCACCGGAAAAGGAGGAGGTGTCGGTTTCCTTCTCGCCCCCCAATGTCGCTTTCGCACTATCCCTCCTCCCCCTTCCCTTTCCTTCCCTTCCTTTGAAGCCCACATTATTCGCCTCTACCACCCCCTCCAGATTCTTGTAGCCGTCATCTACCGCCCTCCGGGCCCCACTTCCAACTTCTTTAATGACTTTGACCCCTTCCTCACATTCCTTCTCTCCTTCTCCATGCCCACTCTGATCCTCGGAGACTTCAATATCCACATGGATATCCCTAACGACTCCTCTGCCGCCCGCCTTCTATCTCTCCTTGACGCTGCCAACCTCTTCCTCCACCCCACCTCACCCACTCACCAACTTGGTCATACCCTCGACCTCATCATCTCCTACCGCTGCACTGTGTCCACCCTCACCAACTCTGTGATCCCTCTCTCTGATCATAATCTTCTCACCTGCCTCCTCACTCACACTCCTTTCCCCTGTAAATCCGTATTACTCCCTCACAGAGATCTCCGCTCTCTGGACCCCACCCATCTTTCGGAGCGCCTCACACCCCACCTCGCCGCCCTCTCCTCTCTACCCAGTCTTGATGATCAGATTACTGCTCTCAACTCTACCCTTTCTACTCAGCTAGACTCGCTCGCTCCCCTTTCCCTTCGCCGCTCTCACACCACTAACCCACAGCCCTGGATCACTGCCACTGTCCGCCTCCTTCGCTCTTATGCTCGAGCTGCTGAACGCTGCTGGCGAAAGTCTAAACACCATGCCAACCTCGTTCACTTCAAGTTTATCCTTTCCTGCCTTAACTCAGCCCTCTCTTCTGCCAGACAAAACTATTTCTCCTCCCTTATTGACACCCAGGCCCATCACCCCCGCCAGCTCTTCCGTACATTCAACTCCCTTCTCAGGCCCCCGGTTCCTCCCCCTCCTCCTTCCCTCACCCCCAACGATCTGGCCTCCTACTTCATCAACAAAATTAAATCCATCAGGTCCGACCTCCCCAAAGTCTCTTCCCCCCTTTCTCCAACCCCCCGGCTCTCAACACTCTCTGCTACTCTCCCATCCTTCCCAGCGGTATCCTCAGAGGAACTCTCCTCCCTCCTCTCAAGTGCTACTCCGGCCACCTGTGCTTCTGACCCCATTCCCTCTCATCTTATGAAATCTCTCGCTCCATCCCTTCTCCCCTCCTTAACTTCCATCTTCAACCGCTCACTCTCCACTGGTTCCTTCCCCTCTGCCTTCAAACATGCCCATGTCTCTCCCATCCTAAAAAAACCCTCTCTTGACCCCACCTCACCTTCTAGTTATCGTCCCATATCCCTCCTACCATTCCTTTCCAAACTCCTTGAACGAGTTGTCTACACGCGCTGCCTAGAATTCCTCAACAACAACTCTCTCCTCGACCCCCTCCAGTCTGGCTTCCGTCCCCTTCATTCCACGGAAACTGCGCTCTCAAAGGTCACCAATGACCTCCTGCTTGCCAAATCCAACGGCTCATACTCTGTCCTAATCCTCCTCGACCTCTCAGCTGCCTTTGACACTGTGGACCACCCCCTTCTCCTCAACACGTTATCTGACCTTGGCTTCACTGACTCCGTCCTCTCCTGGTTCTCCTCTTATCTCTCCGGTCGTTCTTTCTCAGTCTCTTTTGCAGGCTCCTCCTCCCCCTCCCATCCTCTTACTGTGGGGGTTCCCCAAGGTTCAGTGCTTGGTCCCCTTCTGTTCTCAATCTACACTCACTCCCTTGGTGACCTCATTCGCTCCCACGGCTTCAACTATCATCTCTACGCTGATGACACCCAGATCTACATCTCTGCCCCTGCTCTCTCCCCCTCCCTCCAGGCTCGCATCTCCTCCTGCCATCAGGACATCTCCATCTGGATGTCCGCCCGCCACCTAAAGCTCAACATGTCGAAGACTGAGCTCCTTGTCTTCCCTCCCAAACCTTGTCCTCTCCCTAACTTTCCCATCTCTGTTGACGGCACTACCATCCTTCCCGTCTCACAAGCCCGCAACCTTGGTGTCATCCTCGACTCTGCTCTCTCATTCACCCCTCACATCCAAGCCGTCACCAAAACCTGCCGGTCTCAGCTCCGCAACATTGCCAAGATCCGCCCTTTCCTCTCCATCCAAACCGCTACCCTGCTAATTCAAGCTCTCATCCTATCCCGTCTGGACTACTGCACTAGCCTTCTCTCTGATCTCCCATCCTCGTGTCTCTCTCCACTTCAATCCATACTTCATGCTGCGGCCCGGATTATCTTTGTCCAGAAACGCTCTGGACATATTACTCCCCTCCTCAAAAACCTCCAATGGCTACCGATCAATCTGCGCATCAAGCAGAAACTCCTCACCCTGGGCTTCAAGGCTCTCCATCACCTCGCCCCCTCCTACCTCACCTCCCTTCTCTCCTTCTACTGCCCAGCCCGCACCCTCCGCTCCTCCACCACTAATCTCCTCACTGTACCTCGCTCTCACCTGTCCCGCCATCGACCCCCGGCCCACGTCATCCCCCGGGCCTGGAATGCCCTCCCTCTGCCCATCCGCCAAGCTAGCTCTCTTCCTCCCTTCAAGGCCCTGCTGAGAGCTCACCTCCTCCAGGAGGCCTTCCCAGACTGAGCCCCTTCTTTCCTCTCCCCTCGTCCCCCTCTCCATCCCCCCGTCTTACCTCCTTCCCTTCCCCACAGCACCTGTATATATGTATATATGGTTGTACATATTTATTACTCTATTTATTTATTTATTTATTTTACTTGTACATTTCTATCCTACTTATTTTATTTTGTTGGTATGTTTGGTTCTGTTCTCTGTCTCCCCCTTTTAGACTGTGAGCCCACTGTTGGGTAGGGACTGTCTCTATGTGATGCCAATTTGTACTTCCCAAGCGCTTAGTACAGTGCTCTGCACATAGTAAGCGCTCAATAAATACGATTGATTGATTGATTGATTGATTGATTGATTTGAAGAGGGAAGAGTAGTTGTGTGTTGGATGTGAGGAGGGAGGGCGAGCCAGGCCAGGGGCAAGGCGTCAGTGGCAAGATGGAGGCACAGTGAGAAGGTTAGCACTCGGGAGTGGAGTGGGTATCCTGGGTTTAGAAGGAGAGAAGTGAGGTCAGGTAGTAAGGGGCAAAGTGGCAGAGAGACACCCACAAAGCCCAAAGGCCATAGGTGGGCATATACGAGTAGCCCCCAACAGGCAACTCAAAATATATGACTAGGCCCCTAGGTGCAGGTAGTTCTTCTGGGTGGGCACATGCACACATGTGCGCACACACAGACACACACACAGACACACACACACACATGCCACAGATAACCCCCCTAGAGCCCCCATAACTGTAATTTTATTTTAGTGCCTGCCTTCCCCAGTAGAATGCAAGTCTCTTGAAGGTGGGGATCATTTCTACTAGCTCTGAACTCAAGTGCTTGGTAAAGTGGGCTGTGTAAAATAAACCCTATTGATTAATCTCCCATGTGGCCTCTTCAGCAGTGTCCAACCTGCTAAGCCAAACCATCCTCCTCTGGTTAAGGCAGCGGGAGGAGAGAGAGGCCAGAAATCTGGTGAGAAACCAGCTGGCTCCCATGCTGTCCTGCATAATAATAATAATTAATGGTGGCATTTGTTAAGTGCTCACCATGTGCCAAATACTGTACCAAACACAGGGTAAATTTAAGATTATCAAGTCAGTCTCAGCCCCCATCCCACGTGGAACTCAGTATAAGAAGGAGGTGGAACAGATATTGAATCCTGTTGTCATCTTATTATTATTACTTCTACTATTAATAATAATGTCATCTGTTAAGAACTTAGTATGTGCCAGGGACTGTACCAAGAGCTGCGGTGGACACAAGCAAATCGAGTTGGACACAGTCCCTGTCCCGTGTGGGGAATAATACCATGAGTTCTGATGACCTTTTTTTTTCCAAGTCTGAATGGAAAAATCTCTGTTTATAATCACTTTTGGATGCTGGTATTTCTGGATGCTGCGGTGAGTCTATCCAAATCTTTGTGGAATTGTGTTGACTGTTATATAATCATGATAAGCTCACTCAATCAATGATATTTATTGAATGTTACCTGTATGTAGGGGACTATACAAAGCACTTGGGAGAGTCCAATACTAAGTTGGGAGACACATTCCCAGCCCACAACAAGCTTACAGTCTAGATGGAGAGACAGACATTAATATAAAGAGCAGAGGGGAAATAGTAGAGTGGAAGCATAATTGATGACTTGATGACACACTCTGGAAATATCTTTTCTCTCTCTCAAATGGCAGATTATTGGAGAGATGAATTGTCATATACATCAATGAGATAGCTGAAGCCATATCACTATTATTATTATTATTGTGTATGTTAAGCAATAAACTGGGTGGTTTAGTGGATAGAGCCCTGGCCTGGTAATCAGAAGGACCTGGGTTCTAATTCTGTCTGTGCCATTTGTGTGCTGTGTGACCTTAGGTAGTCACTTCACTTCTCTTTACCTCAGTAGCCTTATCTGTAAAATGGGCATAAAGACTGTGAGTCTCATGGGGGACATGAACTGTGTACAACCTGATAAGCTGATAACCTCAGCACTTAGAACAGTGCCAGGCACATAGTAAGCGCTTCACAAATATCATTACAACCACAGTACTAAATGCTGTGGAAGGAGCAACTTAATCCAGGTGCATATTCCCTGCCCTCAACGAGTTTAAAATGGGAATTTAGAGTGTGAGCCCCACGTGGGACATGGACTGTGTCCAACCTGATCAGCTCCTAACTGCCCCGGTGCTTAGAACAGTGCCTGTCACATAGGAAAGGGCTTAACAAAATACCATTTTCAAAAAAGGAGCATTCAGAAAGATAAGATGAGAGTCTTACTTCTCAGTCAAGATAACTTCCAGCTCATCTTGTTTTCCACTGCAAACATCTGGCTAAGCTCGTTGTGGGCAGGGAGCATGTCTACCAACTCTGTTGTGTTGTCCTTTCCCGAACTCTCAGTACAGTGCTCTGTATGCAGTAAGCACTCAATAAATATCATTGATTTACTCTAGACTGTCCCTCTGGACTGTAAGCTTGTTGTGGACAGGGAACAGGTCTGCAAACTCTGTTCTATCATCCTCTCCCAAGTGCTTAGTCTAGTGCTCTGCATGCAGTAAGAACTCAATAAATTCCATCAATTGATCAATCCATTATTTAAAGCCTGAGGAAATAGTGAGATGTTGGAGTCCTGAGGTGGAGCTCATCACTAGTAGCCCTGATTAATTCATGTGAAAAGTCTAATGCTTCATCACTGGTAGCCTGCCCTGTGAACCTGATGCCGAAGGGCTTTTCCTGATGATCACAACTTGTACTCTACTGAGACGGGGCCTGTATGACTCTAGAAGTCTGAAGTTTCCCCACCCCTGCCATCAGCAGGAGCATTGAAAGTAGCAGAATCTAATTACCCAGGGGCCTGCTAAGTGCAGTTCAGTGGGAAATTAGCTGGGTGGATGGCAATCTGTCAACAATCATCTGTCAGTTTCTCTTAGGAAGGATTGCACCCAGCTACTGCTTGCCCTGTTTCCAAGAGATCTGGGGGTATGAGAATTTCTAGAAAATCCTGGGGGCTTTCAGAACCCTGTAGAATCACTGTTCCTCAAGATGAGCTGTTCTGTGGGGATTGGAGAGTTGATCCAGGGAGGAGGAGGAGGGAGAGGGGAAGGAGGAGCCACGTGTCAGAGATGGGGGAGCAGGGAGGATGGTCCGTTGGCAGTTGACCTGCTGGGGAAAGCTGAACGAGGCTAGCCCTCCTAGGGCCAAGCTAACATTGGCTTGAGAGCCCTCAATCCCCTAGCTACCTCCTACCTCTCCTCACTGCTCTCATAATACAACCCAGCCCGCACACTTTGCTCCTCTAATGCTAACCTTTTCACTCTACCTTGATTCTTGTATATCTCATCACCGACCTCTCACCCACATCCTGCCTCAGGCCCGGAACACCCAACCAACTCATATCTGACAGACAATTACTCTCCTCCTCTTCAGAGTCTTATTGAAGGCACATCTCCACATCTCTTTTCCTTTTCTTTAACTTTCTTCGGCATCTCTGAGGCTTGCTTCCCATATTCATCCCCCCTCCCAGCCCCACAGCGCTTCTGTCCGTATCCGTAATGTATTTATGTATATTAATGTCTGTCTCCCCCTTTCAACTGTCAGCTCACTGTGGTCAGGAAATGCGTCTGTTGTATTATTACAATATTGCTGTATTGTACTCTCTCCAGTGCTTAATACAGAGCTCCGCACACAGTAAGAGCTCAATGAATAGGACTGACTAACTGCTCGGCCAGGGGCTTTGCGCTGTTGGTGCGAATGGGGAGACTGATATTTCATCTTCTGTCCTGGCAAAACCTTGACCAGTAACCCCAAACCATTTGGAGTTACTGGGAAGCAGCATGGCCTAGTGGAAAAAGCACGGGACTGGGAGTCAGTGGACCTGGGTTCTCACTCCGCCTCCGCCACTTGTCTGCCGTGTGACCATTCAACCCCCCTGACTCTTCCCTTCCCATCCCTGACTCCCCAAGTGACCCGGCATGGATCATCCAACATCCCCGACTTTCCCGTCTCTGTCAGTATCTGTGCCTCAGTTTCCTCCTTTGCAAAATGGGGATTAAGTCTGTGAGCTCAATGTGGGACAGGGACTGTGTCCAATGTGATTATCTTGTATCTACCCCGGCGGTTAGTACAGTGCCTTGCACATAGTAAATACTTAACAAATACCACAGTTGTTGTTATTACTATCTGGGAAGTCTGATTTGATCGTTCTGTGGGAGATTGATCAGAATAGTGCTGTTCTCATTTCTCTTGTCACTTGGTTTTTTTTTAAATTTTTAAATTTTAACTGCTTTAATTGTATTTGTTAGGTCTTGGCTCTTTGTGCTAGGCCACGCTGTTTATATAGTAATTGCCTTCAGGCTGCGCGGTTACTAGTGAAAATGGATCCCAGCTAGAATGCCACAATCAATTGACAGAATAAGGCTCTTTATTGAGTCTTTACTCTGTGCAGAGCACGGTACTAACTATTTATAACTTTTAAGCACTCTGCTGAGCTCTGGGGTAGATAAAAGATGTGGCGAAGCAGTGTGGTCTAATGGAAAGAGCCCAGCCATGGAAGTCAGAGGACCAGGGTTCTAATCCCAGCTCTGCCACTTGCCTGCTTTATGGCCTTGGGCAAGTCACTTCACTCTTCTGTGCCTCAGTTACCTCTTCTGTGAAATGGGGATTAAGACTGTGAGCCCCATGTGGGACAGGGCGTATATCTAACCCGATTAGCTTTTATCTACCCCATTGCTTAGTACAGTGCCTGGCACATAGTAAGTGCTTAACAAATACCATAAAAAAAAAGTTGTGGGGTCTCCCTGCCCTGTCTTCTGCTCAGTCTTCATGTCAGTGACCAGAAACCATTCATTCTGCTTTCCCAGCTTTTCTGTCTCCCTTTCAGCTCACTTGACTTGAGTCATGAGCAGACGTGCACCCCCCGTGCCTGAATTAAGGCTTGTAGACCTTGAAAACATTCTTTTGCTTTAGCTCCCAGGCAGTCATTCAGCTTTCTGAAAGAAAACGGATTAAGTTTAAGGCAACAGCATCGACTTTATCCCAGAAGTCATGTGTGGCCCTTTATTTTCCCCAGTTCATAATGTCACACGCACATCATTTGGGTCCAGCTGTTTGAAGGAAGCAATGGTGCTCCTTGCCTGTTTATGCTGAAACAGCAAAACAAGAGTCAGGGTGGACCCTCATTGCTTAGAATGAGCCTGAAAAACCCACCAGCATTTCCTCTTTTGTCTCCGTGGGTTTGTTAAGTGTTTACTAGGTACAGATCGTGGTAGTAACTCTGTTTTGTACTCTCCCAAACACTTAGTACAGTGCTTTGCACCTAATGTGCACTGAATAAATACCACTGATTGATTGACTGATGCTTTCTCTGGCCTTAAGGTGTCATCTCCAAATGTCTGCTCCTTAGCTTTTTCCTTGCTGAGATAAGAAGGGGAGAGGGAGGGAACAGGGAGGCAGGGAGGGGGAGAAGAAGGTAAAAGGAAGGGGAAAGTGGGACAAGGAAGACAGAAGCTGTGAAGGGGGAGAGGGAGAAGAGAGAAGGGGAGAAGGAAAATGGTAAGCTCACTGAGGGCAGGGATGGTGTCTCTCAACTCTAACAATTATTATTATCTGGGAAGCCTGATTTGGCCATTCTGTGGGAGATTGATCAGCGTAGGTCCTGTTCTCATTTCTCTTGCCACCTATTTTTTATTTTTTAAACAGGTCACTTCACACTTCTGTGCCTGTTACCTCTTCTGTGAAATGGGGATCACATTGTACTAAGCATTTGGGAGTCATGTTCCCTGTCTCTGAGGGACTTACTAGTCTAGAAATGTTCACAAATGTTTCGCCTCCAACTCAATGATAACTCTGCTATTTGTTAAGCACTTACTATGTGCTGAGTACTGTAATAAGTGGTGGGATAGATACAAGATCATCAGTTCAGAGCCAGTTCCTGTCCCACAAGGGGTACTCAGTCTAAGGGGGAAGGAGAACAGGGATTGAATCCCCATTTTGCAGAGGAGGAAAATGAGGCCCAGAGAAGTTAAGTGAATTGCCTGAGGTCACACAGCCGGCAAGTGGCAGATCTGGGATTAGAACCCATGTCCTCTGACTCCTAGGCATGTTGCCTTCTATTGCCTTCCTCTGCTGAGAAGCAGAGTGGCTCAATGGAAAGAGCATGGGCTTTGGAGTCAGAGGTCATGTGTTCAAATCCCAGCTCTGCCAATTGTCAGCTGTGTGACTTTGGGCAAGTCACTTAACTTCTCTGTGCCTCAGTTACCTCATCTGTAAAATGGGGATTAAGACTGTGAGCCCCCCGTGGAACAACCTCATCACCTTGTAACATCCCCAGTGCTTAGAACAGTGCTTTGTACATAGTAAGTGCTTAAAAAATGCCATTATTATTATTATTATTATTATTATTATTATTATTATTATTCTATCAGGAGCTCCTATTAAGAGAGAATCAGAAAGCAGAGTTCCCTAGTGGAAAGTGCCTTGGCTTGGGGAGTCAGAGGATGTGAGTTCTAATTCATTTATTCAATCATATTTATTGAGCGCTTACTGTGTGCAGAACACTGTACTAAGTAAGTGCTTGGGAGAGGACAATAGAGCAACAGACACATTCCCTGCCCACAGCGAGCTCACAGTCTAGAGGGGGAGACAGACATGAATCGAAATAAGCGCTTAACTAATACCACAGTTATTTCTAATCCCTGCTCCTCCACGTTACTGCTATGAGACCATGGGCAAATCACTTCTCTGGGTCTCAGTTTCTTCAGCTATAAAATGGGGACCTATCTTGTGTCCCTCATGTGGGACTGATCTTCCATCCACCCCAGAAGTGCTTAGTACAGTGCAGGCACATAGTAAGTGCTTAAAAAATGTCATACTTATTATTACATTGCTTGACACACAATAAGCACTTTTCATTCATTCATTCAATCATATTTATTGAGCACTTATGGTGTGCAGAGCACTGTACTAAACTCTTGGGAAGTACAAGTTGGCAACATATAGAGACGGTCCCTACCCAACACTGGGCTCACACTCTAGATGGGGGAGACAGAGAACAAAACAAAACATATTAACAAAATAAAATAATTAGAATAAACATGTACAAATAAAATAAATAGAGTAATAAATACGTACAAACATATATACATATATACAGGTGCTGTGGGAAGGGGAAGGAGGTAAGGTGGGGGAGATGAGGAGGAGAGGAAGGAGAGGTCTCAGTCTGGGAAGGCCTCCTGGAGGAGGTGAGTTCTCAGTAGGGCCTTGAAGGGAGGAAGAGAGCTAGCTTGGCGGATGTGCAGAGGGAGGGCATTCCAGGCCAGGGGGATGACATGGGCCCGGGGTAGATGGCGGGACAGGCTCTCACAAGGCACGGTGAGGAGATTAGCAGCAGAGGAGCGGAGGGTGCAGGCTGGGCTGTAGAAGGAGAGAAGGGAGGTGAGGTAGGAGGGGGCGAGATGATGGAGAGCCTTGAAGCTGAGAGTGAAGAGTTTTTGCCTGATAACACCTAACAGCTTACCGTTCAGAGAAGCAGCTTGGCTCAGTGGAAAGAACATGGGCTTTGGAGTCAGAGGTCATGGGTTCAAATCCCAGCTTCACCACATGTCTGCTGTGTGATCTTGGGCAAGTCATTTAACTTCTCTGAGCCTCAGTTCCATCTGTCAAATGGGGATTAAGACTGTGAGCCCCACGTGGGATAACCTGATCACCTTGTATCCCCCCCAGCGCTTAGAACAGTGCTTTGCACATAGTAAGTGCTTAACAAATGCTATTATTATTATTATTAATAACAGATACCACTATTATTATTATTATCATTACCACATCTCCTCCCATCCTCAAGTCCTACTGAAACACCTCCTCATCGTTTTCCTCCTCCAGGAAGCCTTTTTTCATTAATCCCCAACACCCTAAGTTGCAGCATTCCCAGTAGCTCTATTACCATTTAAGTATGTTGCCCTAACTCCTGCACGTAGGTATATACTGATATATAGATTGATGAACTATGATAGTCTACTTTTACTGCTCACTTTTTCACTGGCCATCTCTCGCTCCTCATTCTGCTCCTCCTCTGGTTAAATCCTTTGTGTCTCCCCTATGACAATGTGGTGACCTTTCCTACATTGAATCATAATAAATCATTGTGCTATTAAAATGCTTATTATGAGCCAAGTGTTGTCCTGAGCACTGGGGAAGAGACGGAATAATCAGGTCAGCCACAGTCCCTGACTTATCTGCTGTGTTACCTTGGGCAAATCATTTAACTTTTCTGTGCCTCAGTTTCTTCATCTGTAAAATGGGGATGAAGACTGTGAGTCCCATGTGGGACATGGACTATGTGCAACTTGATTATCTTGTTTTCCGTCCCAGTGTTTAATATAGTCCCTGGCACATAATAAAGTGCTTAACAAATATCATAAAAAAACAGAAGGGAGACTAGGTATTTGAATCTCCATTTTACAGATGAAGAAATTGAGGTACAGAGTGGCTAAGTCACTTAACTCAAGTTCACACAGCAGGCAAGTGGCAGAGGCAGGATTGGAACCCAGGAATTCTGACTTTGACCAGCAGTCTCTCCACTAGGTGACACAGCTTTGCACTATCTCTGCCAGGAATGTCCACCCTCAGATGAATCCTCAGCTTTCTGAGCCCCAGGAGGCCAGGTCTGTTTTTTCAGACCTTCTTTTCCCAGCAGGCTTCATTTTTGGAGAGGATTTCTCATCCACCTCGTAGGAGCCTCGCTCCACTATGAAACAAGCTGCCATGTTGGACATCATTTGTAAGTTTTCCAGGGTTTTAGCCATTTAATTTTCTTTAAAATTCAGGCAGTGGTCTGCCTATAAACTGTGTTATAGTACAGCAACATAGTCTGAATTTTTTATAATTGGTTTTATATAGGGAGTGTGCATGCCCTTTGTTTTATGAAGTGGCCTGTTTTGGGGCCAATTTTTCCTAAAATAGTGTGAAATCATCAGGGACACACTTTGCCCTACATATATCTATATTATAGATAGATAGATATAGATAGATGTGTGTGTGTGTGTGTGTGTGTATATATATATATATATATATATATATATATATATATACACATCTGAGTCTTCAATACAAGGACAGCCCAAGGGTGCCTTGTTGAGGGGTGGAGATCGCGTAGGGAGGAAGAGGGAGTGACTCTTGTCTGCTCTATGACCTTGGGTAAGTCACTTCACTTCTCCATGCCTTAGTCACCTCATCTGCAAAATGGAGATTAAGAACTGTGAGCCCCATGTAGCACAACCTGATTACCTTTTATCACCCCAGTGCTTAGAACAGTGCTTGGTACATAATAAGCGCTTAACAAATCCCATCATCATCATTATTATCATTATTATTATTCTGTGAAGTGGATAAAGCACGGGCCTGGGAGTCAGAAGGTCATGGGTTCTAAATCTCTGTTCCACCACTGTATCTGCTGCGTGACCTTGGACAAGTCACTTTACTTCTCTGGGCCTCAGTTACCTCATCTGTAAAATGGGGATTGAGACTGTGAGCCCCATGTGGGACAGGGACTGTGTCCAACCTGATTTGCTTTATATCCACCCCAGCACTTAGTACAGTGCCTGGCACATAGTGGCCACCATCAGGGTTAGGGCCTGGTCTTCCATTCCCCCTGGTGTCCTGTTCCCCGCAGTGCCCCTTCCTAGTTACCAGTCCAGCCCACGAGGCTATGGGAATTGGCCAGGGAAACCAGGCTGCAGTGAAAATGGGGGGAATCTCTCCAGCTCGGGGCTTCTGGCTAGAATAATAATAATAATAATAATGATGGCATTTGTTAAGTTCTTACTATGTGCAAAGCACTGTTCTAAGTGCTGGAGCACTGTTCTAAGCGCTAGAAGCTAGACTGTAAGCTTGTTGTGGGTGGAGAACATGTTTGCTATTATATGGTACTCTCCCAAGTGCTTAGTACAGTGCTTTGCACACAGTAAGCGCTAATAAATATGCTTGAATGAATGAATGAAAGTTTTGGGAAACCTATCCACCAACTCAATTGTATTGTACTCTCCCAGGCACTTATTACAGTGCTCTGCATATGGTAAGTGCTCAATAAATACAATTGATTGAGAAAGATCTTCCAAGATAAACTCAAAGAATATTCGGGAGGGAGATTGAGGTAGTAAACTAATGCCAGAGTCCAGAGAGTGTCAAGGGCCTACCTGCTTCTTCCAGGCAAGGGTTAAGCGGCTATTCTGTCCACAGGTGCCACCACTCTAAAGCTGTGCCTACTGGATGACCTGCAGGGCTCTCAACTGGGCGACTGAGGACTCAGCAAGTGGAAGCTTTCTCTGAGGGACTTCAACCAGGCTAAAAAAGTAAGCAGAGACCATCGCCTATTACACAGTTTCTTGTTTCCAAACCCCCATTCCAACCCCCCCCCCCACCCCCACCAAGCTCCAGAGAGAGTGACCCCCAGACAGATGGGGTCTTAGGAATCAACAGATGGGAACCTGAAAGTTTAGCTTGTTTTTCTGAGGCAATATCACCTACCACACAGTACTGTCTTGCCCTAGAGTCAAGAAGAGAATGGTTCTGTTTGACTTAAATCTATACAGTTTATTTGAAGTTGGGGAAAGAGGGGTCTAGAGGCATTTCACCCAAGCTTGCAGACTCCAGAAAGGGGAAAAAATTGTTAGATGCTTTGGTAAACAGTAATTGTCTCTCTGAGCAGTGACCCAACCATTGAAAAGTAGTCAGCTATAGAAGGAACCGTGAGACCAGTACAGCTGCGTTGTAAGGTTGAAGGGGCTCTGTTGCATGTTCAAATGTGGTGAAAGTGAGGAGATGGAGGAACTGAAGTGACTTTGTTATGCTTTTGAAATGTTAAGCCCCATTGTGTTTTCTCCTATGGCGGGCAGCCATGCCGGCATCTGTGTGTTAAGTAATGCAGTGGATTCTTCTGTGCAGGAACAAACTGGAGGTGGTCAACTTCCAGTTCTGGAAACCCCTGCCTCACTTTCTGACAGGTCTAGAGTGGTGTGGTCTAGTGGATAAAGCATGGGCTTGGGAATCAGAAAGACCTGGGTTCTCATCCTGGCTCTGCCACTTGTCTGCTGAGTGACTTGAGGGAAGCAGGTTGCTTCACTTCTCTGGGCCTCAGTTACCTCCTCTCCCATGTGGCACAAGAACTGTGTCTGATCTGATTAACTTGTACTACCGTCTACTGCACAACTTAATACAGTGCCTGGCACATAGCGCTTAACAAGTACCATTAAAAAAACCAAAACAAAACACAAAAAAGGAAAGTCGGTCAAAGCGCCCCATCCCTCGTGAAGCCTGCTTAGGATCCTGCCCACATTCCTCTGAGAGGCCTCCCCTGACTAAGCCCTCCTTTTTTCTCCCTTTCCCTTCTGTGTCACCCTGACTAGCTCCCTTCGTGTATTTCCACCCCCACCACAGTCCCCCAGCACTTTTGTCTATATCTGTTATTTACTTATTTATGTTAATGCCTGTCTCCCCCTCTCGACTGTAAGCTCGTTGTGGGCAGGGAATGTGTCTGTTTATTATTATACCATACTCTCCCAAGTGCTTAGTAAGCACTCTGCACCCCATAAGTACTCAATAAATAGGAATGAATGAATACCTCTGTGAGGCCCAACCTGCACTCCCATCCAGTGCACTCACCCTCTAACTGCACCCAAAGACAGAGTGGTCTTCCAGCCAGGTGGCCATTGGGCACTGCCTAAGGGCCCCTAGCAGAGATGGAACAGCCACTCTGTCCATCCATCAAAGGAATTTTTCAGCACTTAATCCATGCAGAGCACTGTATTAAGTGCTTGGGACTGTACAATACAACAGAATTAGCAGACACTTTCCCTGACACTAAAAGAGCTTACAGTGTAGAGAGGAACTACTATCATTACTGCTGGGAACTGTGTTCCCAACAGTAGTTCATTTCCTGCTTGACTGGATTTCTGGAGACCAGAGCCTCCTTTAGCCTTTTAGAGATGGAGATCACAGCTGCTTTTTTCAGGGGAGTGAAACCCACATACCACTTTCTTTTTCTTTTTTGGTATTTTGCTAAGTGGTTACTGTGTGCCAGGCAATGTCTGTACTAAGTGCTGAGGTAGATACAAGCTAATCAGGCTGGACAAAGTCCTTGTTCATTCATTCAATCAGTTTTATTTATTGAGCACTTTGTGCAAAGCACTGTACTAAGTGCTTGGGTGAGTACAATACAATAAACACATTCTCTGCCCACAACAAGCTTAGAGTCTGGGGGCAGGGCAGGCAGGCTTAAGTACAAATCAAGAATTTTTTGATATGTATATTAGTGCTGTGGGGCTGGGATGGGGGAAGAGCAAAGGGGACAAGTTGGGGCGCAGCAGGAGGGAGTGGGAGATGAGGAAAGGAGGGGCTTAGTCTGGAAAGGCCTATTGGAGGAGCTGTGCCTTCAATAAGGCTTTGAAGCGAGGGAGAGGAATTGTCAGGTTTGAGGAGGGAGGGCGTTCCAGGCCAGAGACAGGATGCAGGCTAAGGGTCGGCAGTGAGACGGGCGAGATGGAGGCACAGTGCAAAGGTGAGCACCAGGGGAGGGAAGCGTGTTGCCTGGGTTGTAGAAGGAGAGAAGCGAGGGGAGGTAGGAGGGGACAAGGTGGTGGCATGCTTTAAAGCCAGTAGTGAGGAGTTTTTGCTTAATTTGGGGCTGGATGGGCAGCTACTGGAGCTTTTTGAGGAGTGAGGTGATGTGTCCTGAATGGTTTTGTAGAAAAATGATCCAGGCAGCTGAATGAAGTATGGACTGGAGTGGGGAGAGACAGGAGGCTGGGAGGTCAGCAAGGAGGCTGATGCAGTAATAATAATAATAATTATAATAATGATGGTATTTGTTAAGTGCTTACTATGTGCCGAGCACTGTTCTAAGCACTGGCGTAGGTACAAGGAGATCAGGTTGTCCCACGTGGGGCTCACAGTCTTAATCCCCATTTTACAGATGAGGTACCTGAAGCAAAGAGAAGTTAAGTGACTTGCCCAAAGTCACAGAGCTGATGAATGGTGGAGCAGTGATTAGAACCCATGACCTCTGACTCTCATGCCCGTGCTCTTTCCACTAAATCACGCGGCTTCCCAATCCAATTCTCAATCCTCTGACTCCCAGGCTAGTGCTTTTTCTACTAGGCCCTGCTTACCGAATGGGGATTAAATCCCTGTTCTTCCTTCTACTTAGACCGTGAGCCCCTTTTGGGATCAGCACTATAGCCAACCTGCATGGTGCTTGACACATTCATTCAATCATATTTATTGAGCACTTACTGTGTGCAGAGCACTGTATTAAGCACTTGGGAACTACAAGTTGGCAACATATACAGACAGTCCCTACCCAACAGCGGGCTCACAGTCTAGAAGCACTGTGCTTATCAAATACCACGATTATTATCCTTACTTATTACTTTTTTGTGTGTCATTCTCTCCCAAGTACCTGGTTCAGTGCTTGGCACACAGTAAGTTCTCAAAAAATCATCATCAACTGTAAGAGAAGCAACGTGGCCCAGTGAATAGAGTGCGGGCCTGGGAGTCAAAAGGACCTGGGTTCTATTTCCGGCCCCACCACTAGTCTGCCATATGATCTTGGGCAGGCCACTTTACTTCTCTGCCTCAGTTCCCACACTGAACAGTGGGATGAAGACTGTGAGCCCCATGTGTGACAGGGATAGCATCCAACTCAATTTGCGTGTACCTACCCCAGTGCTTAGATCAGTGCCCAACCCATAGTAAACACATAGCAAATACCACAACTATCATAATTAGTATTATATTTACTGAGAGTTACTAGACTGTGAGCCCATTGTTGGGTAGGGACCATCTCTATACGTTGCCGACTTGTACTTCCCAAACGCTTAGTACAGTGCTCTGCACACAGAAAGTGCTCAATAAATACGATTGAATGAATGAATGAATCTGCAGAGCACTGTGCTAAGTGCTTGGGAGAATACAATGCAACAGAGTTGGCAGGCACGCTCCCTGCCCACAAAGAGCTCGCCATCTAGAGGTGGCGGGACAGACATTGAAATAAATGAATAATGAATACCACTGATGGATTGAGACACTGCACGGATAATCCTCGGTACCAGGCGATTCAAACTGGGGTAGGCTGTCGGAGTTCCCACTGGGAACCAAGGCAGAGGTGGGCCTCGGGCTCACATGTCTAACACCAGAGTTGGAGAGAAAAAATGTTGCAGAAGGTGGAAGCTCAGGCAGAGAGGACGGGCTGAAATCCTTAGCCTGAGAGCTCTGAAGTGGAATCTGTCCCAGATGATCGATCAATCAATCCATCAATGGGATTTATTGAGCACTTACTATGTGCAGAGCACTGGACAAAGTGCTTGGGCGAGGCCAGTACAGTAGAGTTGGTTGGCATGCCCACTGTCCACAAAGAGCTTTCAGTCTAGAGGATGAGCTTATGGTCAATCAATCAGTGGTATTTATTCAGCACCTACTATGTGCAGAGTGCTGGATTAAGCGCTTGGGAGAGGACAGTATAGCAGACTTAGCAGGTATGTTCCTTGACCATAACAAGCTTACAGTCTAGAGGGGGAGACAGAAATTAATAATAATAATAATAATAATGATAATCATAATTGTGGTATTTGTTCAGCACATACTATGAGCCCACTTTTGGGTAGGGACCGTCTCTATATGTTGCCAACTTGTACTTCCCAAGCGCTTCGTACAGTGCTCTGCACACAGTAAGCGCTCAATAAATACAATTGAATGAATGAATGAATGAATGTTCCAGGCACTTTATTAAGCCCTGGAGTAGATAAAAGATAATCCAGTTGGGCACAGTTCCGTTCCCACTTAGAGGTCACAGTTTGAATTCCCATTTTGCAGATGAGGGAACTGAGGCACAGAGAAGTGGTGACTCGCATAAGGTCACTCAGCATACAAGTGACAGAGCTGGGATCAGAACCCAGGTTCTCTGACTCCCAAGCCTCTGCTCTTTCCACCAGGCCAAGCTACTTCTGAATATTCTGAATAAGCATACTATTAACCTACTCCTGGGCACCGGGGGAGGTGTTTCTGCAAAATTCTCAGGACCGGTACATCAACACAGTTTCTTTCTTGAGAAGCAGCGTGGCTCAGTGGAAAGAGCCCGGGCTTTGGAGTCAGAGGTCATGGGTTCAAATCCCACCTCCGCCTATTGTCAGCTGTGTGACTTTGGGCAAGTCACTTAACTTCTCTGGGCCTCAGTTACCTCATCTGTAAAAAAATGGGGATTAAGACTGTGAGCCCCCTGTGGGACAACCTGATCACCTTGTACCCTCCCCAGTGCTTAGAACAGTGCTTTGCACATAGTAAGTGCTTAACAAATGCCATTATTATTATTATTTCTTCCTCTGGGCTTTGACCAAAAGGAATGTATTGAGTATCCCACCATGTTTTCCTGTCAGTTATCTCTCAGTTTGTCCACACAATGTCCCTGTTAGGCTGAGGCCTTAGTATGGTGTGTGTGGGTGTGTACACCCATGTTGAGGCCATCAGTTTATGTGCTCTATGTATTGAGAATTGCTTTTTAGATATACATTTTGCTGCCTTAAACTTTGTAGCTCCAGTTAGCAGATGGGATTGCCCAAATGTGCTAAGCACAGAAGGCTCAAAAGTGCAAGTTAGCCTCTAGACAGTAAGTTGGTTGTGGGCAGGGAACACATGTACCATCTCTGGAATGCATCCTCCCAAGCACTTAGTTCTGTGTTCTGCACCCAGTAAACGCTCAGTAAATGCCATCGGTCCAAGGCCGTATTCGCTGTCACCTAGCTGAGACTGGAGACCAAGGTATCCGTATCCTAGCAGACGATAATAATAGTCATTATGGTATTTAAGAGCTTACTACACAGTGAGCACTGTACTACACCATAATAAGCCAAGCACTGTAGTAAACACTGGGATAGACACAAGGTTATTGAGTTGGACACAGTCACTATATAATAATAATAATAATAATGGCATTTATTAAGCGCTTACTATGTGCAGAGCACTGTTCTAAGCGCTGGGGAATATACAAGGTGATCAGGTTGTCCCACGGGGGGCTCACAGTCTTCATCCCCATTTTCCAGATGAGGGAACTGAGGCCCAGAGAAGTGAAGTGACTTGCCCAAAGTCACACAGCTGACAAGTGGTGAAGCCGGGATTTGAACCCATGACCTCTGACTCCAAAGCCCGGGCTTTTTCCACTGAGCCACGCTGCTTCTCTATCCCATATAAGGGTCACAATCATATTCCTCATTTTACCAATGAGGTAATGGAGGCACAAAGCAGTTAAGTGAGTTGCCCAAGGTCACACAGCAGACAAGTGGTGGAACTGGAATTAGAACCCAGATCCTTCTAACTCCTAGTTCAGTACTCTGCCACTAGGCCAAGTTGCCTGCCCATTTTTTCTTGACCTGCAGGCAGAAGGACACCACCACTCTATCCACTGGTTCTAGAGATGATGCTTGTATGAACAGCTGAGGTTCCAGTTCTGAAGCACTGTTTTGAATGCCCTAGCCTCCCCTCTGTCTCCCCTGCTAGACTGTCAGCTCCTTGAGAGCAGGGATAGTGTTTTCTGGCTCTCTAGCACTCTCCTAGGTGATCAGTACAATGCCCCACATGTAGTAGACGGTAAGGTCTTTGAGGCTTGGGATCACATTCATCAACTACAGCACCTTTCGAGTGTTTAGTTCAGTGCTCTGAATGCAGACTGTAAACTCCTTGAGGGCAGGATCATGTCTACTTTGCTCTTCCAAGAGCTCAGTACACTGTCCTGCACACGATAAGCTCCTTTAGAAAGTCAATTAGGTCTATCGTCCCTCTTGTGTTTAGTAGAGTGCCTGACACACAGTAAGCATTCTAATAATAATAATGATATTTATTAAGTGCTTACTATGTGAAAAGCACTGTTCTAAGCACTGGGGATGTTACAAGGTGACCAGGTTGTCCCACGGGGGGTCCACAGTCTTAATCCCCATTTTCCAGGTGGGGTAACTGAGGCACACAAAAGTGAAGTGACTTGCCCAAAGTCACACAGCTGACAAATGGTGGAGGCGGCATTTGAACCCATGACCTCTGACTCCAAAGCCCATGCTCTTTCCACTAAGTCACACTGCATCCAGGAAGTGCCCAGCCCAGCACACTCTGGGCACACGGCGCTCAAGAGGAAAGCTGAGCATTAAAGAATACCCTTTGGAGTAAGATATCTTTGGAAGAAACATCTCCCTTGGTTCACCCAGCACCCTGTCCAGCAGTACTCTCTCAGTTTTCTTTTTTTCACCAGATTGTTCTTAACAAGGGAATTTAGATTTAAAAAAAAAAGAAAAAGAAAGATTTTTCCCAGGAACAGATAGGGTTAAGTCCTTGTCACGTACCAAGAGTAGCTTAGACTGTAGACTGTAAGCTCCACGTGGGCAGGGAATATATCTGCCAGTAGCAGAGATACAGCCTGGCCTAGCAGTTAAAGCACAAGCCGAGGACTTGGGTTCTAATGCTGCTTCTGCCTCTTGTCTGCTGTTTGACCTTGAACAAGTCACTTGATTTCTCTGTGCCTCAGTTACCTCCTCTGTTAAATAGGGATTGAGACTGTGAGGCCCATGTGGGCCATGGACTCGGTCCAATTTGATGACCTTGTATCTACCCCTGTGCTTAGAATGGTACTCGGCACATAGTAAATGCTCATCAAATGCCCACTGCCCCACTTGGAGCTCACGGTCTTAAGGGGAGGGAGAATGGGTCTCTCACCTCCATTTACATATGAGGAAGCTGAGGCCCAGAGAAGTTAAGCAAGCCCGAGTTGACAGAGCAAGCAAGTGGCAGAGGCAGGATTAGAACCCTGGTACCCTGACCCCTGGGCTTGGACTTTTTTGCTAGGCCATGCTACTACTCAGAGGTGATCCCGTGGTGGGTAAGTGCGATCCAGATGTCCTAGTAGTGGTAGTAGCAGCAGCAATGATCTTGACTAAGCCTTTACTGTGTGCAGTGCACTGTTCTAAGCCCTGGGCAGTAGTAAGCAGGTGACAGTTAGACAAGGGCTGTGTCCCTTGAAGGGCTTACAATTTATGAATACAGGTAGTGAAGAGGATTGGAGCCAGGCACATCAGAAGAAGTGGATCAATCAATTGTACTTATCGTGTGCTTACCAGATGCAGAGCACTGTGCTGAGCACTGAGGAGGGTAAAATATAACAGGGTTGGTAGATACGTATTCTGCCTATAATGAAGTTATGGTCTGGAGGGGGAGACAGACATTCACGTAAAGAAATTACAGACATGTACACGCATGCTGTGGACTTGAGGGATGGATGAATTAAGAGAACAATCCAAGCTCAAGGGTGACTGAAGAGAATGGGAGAAGAGGAAACTTAGTCAGGGAAGGCCTTTTGGAGGAGATCTGCCTTCAATAAGTTTTTGAAGGTGGGGAGGGTGATTGACCATCCTTGGCCATTAGCCTTGACTTCTCTCTCTCATTCAACCCACATGTTCGATCCATTACAAAATCCCGCCAGTTCCACTTTCACTGCATCGCTGAAATCTACCCAGTCCTTTCCATCCAGATTGCTTCCACTTTAACCCAAGCGTTTATTCTCTCCCACCTTGATTATGGTATCATCCTCCTTGCTGACCTCCCTGCCTCTTATCTCTCCCCACTCCAGTCCATACTTCACTCTGCTGCCCAGATGATTTTCCTACAAAATCGTTCAGACCACAGTTTCCCCATTCTTCAAGAACCTCCAGTGGTTGTCCATCCACATCTCCATCCAACAAAAACTCCTCAGCATTGGCTCTAAAGCTCTCAATCACCTTGTCCCCTCCTATTTCACCTCACTGCTCTCCTAATACAAAGCAGCCTGCACCCTTCTCTCCTCTAATGCCCACTTTCTCACCAGGACTTTGATCTCTCCTGTCTCACCACTGATCTCTCGCTCACATTCTGCCTCTGGACTGGAATGCTCTCCCTCTTCATATCTGTCTGATTCATTCATTCATTCAGTGGTATTTATTGAGCACTTACTATGTGCAGAGCACTGTACTAAGCACTTGGGAGAGTACAATATGACAATGAACAGACACATTCTCTGCTCACAACGAGCTTACAGTCTAGAGGGGACACAGACATCAATACAAATAAATAAATTACAGATATGTGCGTAAGTGCTATGGGTCATGGAGACAGGATGAATAAAGGGAGCAAATCATGGTGATGCAGAAGAGAGTGGGAGAAGAAGAAAAGGGGTCTTAGGGAAGGCCTCTTGAAGGAGATGTGCCTTCAATAAGGCTTTGAAGCGGGAAGAGTAATTCTCTGTCAGATTTGAGGAGGGAGGGCATTCCTGTCCAGGGTCAGGATGTGGGCAAGGGGTCGGTGGTGAGATAGATGAGATCGAGGTACAATGTGAAGGTTACCATTAGAGAAGCTAAAGTTGCGGGCTGGATTGTAGTAAATGAGTAGTGAGGTGAGCTAGAAGGGGGCAAGGTGGTGGAGTGCTTTAAAGTCAATGGTGAGAAGTTTTTGTTTGATGTAGAGGTGGATGGACAACCACTGGAGATTCTCTAGGAGCAGCGTGATATGTCCCGAAAGTTTTTATAGAGAAACGATCCGGGCAGCAGAGTGAAGTGTGGACTGCAATGGGGAGAGAGAGGAGGCTGAGATGTCAGTGAGGAAGCTGATGCAGTAATCCAGGTGAGACAGGATAAGTGATTGTATAAATGCAGTAACTGTGTAGATGGAAAGGAAAGGTGGATTTTAGCTATGTCTTGAAGGTAGAACATACAGGGTTTAGTGATGGATTGAATATAATAATAAATATGGTATTTGTTAAGCGCTTACTACGTGGCAAGTATTGTTCTAAGCACTGGAGTAGATACAATTTAATCAGGTTGTCCCAAGTGGGGCTCACAGTCTTAATCCCCATTTTACAGATGAAGTAACTGAGGCACAGAGAAGTGAATGGGCTTGTCCAAAATCACACAGCTGCCAATTGGCAGAGATGAGATTAGAATTTATGACCTTCTGACTCCCAGGCCTGTGCTCTGTCCACTACGCCAGGCTCATTCCACTAAATGATTGCAGGGAGGATTCTGTCTCAAATCCTTGATGTTCTGAGTCATCATGGCCAAAGCAACATCTTCGGGTAAGTCCCTCCTGCACCTGCATGGAAACAGGGAGACCCCTTGGACCTGGGAGATGATCTCAATGGAGATGATGATCCCGGCTTGCCGGGAGACGATCCCCAGGGAAGAAACCATCGGGTGAGGTCCCGGCTTGTTGGGAGTGACCCCCCTGGGAGAAACGAGTGGGTCAGCCCTCGGCCTGGTGGGAGATGACCCCAGGGTAGAAGAGAGTGGGAAGGACGCCAGAAGAGTCATTCGGTAGCACCCTATAGTGAAAGAATAATAATAATGATAATAATAACAATGTTTATTGAGCACTGTACTAAGTGCTTGGGAAGTACAAGTTGGCCACATATAGAGATGGTCCCTACCCAACAACGGGCTCACCATCTAGAATGGGGAGACAGATAACAAAACAAAACATGTGGACAGGTGTCAAGTCATCAGAATAAATAGAAATAGAGCTAGATGCACATCATTAACAAAATAAATAGAATAGTAAATATGTACAAGTAAAATAAATAGAGTAATAAATCTGTACAAACATATATACAGGTGCTGTGGGGAGGGAAAGGAGGTAGGGCAGGGGGATGGAGAGGAGGAGAGGAAAAAGGGGGCTCAGTCTGGGAAGGCCTCCTGGAGGAGGTGAGCTCTCAGTAGGGCGTTGAAGGGAGGAAGGGAGCTAGCTTGGCAGATCTGCGGAGGGAGGGCATTCCAGGCCAGGGGGAGGACGTGGGCCGGGGGTCGACGGCGGGACAGGCGAGAATGAGGTACAGTGAGAAGGTTAGCGGCAGAGGAGCGGAGAGTGCTGGCTGGTCTGTAGAAGGAGAGAAGGGAGGTAAGGTAGGAGGGGGGCGAGGTGATGGAGAGCCTTGAAGCCGAGAGTGAGGAGTTTTTGCTTGATGCATAGGAGACTGGAAGCCACTGGAGACTTCTGAGGAGGGGAGTAACATGCCCAGAGCGTTTCTGCATGAAGATGATCCGGGCAGCAGGGGGAGGTATGGACTGAAGTGGGGAGAGACCGGGGGATGGGAGATCAGAGAGGAGGTTGACGCAGTAATCCCTTTGGGATAGGATGAGAGATTGAACAAGCAAGGTACAGCAATGATTACTATGTGTCAAATACTGTTCTAAGCACTGAGGTTATCAGTTTGGACACAGCCCCTGTCCCGCATGGGCCCACAATCTAGTCAGGAAGAAATGCAATTTAATCCCCATTTGACAGATGCAGAAACGGAGGCAAAGAGAATTCAAGTGACTCGCCTAAGCTCCCACGACAGACGAGTGACAGAGCTGGGATTAGGACCCAGGTCTTCTGACACCCAGGCCCAGGTTCTTCCCACTAGCCCACACTGCTTCTGTGTGGAAGGTTAAAGACTTAACTGAGACAATCAGAGAGCAGGACCAGAGAGGAAGTAGAAGAGCCAGGTGGTGGGCATGGAGACCCTCGTGAAGGGGAGAGGTTAGCGAGCTGTGTGTCCAGGAGAGCGGCACACGGGGAGAGCTCGAGCTGTGGACACTTCATGGACGCCGGGCACAAGGAGGGATCGAAAAGGATCCCTGGGAGTTCGGAGTCGGGTGGCCAGGACTTTGAAGGGCATAGAATGAGGCTAACACCTCTGAGGGGGAGAAGGATGTGAAGCGTGGAATATGCATAGCGAAATACAGAAGGTCCCTGCAGAGGGAGGTATAAAGTAGATTCAGAGGAAGCCTGTTCTAAACTAGATTTGCTACCTTGTCAAGAATGTAGTCGTTGTTGTTTAGATGTCAGAGCCAGGCGTCCCCCTGTGACAGGGACTGGAGGAGAAGGTCCCGGTGCCGAGTGGGCCCGATGCTACCGGCACGGGAGAGAGAGCTTCGTCTGCGAGTATCCTTCGGCCGACCCCGGATTGGGTGGTGTGCTATTCCCCAGTGACTGCTGCGCCATCATGAAAGAGCCTGGGGTTCAGTGGCTTGTGGAGAATGGAGAACCAGAGGGCTGGGTGACCCTGTGGAGGCTGCATGGGGTCACACACCCCTCAGACGACTCCAGGAGCATTTGGTGGGATTTATTGATCAATCAGTGAATCAATCAATGGTATTTATTGAGAGCTTCCTAGGTGCAGAGCATTGTACTAAGCTTGGGAGAGTACAGTGGAGCAGAAACAGCAGACGTGTTCTCTGGCCATAATAGAGCTCACATTCAAGAGATTAAGGGCGGAGCCCCACTGGTAACCTTTGTTGTTGTCACAGACTCCAAATGGGAAGAGGTCAATACCCTGGGGCCACGAGCAACTCCCCTCCCGCTGCCAGCCTAGGGTGGACTATCGGCCTCCTGGTGGCTTTTCATTCATTCATTCTATCTTATTGAGAGCTTACAGTGTGCAGGCACTGTATTAAGTGCTTGAGAGACTACAGTATAACCGAATTACCAGACGCATTCCCCGCCCACCATGAGCTTACCTATATGTGCATCGATTACAGATGCATGAATGGGGATTCGGTACCTATTCTCCCTCCTGGTTGGACTGGGAACCTCAGGTGGGGCCTGCATATCTAGTAGCTACCTTAGCACTTAGGAGCTGTCTACTTAGGATTGTAAACTCCTGGTGAGCAGGGATGATGCCCACCTCCTCTACTGTACTCTCCCAAGTGCTCAGTACAGTGCTCTGCACGTGGTAAAAGCTTATGCAGTACCATCGCTTGTTACTAGCGTTAGCCCTAACAATGGTGTCCTAATGGAGTGAACTTGGTTCAGAGAGCTTGACACCGGGGGGAACAGAGCCAGCCATTCCCTGACTTAGCCTTTGTCGTCGAGCAGTTGCAGAGGGCTGGTGCTGGTCGGAGACCTGGGATGGCGGGGGACCCGGGGTAGGGGGAAATTGGATGGGGACATGAGGAGGCGGGGAAAGGGAGAGGGAGGGACACTTGGAACCAGGGCACATTTCAGCAACCGAAGAAGCAGTGGGCCCTTTGGGCTGGGGCCCGGACCTGGGAGTCAGAAGGCCCTGGGTTCTAATCCCTGTTAGTTCTAATCCCTCTTTGTTTCCCTCTTTTTTTTTTTCCAGGGACCCAAAGAGTTGGCTTGGGTCCATGGGCTTGGACTCAGTAAGGCAGGATTAATCTCTCTTCCATTCTTTCTTTCCACAGAAAATCCCCAAATGGGTTTTGGGAAGAAAGGCCCTGTAGGAGTGATGACAAGAAATGATCCTTCTGGGCTCCAAATGGATATTTATTCCTGGGATCCAGCACTGATCTGGGGGTGAGCAACCTCAGTTAGTTCATCTGTAAAACAGAAATGATGAAATGATGAAAAGCATGGATTAAAATAGGAAGGCTCCCTTACGACACGGACTGAGCCAACCTGATTAACTTTTATCTACCCCACTGCTTAGTACAGTGGCTGGCATATAGTAAGTGATTAACAAATACTACACAAATGAAACAAACAAACAAACAAAGCCTCAAGCAGCTTAAATTATATAAACTCTTAGGCCAGCTCTCTCAGGGCTCTTGGTTTCTCTCTCATCCCCCTGCTCTTCCGGCACAGTCCTCCGATCTCCCACGTCTTCCTTTCTCTGCTCCACCCACTCGATAAGCACCACTGATGGATCGATTCTCTTCCCAGCCCGTCTTTATTTTACAGCAGCTGTTCAGTGCGTACTATGTGCAAAGCACTTTTTTAAGTGCCAGGGTAGATGCAAGCCAATCAAATCATACACTTGGGGCTCACAGTTTGAGTCGGTGAGAAGTAGGATTTAATCCCCATTTTTCAGATGAAGTAGCCGTGGTCCAAAGAAGTGAAGGGACTTGCTCAAAGTCACCTGCCAGGCACGTGGCAGATCGGGGATTAGAACACAGGTCCTGTGACTCCCAAACCCGGGCCTCCCTCTACTAGGGCCTGCTGTTTCTGCCAAGCCCCATCCTTCCGACTCTGCTCTCAATCCGTGTGGTGGGCCCTTTGTTGTTTGATGGGTTGGATGATAATGACAGCAGGCCCTTCGTCGTTTGGTTGATAATGACAACAGGCCCTTCAGCGTTTTGAGCGATCACTCGATAAGGATGGTGAGGCTTCCGTTGTTTGCGATGTAGTTTTTTGCGGACAGAGAGGTCCCGTGGGGAGAGCCCGAATCTGGGAATTGGGACACCCGGGTTTCAGCCCTGGTTCTGCCTGATGCGGGCCGAGACGACAAGTGCGTATTCTGTCACAAGCTGCGCTCCTGCCCGCCCAGCCACCAGAACTGGAAAACACTCCTCCACGTGGTGGCCTGAGGGACTCCCCATCGTTCCCATGAGCCCCCTGTGGGACGAGACCTTATCCAATCTGATAAGTTTGCATCTACCCCAGCACTACGTCGGATCTAATTCTAGCTCTGCCACTTGTCTGCTGTGTGACCTCAGGTAAGTCACTTCACTTCACTTCTCTGTGCCTTGGTTCCCTTATGTGTAAAATGGTGATCAAGAGTGCGATCCCATGTATGACAGGGACTATGTCCACCATGGTTAGCTTGTATCTACCCCAGTGCTTCCTACAGTGCCTGGCACAAAATAAGGAATTAATAAATAGCCTTTTTTTTAAAAAAAAAGGAGTGATGTAAGAGGCATTTGGCGGGTGGGCTTTAGTTCCAGAAAGCGGGCAATCCTGGGTACCGTCCATATTCTGCATGTTTGCGTAGCTTTCGAAAGAACTCTCTCATTATTAAGTATTTACATAATACACGAAATCCTGCCTAATCATGTAATTCATTCATCCAATCATGTTTATTGAGTGCCTACTATGTGCAGAGCACTGTACTAAGCGCTTGGGAAGGACAAATCAGCAACATGTAGAGACGGTCCCTACCTAACAGTGGGCTCACAGCATAGAAGGGGGAGACAGACAACAAAACAAAACAAGTCATCACAAGAACTCTGCTTCAGAAGCCCCCTCCCCTGGGCTCAGTGGTGAGCCCCCTGCTGCCCTAAGGAAGGAAGAAACCCTTCCCCAACCCCTGGCATCTGCGGCAGTCACAGCGGGGAAGAGACTTGGGGAGGAATCAGCCGGTATAGCAGTGGGGAAGGTAAGCAGGGTGGTCTAGCAGATGGAGCCTGCACCGGGAGACAAAAGGACTCGGGTTCTCATCCCAGCTCCACTGCTTGTTTGCTGGGTGATCTTTGATAAGTCGCTTCACTTTTGTGGGCCTCAATTTCCTCCCCTGGAAAATGGGGATGAAGACCGTGAGCCCCATATAGGACATGAACTGTGTCCAACTTGATTAGCTTGTTTCTACCCCAGCATCTAGTACAGTGCCTGGCACATAGTAAGCACTTAACAACAGATACCACCTCTTTGTTTCCCTCTTTTTTTTTTCCAGGTGCCCAAAGAGTTGGCCTGGGTCCATGGGCTTGGACTCAGTAAGGCAGGATTAATCTCTCCTCCATTCTTTCTTTCCACAGAAAATCCCCAAATGGGTTTTGGGAAGAAAGGTCCTGTAGGAGTGATGACAAGAAATGATCCTTCTGGGCTCCAAATGGATATTTATTCCTGGAATCCAGCACTGATCTGGGGGTGAGCAATCTGTGTTTTTATGTATTGCGGGAGTTTCTCTGTGCCTATGTTTCCCTAGGCAGGGGTCGATTTGATCATAATAATCAAGTAGGGTCAGGTTGGAGGGGGGAAGTCTGAGGAGGGAAGAAAAGGCATTGTTTCCTCTGTGTCGGGTTTGTGACGGCAATTCTACCTCGTTGTTTCCAGCCTTAAACAGAACCCTCTTTTGTACATTTTTATACTTCTAGAAAAGAAGTTAAATAACTTTTGACTGACATGGAGACAAGAAAAGAGACCATCGTTTCCTCCCTGTCCTGATATGCGTGTCCCATACCACCAAGGAATTGCCAGGGTAAGCCTCGGCCTCAGGGGCTTCAGATACACCGCACCCCACCCACGAGGGATGGGGAATCTGGTGCTGTCCTGCCGACCCAGGGACCTCAGTCTCGGCAGTTGAGCCAGACACGGACGTGCCCAAGAGGGTGTGTTAGTGGCTCAGGCCCTTCACTTTTATTCGTTCATTCAGTCAGTCATATTTATTAAGTGCTTTCTTTGTGCAGAGTGCTGTTCTAAGTGCTTGGGAAAGTACATTACAACAATAAAGAGTGACAATCCCTGCCCACAAGGAGCTCACAGTCTTGCAGGGGAGGGAGGGCAGGGATGGGGGAGACAGACATCCATACAAATGAATAGACATAACAAATAAATAAAATGACAGAAATATGAATAATTGCTGTGGGGCTTGGAGAGGAGGGAAGAGCACAGGGAGCAAGTCAGGACAACCCAGAAGGGAGAGGGAGGTGAGGAAGAGTGGGGCTTAGTCTGGTAAGGCCTCTTGGAGGAGATGTGCCTTCAGTAAGGTTTTGAAGGAAAGCGACAGTAATTGTGTGGTGGATTTGAGGAGGAAGGTCGTTCCAGGCCAGAGGTAGGTCGTGGTCCAGGGGTCATTGACAGGACAGGGGAGATGGAGGCACAGTGAGAAGGTTAGCAGCAGAGGAGTGAAGTTTGCAGTCTGGGTTGTAGGAAAGAAGTGAGGTGAGGTAGGAGAGGGCAAGGTGATAGAGTGCTTTAACAGCAATGGTGAGGAGTTTTTATTTGATACAGAGATGGAAGAGCAACCAATCTTAGTGATGTTGTGAAGGTGGGACCGACAGGATTGAGTATGTGGGTTGAATGAGAAAGCAGAGTCAAGGATAACATCAAGGTCACGGGTCTGTGAGACGGGAAGATAGTGGTGCTGTCTACAGTGAGGGGAAAGTCCAGGAGAGGATTTCTGTTTCCTGTTTCTGCTACCAGCAGCAGAGAGCAGATAGCATCCCAGGAGAGAAATGACTTTTTTATTTCTTTTTAATGATATTTGTAAAGCACTTACCTCTTGCCCAGGCACTGTTCTGAGTGATGGGCTAGATACAAACTAATTGGGTTGGACACAGTCCCTGTCCCACATGGGGCTCACAGTTTTAATCCCCATTTTCCATGTGAGGGAAGTGAGGCCCAGAGAAGGGAAGTGGCTTACCCTAGGTCACACAGCAGACAAGCGGCAGAACCGGGATTAGAATCCAGGTCCTTGGACTCCCGGGCCCATGCTCTTTCCACTAGACCACGCTGCTTCTCAGTACTTGGTGCATAGTATGCATTTAACAAATACCACAATTGTTAATTATTCCAAGTATTGTTATTATTATAATTCCTACAAGAGAGGTATAACACTGTTTCCCCCATTTACCCTGGAAAAAAAGTTATCTTAGTGAATGGGAGAGATGGTATTTAAGTGCTTACTGTGTATCAAGCACTCTTCTGAAAACTGGGGTTGATACAGTTAATCAGGTTGGACACAATCCCCATCCCACATGGGGTTCACAGTCTTCATCTCCATCTTGCAAATAAAGTTAAGTAAAGAAAAGTGAAGAGACTTGCCTAGGGTCACCCAGTAGACAGGTGGCAAAGCTGGAACTAGAACCCAGGTCCTTCTGCCTCCCAGGCCTGTGCACTATCCACGAGGCCAGGCTGCTTCTCAGTCCTTGGCACAGAGTGAGCACTTAACGAATACCACAGGTATTAATAATTACAATTGTTATTACAAGAGAAGTATAAGATGGTTTCTCCCACTTAGCCTCAAAAACCTGAGCTAAGTGGGTGGGAGAGGTGAATAAACAAGATGTAAATTATGAAGACAAAGTCTCCTGTTGAAGGTGGCGGGTGACCCTCGGCCCTGACACTTTGAACCTGAGGAGGCACCTTCTCACTGGGGCATGGAAGAGGAGGAGGAGGAGGAGCAGGGGGGTGGGGAGGAGGAGAAGAGGGAGAAGAAATAGGAAGAGGAGACATAGGGTTGGGGAGGGCGGAGATGAGGAGGAGGAGGACTATTAAGCATCTCAGTCTCCCATGTGCAGAAAGAGCACTGTGCCAAAGGCTGGGAAAGAATGTACAGGTGAGAACTGAAGAGAGCCTTAATAATGATTATGGCACTTGTAAGTGCTGGGGTTGATTCAAGTTATTCAGGTTGGGCACAGTCCCTGTCTCATGTGGGGCTTACTCTCTTAATCCCCATTTTACAGATGAGATAACTGAGGCACAGAAGTTAAGTGACTCAGATTAGTGGCTAGAGCATGGGCCTGGGAGTCAGAAGGTCATGGGTTCTAATCCTGCCTCCACCCCCTTTGGGCTGTGTGGCCTTGGGCAAGTCACTTCACTTCTCTGTGCCTTCAGTAACCTCATCTGTAAAATAGGAATGAAGAATGTGATCAGTCTGTGGGACATGGACTGTGTTCCACTGGATTTGCTTGTATCCACCCCAGTGCTTAGTACAGTGCCTGGCACATAGTAAGTATTTGATAAATACTATTATTGTTATTATTATTATTATTAACCAAGCAGCAGACATGTGTTGGAGCCAGGATCAGAACCCAGGTCCTTCAGACTCCCAGGCCCATGCTCTATCCACTAAGCCATGCTTTAACTGCCATCTCTATGTGGATGGTTCCCAAATCTACCTCTCCAGCTTGGACCTCGCTCTCTTTTTTTCTTAATTCATTCATTCAGTCAGTCATTCATTCAATTGTATTTATTGAGTGCTTACTGTGTGCAGAGCACTGTACTAAGCGCTTGGGAAATACAAGTCAGCAACATATAGAGATGGTCCCTACCCAGCAATGGGCTCATAGTCTAGAAGGGGGGAGACAGACAACAAAACAAAACAAGTAGACAGGTGTCAAAACCATCAGAATAAATAGAATTATAGCTATCTGCACATCATTAATAAAATAGAGTAGTAAGTAACTACAAGTAAAGTAATAAATATGTACAGATTTATACAAGTGCTGTGGAGAGGGGAAGAGGGTAGGGCAGAGGGAGGAGGAGAGGAAAAGGGGGACTCAGTCTGGGAAGGCCTTCTGGAGGAGGTGAGCTCTCCGTAGGGCTTTGAAGGGAGGAAGAGAGCTAGTTTGGCGGATGTGTGGAGGGAGGGCATTCCAGGCCAGGGGAAGGACATGGACCAGGGGTCAAGGGTGGGACAGGCGAGAACGAGGCACAGTGAGGAGGTTAGCAGCGGCAGAGGAGCAGAGGGTGCGGGCTGGGTTGTAGAAGGAGAGAAGGGAGGTGGGGTAGGAGGGGGTGAAGTGATGGAAAGCCTTGAAGCTGAGAGTGGGGAGTTTTTGCTTGATTCGTAGGTTGACAGGCAACCACTGGAGATTTTTGAGGAGGGGAGTGATATGCCCAGAGCGTTTCTGTGGACAGATAATCTGGGCAGCAGAGTGAAGTATAGACTGAAGTGGGGAGAGACAGGAGGATGGGAGATCAGAGAGGAGGCTGATGCAGTAATCCAGTCGGGATAGGATGAGAGATAGAACCAGCAAGGTAGTGGTTTGGATGGAGAGGAAAGGGCGGATCTTGGCGATGTTGCGGAGGTGAGATCGGCAGGTTTTGGTGACGGATTGGATGTGTGGAGTGACTGAGAGAGCGGAGTCGAGGATGACACCAAGGTTGTGGGCTTGTGAGATGGGAAGGATGGTAGTGCCGTCTGCAGTGATGGGCAAAGTCAGGGAGAGGACAGGGTTTGGGAGGGAATATAAGGAGCTCGGTCCTAGACATGTTGAGTTTTAGATGGTGGGCAGACATCCAGATGGAGATGTCCTGAAGGCAGGAGGAGATTTGAGCCTAGAGGGAGGGAGGGGGAGAGAGCTGGGGCAGAGATGTAGATTTAGGTGTCATCTGCATAGAGATGATAGTTGAAGCCGTGGGAGTGAATGAGTTCCCCAAGGGACTGAGTGAAGATAGAGAACGGAAGGGGACCTAGAACTGATCCTTGAGGAACCCCTACAGTAAAAGGATGGGAGGGAGGAGGGGGAAGGAGGAGCCCACGAAGGAGACTGAGAATGAATGGCCAGAGAGATAAGAGGAGAACCAGGAGAGGATGGAGTTTGTGAAGCCAAGGTGGGATAGCGTGTTGAACAGAAGGGGGTGGTCCACAGGGTCGAAGGCAGCTGAGAGGTTGAGGAGGATTAGGATATTTTTTTAAGTGCTTACAATGTGCCAGGCACTGTACTAAGCCCTGGGGTAGAAACAGGCTAATCGGGTTGGGCACATTCCCTGTCCCACTGGGGCTCATAGTCTTAATCCCCATTTTGTTGATGAAGTCACTGAGTCACAGAGGAAGTGAAGTGACTTGCCCAAGGTCACGCAGCAGATGAGTGGCAGAGCAGGGATTACAACTCATGTCTTTCTGACTCACAGGCCTGTGCTCTATCCATTAGGCCATGTTGCCTCACAGTTCCTCCTGCCATCCTGTGAGCCTGTCCTCTAGACCGTGAGCAGGGAATGTGTCTGTCTGTTCTTGTATTGCATTCTCCCAAGGGCTTAGTATAGTGTTTTGCACACAGTAAGGGCTCAATAAATATGATTGAATGATCAAATGAAGGACACCTCTACTCGGATGTCCCGCCGACACCTCAACCTTAACACGTCCAAAATAGAACTCCTCGTATTCCCACCCAAACGTTCCTTATTTTGCCCCAAACGCTAATCCTCTGATTTCTTTCCCATCCTTGTACACAATGTCACCATCCTCCCTTCCCTTCAAGCCTGTAACCTCGACGTTATGCTCAGCTCATCCCTCATTCCGTATCCTTGGAATTATCCTAGGCTCATCCTTCATTCAACCTGCATATTCAATTTACAACCAAATCCTGGAGGTTTTATCTTCACATTTCTAAAATCCACCCTTTCCTCTTCATCCAAACTGCTACACCAGATCCAAGCATTTATCCTATCCTGAAGGGATGGGAGTTTGGCTGGTTGTAGTGGATAGAGCACGAGCCTGGGAGTCGGAATGTTGTGGGTTCTAGTCCCAGCTCTGACACTCATCTGCTGCATTGACTTGGGCAAATCACTTCACTTCTCTGTGCCTCAGTTCCCTCATCTGTAAAATGTTGGACTGTGTCCAACCCTATTTGCTTGTATCCAACCCAGTGCTTAGTATAGTGCCTGGCACACAGTGAGTGCTTAACAAATACCATAACAATGATAATTATTATTATTACTACTAACAATAATGGGCTCATAATTCTGGACCACATCAGACACCGGCCCTATTTCCTCCCCTCAGTTTTCCCCCTACCCCGACCCCGTAACCAAATATCAGCCCTAATTACCCTCCCCCTACACCAGACATTGGTCCTTTTTCACCTCCAGGTAGGATCCTGGGAACACATTCTTCGTAGGCTGCACAAAGGTCACAGGTCCAAGTACAGAGATGAAATAGAAGGGAGGGTGAGCTGGGGAAAAGAGGGCTTAATTGGGGAAGGCCTCTGGGAGGAGACGTGACTTTGGAAGGTGGGGAGAGTAGCGGTCTGGTGTAGATGGAGGGGGAAGGAATTCCAGGCAGGAGGAAGGATGAGGGAAGGGGGTCGGCGGTGAGATAGATGAGATGGAGGCAGTTAGCAATGTAGCACTAGAGAAGCAAGATGTTCAGACTGGGTTGTAGTAGGAAATCAGTGAGATGAGGTTAGGAGAGGGCGAGTCGATTGAGAGTTTTAAAGCCAACGGTAAGGAATTTCTGTTTGATCCCCATTTTATGGATGAGGTGACTGAGGCACAGAGGACATAAGTGACTTGCCCAAGATCACACAGCAGACAAGTGGTAGAGACAGGATCAGAACTCAGGTCCTCTGACTCATGGGCCCGAGTTCTTACCACTAGGTCATGCAGCCACTTATTCTTAGACCTGTCTTCCTGTGGGTATGGATTCTGCATGTTTACCATGGAGGAGGGTAGTAACATTACAGTAATAATGGTACTTGTTAAGCCCTTACTATGTACCAAACAATGTTCTAATCTCTGGGGTAGATACGAGTTAATCAGATTGGACACAGTCTCTGTCCCGTATGGGGCTCCCAGTCTTAATCCCCATTTTCCAGATGAAGTAACTGAGGCTCAGAGAAGTAAGTGACTTGCACAAGGTCACAGAGCTGTCACGTGGCAGAGCCGGGATTAGAACCCAGGTCCTTCTGACACCCAGGACCGTACTCTATCCTTTAAGCCAATATTTCCTTGGCCAACATAACTCCTCTCTGGGTCTTGGCTAATTTCTAGAAGAGAGTAAGAAGTTTGGTGAATGATAGGTGTGGTATTTGTGGCTTGTGCCAAACTGGGGTAGAGAGAAAATAAATAGGTCCCACATTGGGACTCACAGTTCAGAACAGGTCTTGAATCCCCATTTTGCAGATGAGGGAACCGAGGTGCCGAGAAGTGAAGTGACTTGTCCAAGGTCACATGGCAGACAACTGATGGTGCTGAAATTTTGTATCCCCCCACCCCAGTGCTTAAAACAGTGATTTGCACATAGTAAGTGCTTAACAAATGCCATTATTATTATTATTAGAACCCAACCCAAGTCCTCTGACTCCCTGACTTGTGCTCTGCACTCAGTAAGCTCTCAATAAATATGACCAATTGATTGGTTGCTCTTTCCACTAGGCCACACCCCTTCCTCCACATACTAGTTAAAAATCAATCAAAGGTGTTTATTGAACGCTTAGTACGTGCAGAACACTGTACTCAGCACTTGGGGGAGTACAATACAATAGAATTAGTAGACATGTTCCCTGCCCATAAGGAGCTTATATTCTGGAGTCTGATAAACCAGCGTTTTGAATTTCCTATTTCTGCTTATTGGAGCTTCAATATTTTTGGCTTCATAAATGTGATGAATGTGAGGCAGGGGACAGAAATGAGAAGGGTCGTGGGAGGAACTGGGATTTTGAGGTTTTTCTGCTGCTTGGTTTGTTCCCTAGCAGATAGAGCACGTGCCTGGCTGTCGGGACCTGGCTTCTGATCCCAGCTCTGCCACTTGTCTGTAATTTATTTATTTATATTAATGTCTGTCTCACCCTCTGGTCTGTAAGCTCTTTATGGGCAGAGAATGTGTCTGTTATATTGTTCTACTGTACTCTCCCAAGGGCTTAGTACAATGTTCTGCAACTAGTCAGTGCTCAGTAAATGGGATTGGCTGACTAAGGGGGACATTAGGCAAGTCACTTCACTTCTCTGGGCCTCAGTGACCTCATTTGTAAAATGGGGATTAAGACTGTGAGCCCCACAGTCTTGGGGGACATAGACTGTGTCAAACCTTATTAACTTGTATGTACCCCAGCTCTTAGAACAATGCCTGGCACAGAGTAAGTGCTTAACAAATACCATTCATTCATTCATTCATTCATTCATTCATTCAGTCTTATTTATTAAATTCTTCCTGTGTGCAGAGCACTGTACTTTGGAGAGTTATGGAGAGTCCAATACAACAGTGGGCAAATACGTTCCCTGCCTACCTCCTAGTTAGACTGTTCCCTATGTGGGACACGGGCTTTGCTTCACTGTTATTATTATTATTATTATTATTATTATCATTATTATTATTATTATAACCATCATCGTCATCATCATTATGAGTCCCAAATGGAACAGGGACCATGTCTGACCTGATTATCAGGTGGGTACAGTGCTTGTCCCACAGCCTAAATCAGAGAGAAACCAGGTGTTGAGTCCCGTTTTACAGATGAGGGAACAGAGACTCTGCTAAGTGAGATGATGATGATGGTATTTGTTAAGCACTCACTATGTGTCAAGCACTGTTCTAAGACCCTGGGTAGACACAAGCTCATCAAGTTGGACATTTCCCTGTCCCACATGTGTCTCGCAGTCTTAATCTTCAGTTTACAGATGAGGATACTGAGGCCCAGAGAAGGGAAGGTCCGAGGTCGCCCAGCAGATGGGTGGAGCCGCGATTTAAAGCCAGAACCTCTGACTCCCAGCCCTGCATTTCTTCCACAAGGCCAACAGTTGGATGTATTGCTGGTGATATTATGTGTAGGCTTGGAAGTCTTTACTTATCATTCAGAGGTTTTATTATACACCTACATCACTCCAACCAAAATCAACCCAGAATTATGCCAGTAAAATCACCCCGGAGGTTCAATTATGAATAGGCATTAATTTAGGATTGCTCCCCATTTTACAGCTGAGATGATTGAGGCCCAGAGAAGTGAAGTGACTTATGCAAGGTCACCCAGCAGACCAGGGACAGAGCTGGAATTAGAACTCAGGTCCTTCTGACCACCAAGCCTGGGCTCTAGCCGCTAGTCCTTGCTGTGTCTGCTGGTAGAGTGTTCCCCAACCTCCTTCTAGCCCCAGGGTAGTTGCCCGACTAGGCATGGAGCTCTGTTCCTCTTCAGCCTGGCTTCCTCTCTCTTTTTTCTTATTCTTTTAAATGACATTTGTTAAGTGCTTACTATTTGTCGAGCACTGTTCCAAGTACTAGAGTAGCTGCACGTTAATCAGGTAGGACAGCCAGTCAGTGGTATTTACTGAGCACTTACTGTGTGCAGAGTCATGTACTGAGCGCTTGGGAGGCTTTCCCCGACTAAGCCCTCCTTTCCTATTCTCCCACTCCCTTCTGCATCACCCTGACTTGCTCCCTTTATTCATCCCCCGGCTCAGGCTCACAGCACTTAGGTCCCTACCTGTCACATATTGATTTCTATCATTGTCCGTCTTCCCCTCTAGACTCAATAAATACGATTGATTGATTGATTGAGTGTAAGCTCATTGTGGGCAGGGAATGTGTCCCCCTCTAGACTGTAAGTTCTTTGATGGCAGGGATAGGGTCTTCCAATGCTATCCTCTTGCAGTCTCCCAAGTGTGTAGCATAGCCCTCTGTACACAGCTGACTTCAGCTTCTTGAAGGCAGGGCTCTTGTTTACTAACTCTAATGTGCTCTCCCAAGTCCAAGGTACAGTGCTCTGCCCATAGTAGACTGTAAGCTCTTGGAAGGCAGGGATCGTGCCTCCTAATGCTATCAGACTCTCCCGATTGCTTAGGACAGTGCTCCTCATATGTTTGATCATAATGCTCCTCGAAGGCAGGGATCGTGTCCACAGTTCCTCACACACTTGGCAAGAGGCAGAATTGGCAATCCTCGGAATGATTGGTCAGTTGTGAGAAGAGACTTAAAAGGGTCTGGAAATGAATTTAAAATAAGAATAGCCTCAGGCAATTGGAGAAGGAGGATTCATTCATTCAGTCATATTTATTGAGTGGTTACTGTGTGCAGAGCACTGTACTAAGCACTTGGGATTGTGCAATAAACAGACACATTTCCTGCCCACAATGAGCCCACAGTCTAGAGGGGGAGAGACAGACATTAATATAAATAAATAAAATTACAGGTGTGCACATAAGTGCTGTGAGACTGGGAGAGGGGAAGAACAAAGGAAGCAAACAAGTCAGGGTGATGCAGAATGCACTGGGAGAAGAGGAAAAGAGTGTTTAGTCAGGGAAAGCCTTTTGGAGGAGATGAGCCTTCAATAAGGCTTTATACTCGATGGTGATACCGAAGGGTGTTTTGAACACCAAATACTCCACTTGATGTCTGGGGAACATATTTTTTGTTTTGATCCTCCTTCCCTTTACACTATAGGCTCATGTCTGTCTCAAGAACCGTGTTTCAAAAGCCCCCTCCCCTGGGCTCAGTGGTGAGCCCCCTGCCACCCTAAGGAAGGAAGAAACCCTCCCCCATGCAGCTGTGGCAGACAAGGCAGGGAAGGGACTTGGGGAGGAGTCGGCCCGTGTAGCAGTGGAGAAGGGAAGCAGCGGGACCTAGTGAATGGAGCTCGGGCCTAGGAGTCAGAAGTACTCGAGTTCCCATCCTGGTTCCGTGGCTTGAGAGTTGGGTGAACTCAGGTGAGTCTCTTAACCTCTCTGTGCCTCAGTTCCTTCATCTGTAAAACGGGGATAAAGACAGTGAGCCCCACATAGGACATGGACTGAGTCCAACCCAATTAGCTTGTATCTACCCCGGCGTCTAGTATGGTGCCTGGCACATAGTAAGCCCTTAACAATAGATACCACCTCTTTTTTTTCCTGTCTTTTATTTTTTTTCAATGGAGCAAAGAGTTGGCATGGGTCCATGGGCTTGGACTCAGCAAAGCAGGATTAATCTCTCTTCTGTTCTTTGTTTCCACAGAAAATCACCAACTGGGTTTTGGGAAGAAAGGCCATGTGGGATTTATGACAAGTTACAATCACTCTGGGCTCCAAAGGAATATTTATTCCTGGGATCCAGCAATGATCTGGGGGTGAACAATCTGTGATTTTATTTGCCGCAGGGATGTGGGTATCGGGAGATTCGCTGTGCCTGTGCTAATATAGGCAGGGTTAGATTTGATTGTAATAATCAAGGAGGGTCACGTTGGAGGGGGGAAGTATGAGGAGGGAAAGAAAGATATTGTTTCCTTTGTGTCCGGTTGGTCGTGGTAAATCTATCTTCTTGTTCCCAGCCTTAAACTGAGCCCCCCTTTTTTTATGTTTTTATACTTCCAGAGAAGAAGTTAAGAAAGTTTTGACTGACACAGAGCCAAGAAAAGAGACCATCATTTCCTCCCCATCCTGAAATGCGTGTCCCACACCACCAAGGAATTTCCAGGGTAAGCCTGGGTTCCGGGGGCTTCAGGTAAGGGGTCCCCCCCACGGTGGAGGGTGGGGGGCGGGGGGCGGGACGGGGAATCTGGTGCCGTCCTGCTGACCCAGGGACCTCAGTCTCAGACTGGCCCAAGAGGGTGCTCGAAACCCACTAGGCCTCTCATTAGTGGCTCGGGGCCTTCTTTTTTATGCATTCATTCATTCAGTTGTATTTGTTAAGTGCTTACTTTGTGCAGAGCACTGTACTAAGCACTTGGGAAAGTACAGTGCAACAATAAAGAGTGACAATCCCTGCCCACAACTTGCTCACAGTCTGGAGGAGACAGACAGCCACACAAATGAACAGACATCAATTCAAATAAATAAAATGACAGATATAGACATAAGTGCTATGGGGCTGGGAGATGGGGGAAGAGCAAAGGGAGTAAGTCAGGGTGATGCAGAGGGAAGCGAGAGATGAGGAAGAGTGGGGCTTAGTCTGGGAAGGCCTCTTGGAGGAGATGTGCCTTCGGTAAGGCTTTGAAAGGGGGCAAGAGTAATCGTATGGTGGATTTGAGGAGGGAGGGCGTTCTAGACCAGAGGTAGGATGTGGGCCAGAGGTTTTCAGCGAGATGGGAAAGATGGAGGCAGAGTGAGAAGGTTAGTATTAGAGGAGCGGAGTGTGAGGGCTGGGTTGTAGGAGAGAAGCAAGATGAGGTAGGAAGGGGTGAGGTGATGGAGTCCTTTAACAGCAATGGTGTGGAGTTTTTATTTGATACGCAGGTGGATGAGCAACCATTAGAGGTTTAGGTTTTTGAGGAGGGAGAAGATATGTCCTGATGGTTTCTATAGAAAGATGATCCAGGCAGCGGAGTGAAGTCTGGACCAGACTGGGGAGAGGCAGGAGATCGGGAGGTCAGCAAAGAGGCTGATGCAGCAATCTAGTCAGGATAGGATGAGTGATTATATTAACGTGGTAGCAGTTCGGGATGGAGAGGAAAGGGTGGATTTTAGCAATGTCGCTTAGGTGGGACCGACAGGATTTGGTGATGGATTGAACGTGTGGGTTGAATGAGAGAATGAAGTCAAGTAAGTCACCGTGGTTATGGGTTCATGAGACAGGAAGGACGGTGGTGCCTTCTACAGTGAGGGGACAGTCCGGGAGAGGACTTTCCATTTCCACTACTATGAGCAGATAGTGTCCCGGGAAAGACACTATCTGGTATTTTTAATGGAATTTTAATGGTATTTTTAAAGCCCATACCTGGGCCAGGCGTTGTAGGAAGTGCTGGGCTAGATACAATCTAATCTGGTTGGACACAGTCCCTGTCCCATATGGGGCTCACCGTTTTAATCCCCATTTTCCAGACAGGTGAACTGAGGCCCCGAGAAGTGAAGTGGCTTGCCCTACATCACACAGCAGACGAGTGGCGGAACCGGGATAAGAATCCAGGTCCTTCTGACTCCCGGGCCCGTGCTCTATCCACTAGGCCATGCTACATCTCAGTGCTTGTTGCATAGTAAGCACGTAACAAATACAACAAGCATTAATTATTCCAAGTATTATTATTATTACAATTACTACAAGAGACGTAGAAGACTGTTTCCCCCACTCACCCTCAAAAAACTTATCTTACTGGGTGGGAGAGGTGGTATTTGTCAAGAGCTTTCTATGTATTAAGCATTAAGCACCCTTCTGAGTCCTGGGGTTTACACAAGCTAATCAGGTTGGAAGCAATCGCCATCCCACATGGGGCTCACAGTTTTCATCTCCATTTTCCAAACGAAGTTAAGTAAAGAGAAGTGAAGTCACTCACCCACCGTCATCCAGCAGATGGGTGGCACAGCTCAAATTAGAATCCAGGTCCTTCTGACTCCCAGGCCTGTGCTCTGGTCCTCTAAGCCATGCTGCTTCTCAGGCTGTAATAATAGTAATAATAATATGATAATAATGGCCTTTATTAAGCGCTTACTATGTGCAAAGCACTGTTCTAAGCGCTGGGGAGGTTACAAGGTGATCAGGTTGTCCCGCAGGGGGCTCACAGTCTTAATCCTCATTTTACAGATGAGGTAACTGAGGCCCAGAGAAGTTAAGTGACTTGCCCAAAGTCACACAGCTGACAATTGGCGGAGCTGGGATTTGAACCCATGACCTCTAACTCCAAAGTCTGTGCTCTTTCCACTGAGCCATGCTGGCACATAGTAAGCACTTCACAATGACCACAATTATTGATAGTTACAATAAACATTACAAGAGAAGTATAAGATGGTTTCTCCCGCTAACCCTCAAAAAACTTAGCTTAGTGCTTGGGAGCAATGAATAAACGAAGTGAAAACGATGAACACAAAGTCTCCTGTTGAAGTTGGCGGGTGACCCTCGGCCCTGAGACTTTGAACCCAAGAATCTGTGAAGGAGTTGATGATGGGTAATTTTGGAGCCTTGCACAGTGCCACCTATACTGCCTTGGTCTTTCCAAGAGTCATCTTCTCACTGGGGCATGGAAGAGAAGGAGGACGATCAGGGGCCGGGGGAGGGGCAGAAGCTAGCAGGAAGAGTAGGGTTGAGGTGGGGACTTGGAGAAGGAAGACTATTAAGCATCTCTGTCTCCCATGTGCAGAGAGAGCACCGTGCCAAGCGCTGGGAAAGAATGAACAGGGGAGACCTGAAAGGAATCTTAGTAGTAATTATGGTACTTGTTAAGCGCCTAATATGTGCCAAGCTCTGTGGTAAGTGCTGGGGTGAATTCAAGTGAATCAGGTTGGGCACAGTCCCCGTCTCATGTGGGGCTCAGACTCTTACTCCCCACTTTACAGATGAGGTAAATGAGGCATAATGGATGGAGCATAGGCCTGGGAGTCAGAAGGTCATGGGTTCTAATCCAGGCTCCACCACCTGTATGCTTTGTGGCCTTGGGCAAGCCACTTCACTGCTCTGTGCCTCAGTTACCTCATCTGTAAAATGGGGATGAAGATCGTGAGCCCTGTGTAGGACATGGACTGTGTCCAACTGGATTTGCTTGTGTCCACCCCAGCACTTAGTATGGTGCCGGCACATAGTAAGTGCTTAACAAATACCATTATTGTTAATATTATTATTTATGATTACCCAAGCAGCAGACATTTGACAGAGTCTGGATTAGAACCCATGTCCTTCAGACTCCCAGGTCTATGCTCTATCTAGAAGTAGCATGGCTCAGTGGAAAGAGCACTGGCTTTGGAGTCAGAGGTCATGGGCTCAAATCCCGGCTCCTCCAACTGTCAGCTGTGTGACTTTGGGCAAGTCACTTAACTTCTCAGTGCCTCAGTTACCTCATCTGTAAAATGGGGATTAAGACTGTGAGCCCCCCGCGGGGCAACCTGATCACCTTGTAACCTCCCTGGGGCTTAGAACAGTGCTTTGCATCTCTTTTCAGGTATCCTGCTGACACCTCGAAGTTAACACGTCCAAAATCAATCTCCTCATAGTTCCACCCAAACGCTCCTCTTCCAAATTCTTTTCCATCATTGCAGACAGCGCCACCATCCTCCTTGCCTCTCTAGCCTGTAACCTCGACATTATCCTCGGCTCATCCTTCGTTCTACGTGCATATTCAACCTATCGCCGAATCCTGAGGTTTTATCTTCATATTTCTAAAATCCACTCTTTCCTCTCCATCCAAACTGCTACCCCACAGATCCAAGCACTTATCGTATCCTGAAAGGATGGGAGGAGATTGGCCGTATGTAGAAGGTAGACTGCGGGCCCGGGAGTCAGAAAGTCATGGGTTCTAATCTCAGCCCTGCAGCTTTTCTGCTGCATGGCCTTGGGCAAGTCACTTCACTTTTCTGGGTCTCAGTTCCCTCATCTGTAAAATGGGAGTTCAGACTGTGGCCAATCCTATTTGCTTGTATCCAACCCAGTGCTCGGTACAGTGCCTGGCACATAGTAAGTGCTTAACAAATACTGTAATGATAATGATAAGGGTCTCATAATCCTGGACCACACCAGACACCGGCCCTGTTCCCTCGCCTCGACTCTCTCCCTATCTATCCCCTCCCTCAACCAAATATTGGCCATATTTCCCCTCCCCCTGTGCCAGAAATTGGTCCTATTTCACCTCCAGGTAGGATCTTGGGAGCACATTCTTCGTAGGCTGAACAAAGGTCACAGGTCCAAGTGCGGAGATGATGCAGAAGGGAGAGCGAGCTGGGGAAAAGAGGGCTTAATTGGGGAAGGCCTCTCAGAGGAGACGTAACCCGTGAAAGTGGGGTGATTAGCGGTCTGGTTTAGATGGAGGGGGAAGGAGTTCCCGGCCAGAGGGAGGAAGTGGGAAGGGAGTCGCCAGCGAGATGGAGGAGATGGGGGCAGAAAGCGAGGTAGCGCTAGGGGAGTGAAGCGTGCAGACTGGATTGTACTAGTCGATCAGTGAGGTGAGGTAGGACAGGGTGAGTCGATCGAGAGTGTTAAAGCCGATGGTGAGGGGTTTCTGTTTGAACACCATTTTACAGATGAGGTGACTGAAGGACAGGGAACTTAGGTGACTTGCCCAAGATCACACAGCAGACAAAGTGGTAGAGCTAGGAATAGAACCCAGATCCTCTGACTCCCGGGACTGAGTTCTTACCCCTAGGCCTATGTCTGTCTGTCTTCCTGTGGGAATGGATTCCCCTGCATGTTTACCATGGAGGAGGGTAGTAATTTTACAATAATAATGGTCCTTGCTAAGACCTTACTATGTACCAAACACTGTTCTAAGCTCTGGGGTAGATCCAAGGTAATCAGATTGGACATAGTCCCTGCCCCACGTGGGGCTTCCAGTCTTTATCCCCATTTTCCAGATGAGGTAACTGAGGCTCGGAGAAGTTAAGTGACTTGCTCAAGGTTACACAGCTGTCACATGGCAGAGCCGGGATTAGAAGCCAGGTCCTTCTTTCACCCAGGATCATGCTCTATCCATGAAAGCCGATATTTCCTTGGACAGATAGGACTCCTCTCTGGGCCTAGACTAATTTCTAGAATAGAGTACGAAGATGGGTGAATGATAGTTGTGGTATGTGTGACGTGCTAAATTGGGGGAGAGAGGAAATGATTCGGTCCCACATGGGGCTCACAGTTCAAAACGGGTCTTGAGTCCTTGTTTTGCAGATGAGGGAACCGAGGTACAGAGAAGTGAAGTGCCTTGCCCGAGGTTACACGGCAGACAAGTGGCGGAGCTGAGTCCTCTGACTCCCCGGCTGTTGATCTGCACACAGTAGGCCCTCAGTAAATATGATCGATCAATCGGTTGTTCTTTCCACTAGGCCATACCCCTTCCCCCACTTACCAGTTAAATATCAATCAAAGGTATTTGTTGAAAGCTTACTATATGCAGAGCACTGTACTAAGCACTTGGGGGAGTACAGTGCACTAGAATTGGAAAACGCGTTCCCTGCCCATAAGGAGCTGAATTTCTGGAGTCTAAAAACCCCAGCTTTTCCTATTTCCTATGGAGTTTCCTATTTCCGCTTTTTAGAACTTCAATATTTTTGGCTTCGTAAATGAGACGAATGTGAGGCAGGGGAGGGAAATGAGAAGGTGTTCCAGTAGGAACTAGGATTTTTGAGGCTTTTCTGCTTCTCTGTTTATTCTCTAGTGGATAGGGCATGGGCCTGGGAGTCGGGAGGACCCGGGTTCTACTCCCGGCTCTGCCGCTCCTCTGTAATGCATTCCATTTATATTAATGTCTGCCTCCCCCTCTAGACTGTAAGCTCGTTGTGGGCAGAGAATGTGTCTATTAGTTCTATTGTGCTCTCCCAAATGCTTAGGACAGTGTTCTGCACATACTAAGCGCTCAGTAAAGGTGATTGACTGAGGGGGACATTAGGCAAGTCACTTCACTTCTCTGGGCCTCAGTGACCTCATCTGTAAAATGGGGATTAAGACTGTGAGCCCCATGGGGGCATTGACTGTGTCAAACCACGATTACCTCGTAAGTAACCCAGAGCTTAGAACATTCATTCAATTGTATTTACTGAGCGCTTACTGTGTGCACAGCACTGTACTAAGCACTTGGGAAGTACAAGTTGGCAATAAATATAAATATATATAGAACAGTGCCCGGCAGGTAGCAAGTGCTGAACAACAATAACAATGATGGTATTTGTTAAGTGCTTACCATGTGCAAAGCACTGTTGTAAGTGCTGGGGAGGTAACAAGGCGATCAGGTTGTCCCACGGGGGGCTCACAGTTTTAATCCCCATTTTACAGATGAGGTAACTGAGGCACAAAGAAGTTAAGTGACTTGCCCAAAGTCACATAGCTGACAGTTGGAGGAGCCGGGATTTGAACCCATGACCTCTGACTTCAAAGCCCTTGCTCTTTCCACTGAGCCACGCTGCTTCTCCTGCTTCACGCTCCTGAACAAATGCTATTCATTCATTCATTCAGTCAGTCATATTTATTAAGTCCTTCCTGTGTGCAGAGCACTGTACCGAACACTTGGGAGAGTCCAATACAACAGTGGGCAGACACGTTCCTTACCTACCTCCTACATCCCATGTGGGACCCAGACTTCGCTTAACTGTCATCATCATCATCATCATCATCATCATCATCACTGTGCTTATGAACCCCACACGGGACAGGGACTCTGTCCAGCCCAGTCATCAGATGGGTACAGTGCTTATCCCACAGCCTGAGTAGGAGAGAAAGCAGGGATCGAATCCCTGTTTTACAAATGAGGGCACTAAGGCTGTCTTAAGTGAGGTGATGATGATGGGATTTGTTAAGCCCTTCCTATGCATCCAGCACTATTCTCAGGGTCGGGGTAGATCATCGAATTGGACACTTCCCTGTCCCACACGTGTCTCAGAGTCTTAATCTTCATTTTACAGAAGAGGATACTGAGGCCCAGAGAAGTGAAGGCCCGAGGTGACCCAGAAGACGAGCGGAGCCGGGATTAAAAGCCAGAAGCTCTGACTCCCAGCCCCGTATTCCCTCCACGAGGCCAGCCCTCGGTTATGTTGTCCGTGATGCTATGGGTAGAATTAGTCTTTACTTATCATTCAGAGGTTTTAGCATACCCCTCGTTGTTGTTGTCTTACGCTGTCGAATCTTGTCCGACCCATTGCAACGCCATGGATGCATCTCTCCCAGAATGCCCCACCTCCATCTGCAATCATTGCAGTAGTGTATCCATCTGATTTTCTTGGTACAAATACGGAAGCGGTTTGCCATTACCTCCTTCCACACAGTAAACCCGAATCTCTGCCCTCAACTCTCTCCCGTGCCACTGCTGCCCAGAACAGGTGAGTTTTGACTTGTAGCAGTTTTGCCTTCCACTCGCTAGCCACTGCCCAAGCTAGGAATGGAATGGGTAGACCTCCACCTGACTCTCCCTCCCATAGCCGAGGCCGTTAGACCACTGGAAACCCTCCAGGTGTGACCCTGAGAGGGTATCCTAACCCTAGGTCACCCCATCCGCAATCAACCGAGAATTACCCCGATAAAATCATCCTGGAGGTTTGATGATAAATAGGCATTAATTTAGGATTGATCTCCATTTTACAGATGAGGTGATTGAGGCCCAGAAAAGTGAAGAGACTTATCCAAGGTCACACAGCAGACCAGGGACAAAGCTGGAATTAGACCTTGGGTCCTTCTGACGTCCCAGCCTGGGATCTACCAGCTAGGCCTCACCGCTTCACCTGGTAGAGTATTCTCCTTCGTCCCTCTAGCCCCAGGGTTGTTGACCAGATTGGGAACAGAGCTCAGTTCCTCTTCGACCTGGCTTCCTCTGTCTTTTTTTCTATTTCTTTGAAATGGCATTTCTTCAGCACTTACTATTTGTCAAGCACTGTTCTAAGCACTGGAGTACATACAGGTTAATCAGGTAGGACAGTCAGTCAGTCAGTTGTATTTATTGAGCGCTTACTGTGTGCAGAGCTCTGTACTAAGCCCGCAGAAGGCCTTCCCCAACTGAGCCTCCTTTCCTCTTCTCCCACTCCCTTCAGCGTCGCCCTGACTCGCTCCCTCTATTCATCCCCTCCACCCGGCCCCACAGCACTTAGGCCCGTATTTGTCATTTATTTATTTCTGTTATGGTCCATTTCCCCCTCTAGCCCGTAAGCTCATGTGGGCAGGGAATGTGTCCGTTTTATCGTTCTGTTGTACTCTCCCATGCGGTTGGCCCAGTGCTCTGCATTCATTCATTCACTCGTTCAGTTGTACAGAGAAGCACCGTGGCTCAGTGGAAAGAGCACGGGCTTGGGAGTCAGAGGTCATGGGTTCAAATCACAGCTCCGCCACTTGTCAGCTGTGTGACCTTGGGCAATCCACTTAACTTCTCTGGGCCTCAGTTCCCTCATCTGTAAAATGGGAATTAAGACTGTGAGCCCCACGTGGGATAACCTGATTACCTTGTATCCCCCAAGTGCTTAGAACAGTGCTTTGCACATAGTAAGTGCTTAGCAAATACCATCATTATTATTATTATTATTATTGTTTATTGGGTGTTTACTGTGTGCAGAGCACTGGACTAAGCGGTTGAAAAGCACAGTTCAGCAATGAGCACACAGTCAATGAATACGACTGATTGATTGACTCTTTGTCCTGGCTCTCACCGTCTTTTTTTTTTCTCCCTTTCAAATGACTTTTGTTAAGTGCTTATTCTGTGTAAAAGCACTGTTCTAAGCACTGGAGTAGGTACAAGCTAATCAGGTTGGGCACAGTCCCTCTCCATTCATTCAGTCAGTCAGTCACTAGAGAAGCAGCGTGGCTCATTGGAAAGAGCACAGGCTTTGGAGTCAGAGGTCATGGGTTCAAATTCCTGCTCTGCCAATTGCCAGCTGTGACTTTGGGCAAGTCACTTAACTTCTCTGTGCCTCAGTTCCTTCATCTGTAAAATGGGGATTAAGACAGTGAGCCCCCCGTGGGACATCCTGATCACCTTGTAACCTCCCCGGTGCTTAGAACAGTGCTTTGAACATAGTAAGCGCTTAATAAATGCCGTCCTTATTATTATTATTATTATTATTATTGAGTGCTTTCTGCATGCGGAGCACTGTACTAAGCAAATGAAAAGTAAAGTTCAAGAACAGAGGAGACCATACCTGCCCACAGTGGGCTTACTTTCTAGAAGACAGACAGCAAAAACCAGGAAGCAGGCATGAGTAGCATCTACATAAATAAATAGAATCAGAGCTATGTATACAAATCAGAACAACTTATACTTCCCAAGTGCTTAGTACAGTGCTCTGCACATAGTAAGTGCTCAATAAATACGATTGAATGAATGAACAAGTAAAACAGGTATTAACAGAAATAAATAGAATTCTAGATATGTACATATATACACAAGTGCTATGGGGGTGGGGGGCAAAGGGAGCAAGTCAGGAGAATCTGGGCTGGCAGGGGGCTTAGTCTGGGAAGGTTTGCCGGAGGAGGTAAGTCTTCAATAGGGCTTTGAAGTGGGGCATGGGGGTGGGGGGGTGGGGGTGGGGTGTGTGATTTGTTTGGTGGATATTGGACACTTCTCTGTTCCACATGGGTCTCACAGTCTTAAATCTCCATTTTACAGATGAGGGTACTGAGGTTCAGAAAACTAAAGTGACTTGCCCCAGGTCACACGGCAGACAAGTGGCAGAGGTGAGCTTAGAACCCGAGTCCTCTGACTCCTGGGCCGGTGATCTGCACACAGTAAGCCCTCAGTGAATGTGACAGATTGATGGGTGGCTCTTGTGAGTACAGTGCACTAGAATTGGAAAACGCGTTCCCTGCCCATAAGGAGCTGAATTTCTGGAGTCTCAGAATCCCAGCTTTTCCTATTTCCTATTGATTTTCCTATTTCTGCTTATTAGAACTTCAATATTTTTGGCTTCATTAATGTGGTGAATGTGAGGCAGGGGAGGGAAATGAGAAGGTTTGCCAGTAGGAACTGGGATTTTGAGTCTTTTCTGCTTCTCTGTTTGTTCCCTAGTGGATAGGGCACGGGTCTGGGAGTCAGGAGGATCTGGGTTCTACTCCTGGCTCTGCTCTATAATGTATTCATTTATATTAATGTCCGTCTCCCCCTCTAGATATTGTAACTTCATTGTGGGCAGAGAATGTGTCTATTATATAGTTCTATTGTACTCTCCCAAATGCTTAGGACAGTGTTCTGCACATACTAAGTGCTCAGTAAATGTGATTGCCTGAGGGGGACATTAGGCATGTCACTTCACTTCTCTGAGCCTCAGTGACCTCATCTGTACAATGGGGATTAAGACTGTGAGCCCCATGGGGGACATGGACTGTGTCAAACCACGATTACCTCATAAGTACCCCAGCACTTAGAACAGTGCCCGGCAGGTAGTGAGTGCTGAACAAATACTATTTATTCATTCATTGTCAGTCATATTTATTAAGTTCTTCCTGTGTGCAGAGCACTGTACCGAACACTTGGGAGAGTCCAGTACAACACTGGGCAGACACGTTCCCTACCTACTTCCTACTAGAAAACACCCCATGTGGGACCCAGACTTTAACTGTCATCATCATCATCATCATTGTGCTTATGAACCCCACACGGGACAGGGACTGTGTCCAGCCCGATCATCAGATGTGTGCAGTGCTTGTCCCACAGCCCGAGTAGGAGAGAAAGCAGGGATCAAATCCCTGTTTTACAGATGAGGGCACTAAGGCTGTCTTAAGTGAGGTGATGATGATGGGATTTGTTAAGCACTTCCTATGCATCCAGCACTCTTCTCAGGGCCGGGGTAGATCATCGAATTGGACACTTCCCTGACCCACGTGTGTCTTACAGTCTTAATCTTCCTTTTACAGGTGAGGATACTGAGGCTCAGAGAAGTGAAGGCCCTAGTTCACCCAGAAGACAAGCGGAGCCGGGATTAAAAACCAGAAGCTCGGACTCCCAGCCCTGCGTTCCTTCCATGAGGCCAGCCCTCGGTTATATTGTCAGTGATGCTATGGGTAGAATTAGTCTTTACTTATCATTCAGAGGTTTTAGCATACTCCTTGTTGTTGTTGTCTTACGCTGTCGAGTCGTGTCCGACCCATTGCGACACCATGGATGCGTCACTCCCAGAATGCCCCACCTCCATCTGCAATCGTTTTTCTTGGTAAAAATACGGAAGCGGTTTGCCATTGCCTCCTTCCACACAGAAAACCCAAGTCTCTGCCCTCAACTCTCTCCCATGCCACTGCTGCCCAGCACAGGTGAGTTTTGCCTTCCACTCGCTAGCCACTGCCCAAGCTAGGAATGGAACGGGTAGACCTCTGCCTGACTCTCCCTCCTGTAGTCGAGGCCGGGAGACTACCGGAAACTCTCCAGGTGTGACCCTGAGAGGGTATCCTAACCCTAGGTCACCCCATCCACAATCAACCGAGAATTACCCCGATAAAATCATCCTGGAGGTTCAATGATAAATAGGCATTAATTTAGGATTGATCTCCATTTTACAGAAGAGGTGATCGAGGCCCGGAAAAGTGAAGAGACTTATCCAGGGTCATGCAGCAGAGCAGGGACAAAGCTGGATTTAGAAATTGGGTCCTTCTGACGTCCCAGCCTGGTGTCTACCAAATGGGCCTCACCGCTTCTCCTGGTAAAGTATTCCCCTTCCTCCCTCTAGCCCCAGGGTTGTTGACCAGATTGGGAACGGAGCGCAGTTCCTCTTTGACTTGTCTTCCTCTGTCTTTTTTTCTATTTCTTTGAAATGGCATTTCTTCAGCACTTACTATTTGTCAAGCACTGTTCTAAGCACTGGAGTAGATACAGGTTGATCAGGTAGGACAGTCAGTCAGTCAATTGTATTTACTGAGTGCTTTCTGTGTGCAGAACACTGTACTAAGCCCCCGCAAGTCCTTCCCCGACTGAGCCTCCTTTCCTCTTCTCCCACTCCCTTCAGCATCGCCCTGACTTGCTCCCTCTATCCTGGCCCCACAGCACTGAGTCCCGTACCTGTCATTGATTTATTTCTGTTATGGTCCATTTCCCCGTCTAGCCCATAAGCTCATGTGGGCAGAGAATGTGTCCGTTTATCGTTCTGTTGTACTCTCCCATGCGGTTGGCCCAGGGCTCTGCATTCATTCATTCACTTGTTCAGTTGTACAGAGAAGCAACATGGCTCAGTGGAAAGAGCACGGGCTTGAGAGTCAGAGGTCATGGGTTCGAATCACAGCTCCGCACCTTGTCAGCTGTGTGACCTCAGGCAAGGCACTTAACTTCTCTGGGCCTCAGTTCCCTCATGTGTAAAATGGGGATTAAGACTGTGAGCCCCACATGGGATAACCTGATTACCTTGTATCCCCCAAGTGCTTAGAACAGTGCTTTGCACATAGTAAGTGCTTAGCAAATGCCATCATTATTATTATTACTATTATCATTTATTGAGTGTTTACTGTGTGCAGAGCACTGTACTAAGCAGTTGAAAAGTACAATTCAGCAACGAGCACACAGTAAGCACTCAATGAATATGACTGACTGACTCTTCGGCCTGGCTCTCACCCTCTTTTTATTTTTTCCCCTTTCAAATGACTTTTGTTAGGTGCTTATTCTGTGTAAAGCACTGTTCTAGTCACTGGAGTAGGTACACGCTAATCAGGTTGGGCATAGTCGCGCTCATTCACTCAGTCACTAGAGAAGCAGCGTGGCTCATTGGAAAGAGTTTTGGAGTCAGAGGTCAAGGGTTCAAATTCTGGCTCTGCTAATTGCCAGCTGTGTGACTTTGGGCAAGTCACTTAACTTCTCTGTGCCTCAGTTACCTCATCTGTAAAATGGGGATTAAGACAGTGAGCCCCCCGTGGGACATCCTGATCACCTTGTAACCTCCCCAGCACTTAGAACAGTGCTTTGCACACAGTAAGCCCTTAATAAATCCCATCATTATTATTGTTGAGTGTTTTCTGCATGCGGAAGACTGTACTAAGTGAATTGAAAGTACAGTTCAGCAACAGAGAATACAATACCTGCCCACAATGGGCTTACATTCTAGAAGGCAGACATCAAAAACCAGGAAGCAGGTATGAGTAGCATCAATATAAATAAATAGAAGCAGAGCTATGTATACAAATCAGAACAAGTTAAACAGGTATTAATATAAATAAATAGAATTATAGATATGTACATGTATACACAAGTGCTGTGGGGCCGGGGGGACTGGGGGCAAGGGGAGCAAGCCAGTGCAATGTGGGCTGGCAGGGGGCTTAGTCTGGGAAGGCCTGCTGGAGGAGGTGAGTCTTCAGTAGGGCTTTGAAGTTGGGGGGGAGGGAGTGTGATTTGTTTGGTGGATATTGGACACTTCTCTGTCCCACATGGGTCTCACAGTCTTACATCTCCATTTTACAGATGAGGGTACTGAGGTTCAGAAAACTGAAGTGACTTGCCCAAGGTCACACGGCAGACAAGTGGCAGAGTTTAGCTTAGAACCCAAGTCCTCTGACTCCCGGGCCGGTGATCTGCACGCAGTAAGCCCTCAGTGAATATGATGGATTGATGGGTGGCTCTTTCCACTAGGCCACACCCCTTCCCCCACACACTGGGGGAACATCCATCAAAGGTATTTATTGAATGCTTACTCTGTGCAGAGCACTGTACTAAGCACTTGGGGGAGTACAATGCAATAGAATCGGCCAACACGTTCCCCGCCCATACGGAGCTTACAGTCTGGGGTCTAAAGGGTCCCAGCTTTTTGATCTTCCTATTTCCGCTATTAGAACTTCGATAGTTTTGGCTTCGTAAATGTGACGATTGTGAGGCAGGGGAGAGAAACGAGAAGGTTTGCCTATAGGAAGTGGGATTTTGAGGCTTGCTTTTTTCTCCTTTCAAAAGACATCCGTTAGGTCCTTACTCTGTGTTGAGCGCTGTTCTATGCATTGGGGTAGGTACAAGCTAATTAGGTTGGGCCCAGTCCCTGTCCAACATGGGGCTCACAGTCTTCATCTCCACTTTATAGACAAGGTAACGGAGGTCCAGAGAAGTGAAGTGACTCGCCCGAGGTCACAGCACAGACAAGTGCCTGAGCTGAGTGAGGTTCGAATCCAGGTCCTCTGACTTCCAAGCTCTGGCTCCAGCCACTAGGCTAGGCTGCTTCTCCACAGCTTTTGGGAAGAAGTCACCAGCCAAGTCAAATGGGGCTCAAGCTCCGGCCCATCTTCCTGGCTCGTTGTGGGCAGGGAATGCATCCGTTCATTGTTGTATAGTGCTCTCCCAAGTGCTTAGTACAGTACTGTACACACAGTAAGCACTCAATCTATAGGATTGAATGAATGAATAGCTTGGCCCAACTCACCTCCACTTGGGCCTCTTGGGTAACGTGGCCTAGCTCAAGTCCCAGAATGGTCAGATCCACGACTTGGTCCTGTTGGCGTCCAATTCCTCCCAGTGACAAAATCCTTTTGGAAGGAACCCCCACCCCCACCCCCCGTCCCCACCCCGTGAAACCAAGGGGATATTGGAGGGAGGGAGGGAATGGGTATTGAGTATCATATGGGGCTCTTTATGTGTCCGTTGACTAACCATGTTGTCAATTGGGCCAACGACCATTCATCAATCAGGTCGGACAGTGGGTAGCATTTATTGAGTACTTACTGTGAGCAGAGCACTGTATTTAGCACTTGGGAGGCCTTCCCCGAATAAGCCCTCCATTCCTCTTCTCCCACTCCCTTCTGCATTGCCCTGACTCTCTCCATTTATCCATCCCCCATCCCAGCCCCAGAAAACTTATGTCCATATCTGCCGTTGATTATATGAATGTCTGTCTCCCCCAATAGAATGAGCTCTTACTGTGTGCGGAACACTGTACTAAGCTCTTGGGAGAGTTGACTGTAACGCATAGACACATATCCTGCCCATGGTGATCTTAGCATCAAGGGTGGGGAGGGGACAGACATGAATATAAATCAATAAATTCTAGATACATAAGCGCTGTGTGGCTGAGGTAATGGTGAATCAAAGGGAGCCAATCCAAGTGCATTTTTTTTTTTTTTACCGGTATCTGTTACAGCCTTAGCATGTACCAGGTACTATGCAGTCTGTGGGAGATACAAGCTAGTCAGATTGGACACAGTCCATGTCCCACCTGGGGCTCACAGTCTTCATCCCTATTTTACCTGAAGTGCAGAGAAGGGAAGCAGTTTGCCTAGTGTCACCTAGCAGGAAAGTGGCCGAGCTGGGATTAGAACCCAGATCCTTCTGACTTCCAGGCCCACACTCTGTCCACTAGGCCACCCTGCTCGTCTAAAAGCCATTGACTTTTTTTTAGTCTTCGCGCTTCCCTTTGGTAGTATTTAAGGATTGTCAGTTTGCATTCATTCATTCCTTCAATCCTATTTCTTCAATGCTTACTGAGTGCAGAGCACTGTACTGAGTGCTTGGGGGAGTACAGATATAACAATCGACAGACATTGTCCTTGCCCACAATGAGCTTAAAGCCTAGAGGGGGAGAAAGGCATTAATATAAATAAATAAATGACAGATGGGGACACAAATGCTGTGGGCCTGGGAGGGGGGATGAATGAAGGGAGTGAGTCAGGGTGACGGAGAAGGGGGTGGGTGAAGAGGAAAGTGAGGCTCAGTCAGGGAAGGGCTCTCTGTGCAGATCCCCACATGAGATGCCTGGGACAGTCTCATACACATGAGACATTTCCCCTGCCTCTAAAGATCTGATCTCCCCTGAAACGCGCCAACCTTTCTTGGTTCTCTTTCATGACAGGGAAAGACTTAATGAAAGTCAAACATCATTCTCCTTTTTAATCCCTAAGTAATTGGGGAACATTTCTTGGCCACTGTTTGATCAGCAACTTCCGTCTCACTCTAGACACCGTTAGTGGGGTAGCTGACCTTCCTCCTTAGCCCCTCGACCCCCACATTCCCCCCTCCCAGCCCCATACCACTTAGGTCTAGATTTGTCATTTATTTGCATTGCTGTCTGTCTCCCCAGCTCTAGACAGTCAACTCCTTGTGGGCAGGGAACATGTCTGTTTATTATTGATTCGTTCAATCATATTTATTGAGCACTCACTGCGAGGAGAGCACTGCACTAAGCGCTTGGGGGAGTGCAATTCAGCTACAAACAGTGACATTCCTTGCTCACGATGAGCTTTCAGTCTAGAGAATTGTTTCCCAAGCGTTTAGTACAGTGCTCTGCATAAAAGTAAGAACTCAATACGATGAACTGAATGAATGATCAGTGAATGTACATCAATGATTTCTGTTCATATCTGTCTCCCCCCTCTAGGCCGTGAGCTCATTTTAGACCGGGAGTGTGCTTACCAACTCTTGTGTCATACTTTTTCACATGCTTAGTACAGTGCTCTGCAGGAAGTCAGCACTTAGTTGCCTGCTGTGTGTCCTTGGGCAAATCACCTAACTTATCTGTGCCTCTTCTCCCTCATCTGCAAAATGGGAATTCAATCAATCAATCTCAATCAATCGTATTTATTGAGCACTTACTGTGTGCAGAGCACTTTACTAAGTGCTTGGGAAGTACAAGTTGGCAACATATAGAGATGGTCCCTACCCAACAGTGGGCTCACAGTCTATGCTCTGTGATGCTGGGGAAATCATTGCACTTCCCTGAGCTTCTCTGTCCCCTGTTTTCAGGGGTTCAATACCCATTCTCTGTCTTCTTTGGAATGGGACCTCCTTCTGGGGCAGATTGGGTCTGACCTGGTTCCAGTGCTCAGTACAGTGCTTGGCACATCGTAAATGCTAACAGATACCACAATTATTACCTTAGTCATTGTTATTATTAGGAGAGGAAAAGTAATGTCTGTCACTCCTAGTAGAGTTGAAGCTACTCTGAGGACAGGGATCCTGCCTACTTGGAAGAAGAAATACTTCACAAACTGTTCATTGTGTGTAGAGGGTAGGTCAGGGACCAGTTTATTTCTGTAGGTGCTAGCAGGGAATACTGGTTGTGGCAAAATTTTCTCTGCCCATCAAGGCCAGCTCAACTTCAAGCAGTACAGAGTTTCTTTATATACCGTTGGTATAACATTCATATTATCAGAAGGATGCAATATCAGAATACAATAAAGAATACAATGGAAGACAAACTAATAAAGAATACAGTATTTGCATCAGAAGAATGCAAAGAGAAATCCTTGAGAATAGAAAGCAGTCAACCCCACAGACGTTTTCCATCCAATCCCAGATCTGCTTGGTTCTAGATGATCTGACACTACTGCTAAGCAGGGCCAGGGGTCTTGATTAGCACAAGAGAGTAGTTTGACCTCTGTAACTAGGTTGTCCTGAGTAAATCCAGTGAAGCGATTGGAGTCACTCCAGTAGCTGGAATTGTCTTGAGTAAATCAAGTTAAGGTAAGTGATTTGAGTGGTCAAGCAGGCCTAGGGCCGAAACACCCGAGAGAGGGAGGTCAAAGACAAAGAAAAGAGGACAACTGCAGGACCACTAGAACCTAGTGCTTCTACGCCACCAACTTCAAGCATCGTGCCCTAGTGGGAAGAGCACAGGCCTGGGAGTCAGAGGATCTGGGTCCTAATCCCAGTTCTGCCAGTCGCTTGCTGCGGCACTTTGGCCAAGACGCTCCACTTTTCTGTTCTTCCGTTTTCTCCACTGTAAAATGGGGATTAAATCCCTATTCTCCCTATTCTCTCTCCGATTTAGACCGTGCCCCCCATGTGGGACAGGGATTGTGTCTGAACCGAGTAACTCGTTCCGGCTACGGAATTTAGAACCTTGCTAGACACCTAGTAAGCGTTTAATAAATGTCGTTATTATAACTATCATCATTATTATCGGGAGTAGTAACCCTATTGTCTTACACTCTCCCAAGTGCTCAGCACAGTGGCATTTACTGGCTCTGGTATTTATCTGCACTCAGCTGATACCATCGATTGAAAATTGGATAGATCAAGTCCTCTTCCGTGGGTGTGTCCAGACGGAGGGCCGAGCCTTCCTCCGGAGCGACCCCGGACAGCCCCCGCTCTAAGCGTCTGCCCTGTCAGCCAGGGCACGGCCGGGCCTCCCCTCTTCGTCGTCCGATCGCTGGTGCGTATCGAGCACCAAGTTCGTGCGGAGCCCTGGACTGACCTCTCAGAGAGTCCAAGCCAACAAACTTAGCGGACACGTTCCCTGCCCGTGACGAGATTATGGACTAGAGGAGGGAGACGTACATTAATGGGATAATAAATAATGGATGGAGATGTTCCCTGCCCATATAAAGAGCTTTAGTGAGCAAATGGGCCCAAGGACAGAGACCTGCCCCGCCCCCTTCCCCAAACCACCTTTTAGATGGTCTTCCTTTGCCAGACTAGGGTGGTATGGATGACAAGGATGATGAAAACTGTTCATCCACTCATTCAATTCTATTTATGGATCGAGTTTCTGTGTGCAAAGCACCATACTAAGTGCTCGAGAGAGTACAACACAACAACGTAACGGACACATTCTCGGCCCACAACGAGCTCAAAGTCTAGACGGGGAGACAGACAGTGATAAAAAAATAAATGAATAAATTCCAGCTCCCTGGCATACGCTGGGACGGCCATGGGATGTTCCGGTCGGACGCCGTCCCCACCCCTCACGGGATTCCCAGTCTGGCGGGGAGGGCCCACCAGTCTGTCATTGTATCGTCCTCTCTCAAGGGGCTCAATACGGTGCTCTGCACACAGTGAGCGCTCAATCAATACCAGTGACTGACCGAGTGCCTCCTGCGTCTGACAGCCTGGAGGTTCTTGAGGAGCGGGGAGATGGAGACCGAACATTTTTGTAGAACAGTCAATATTCTCTTGGATTCAACCAATATATTCAGCGTGTCACCGGATCCTGTCAGTTGAACCTTCATGCCGTGAATAAAATCTGCTCTTTCCTCTCCATCCAAATCAGTGGCACGCTAAGCCGAGCACTAGTCCTTCACCGCCTCCCACCACTCCAGCTTTTACTTCACTCTGCTGCCCTGATGGTTTTTCTGCAAAAACATTCAGTTCCCGTCTCCCCACTCTTCCAGAACCTCCAGAGGTTGCCCGTCCACCTCCGCCTCGAGCAGAAACTCCTGACTGTCGGCTTTAAAGCGCTCGGTCGCCTTGGCCCCCTCCTTGCTTCACCTCGCCGCTCTCCCAGTACATCCTGGAGTGATAATAATAATAATGGTATCAGTTAAGCGCTTACTATGTGCCAAGCGCTGTTCTAAGCGCTGAGCAGTGTGGAATGCCCTCCCTCCTCATAATAACAATAATAATGATGATAATAATAATGATGGCACTTGTTAAGCGCTTACTATATGCCAAGCACTGTTCTAAGCATTGGGGTAGATGGGGGGTAATCAGGTTGTCCCACATGGGGCTCACACTTTTAAACCCCATTCTGCAGATGAGGTCCTTGAGGCACAGAGAAGTGAAGTGACCTGCCCAAGGTCACACAGCAGACAAGTGGCGGAGCCGGGATTAGAATCGTTGTCCTCCGACTCCCAAGACCGTGCTCTTTGCGCTAAGCCACGCCGCTTCTCCTATCCAAGAGATGACCGCTCTCCACCCCATCGAAGACTCATTGAAGGCACATCTCTTCTGGGCAGTCTGACTCCACTAAGTCCTCATTCGTTTTCCCGCTACGTTCTGCATCGCCCCAATTTTCTCCTTTGATTCACCTCACCCGCTAAGCCACCACGGCAGTTCTGTCCATCTCTGCAGTTTATTGATTGATTTATATTTACATCCATCTCCCCCTCTGGACTGTAAGCTCATTGTGGGTAGGGAAGTTCTTTAGTATTTTCCCAACTGCTTAGCGCAGTGCTCTGCACACAGAAAGTGCTCATTAAGTATGATCGATCGATGGACGGATAGGCATCAAATCCCCATTTTACAACTGAGGAAACGGAGCCCCGGAGAAGCGAGGCGAGTCGAGGTCACATGGCGGGGCGGGCGTCGGAGTGGGGAGGAGAAGCCGGTACCGTGACTTGAAAGGCCGGCGCCCTCCTGCCGGGACGCGACTGGACAAGCCGTGTGGGGCGTGAGTAAGGGGCCCCGCCAAGGACATGTTTTCCTCCAGCCCCAGCCTGGGCTACTAGATGGTGATAGTAGCCACAAGGCCCCCCTTCTTCCCCAAACAGCCACGAAACATCATCCGACCTCACCCCACCCACGAAGGAGCCTCCGAGCCACTCCACGTGCAGAGGCCCGGCCTGGGGACTGCTCAACGACTTCTCGGCTCTGGATTTCCCTGAGGGCTCGGTCCACCAATCGCCTCGGGCGCGGGCGGAGGGTACCTAGTAGCCTCGGGACAGCGCTCTGCACATAGGGAGCACTCCATCGATCGGACTGTGCCCGACCTGATGATCTTGTACCTACCCTAGAGTTTAGCATGTTACCGGGCTCCTAGTAAGAGGTTGAGAAATCATAGGTCCGAGGGGTCCATGGTGACTTGGGGGCCGACCCTGGCTAGGGCCTCTCGGTGCCGCCGGCCTGGGGCTCCCCGGCTGTGAGGACGGGGACCCTAAGTAGGCACCGTGGCCTAGCTGATAGACCATGGGCCTGGGAGTCAATGGGTTCTAATCCAGGCTCTGCTCCTCGATTGCCATGTGACCTTGGGCAAGTTTCTTCACTTCTCTGCACCTTAGTTACTTCATCAGTAAAATGGGAATTAGCATGGTGGAGCCCCATGTGGGACAGGGACTACTTCCCACTAGACTATATTGTATCTGCCTCAGTGCTCAGTACCATTTCCGACACATAGTAAGTGCCGAACAAAATACCATATACAAACGACAAAAAAATCCTTCAGGAACTTTCTTTTCTCAATCGATCTTATTTATCGAGCATTTATTGTGTGCAGAGAATTCTTTCATTCGTGTGATGGTATATAATGGGCATTTGTGTGCCAAGCACTGTAGTGAGCCCTCGGGAGAGTACAATATAACACCCAACAGATGCATTCCTGCCCACAACAAGCTCACAGTCTAAAGGGAGAGACAGACATGAATAGAGATGAATAAATAAATTACAGATATATGTTTGTCCCTGACCCTTAGAGACACCATGGGCACAACTCTCCCGGAATGACCTGCTTCCATCTGCAATCGTTCCAGTAGCATAGTTTTCTCGGTAAAACTACGGAAGCAGTGTATCACCGGCTCTTTCCCCACAGTCGACTCGAGTCTCCGCCGCTGCCGCCTGGCACAGTACAGACAGATGCAGATGATACAGATGAATGAAGGAGCAAATGAGAGCAGTGCAGAAAGGAGTGAGAGGAGGGCTTAGGAAAGGCTTCTTAGAGGAGATGTACTTTCAGTAAGGTTTTGAAGGGAGAGGAGAGCGATCATCTGTCTGAATTCTACTAAGCACTTGGGAGAGCCCGATATCACAGAGCCAGTAGCCACGTCCCTTACCTACAATGAGCTTAAGATCTAGAGGGGGAGACAGATGTTGATAGCAATGAATGAACCACAGATATCCGTCCTCACCTTCACTTCCAAAAACAGTCCCATCCCCCGTACCCGGGCCCCTTCAAGGAAAGCTAGAAAAAGAAATTCATCGATGTTGGATTTAGGAGATTCAACTACGGTCAGGAACGTTTCCCAAAAATGATCAAAATCCTCTGCGTCTTTTTCTTACACCCCAGCACCTAATCGGTCGATCAGTGGTACTTGAGTGCGGAAGACTGTGCCGAACACACAATCCACCCTCTTGGGGAGATTGTAGCATGCAGAACGCTGTACTGAGCACTTGGGAGAGAAGAATAGAGTTAATAGACACGATTGCCATCTTTAAGGAGCTGAAGGTCAACCGTTCATTCAATTGCATTTATTGAGTGCTTACCATGTGCAGAGCACTGTACTACTCACTTGGGAAGTACAATTCAGCGATGAAGCGAGACAATCCTTGCTCACGCTGGGCTTACTGTCTCGAAGGGGAGAGGCAGATATCAAAATGGGTAAACAGGCATCGATAGAAATCAATAGACTTATGGATATAGACACATCAAAACAAGCAGGTGGCCCATCAATCCATCCATCAGTGGTATTTACTGAGCGCTTACTGTTGGCAGAGCACCATAAAGCGCGTAGGGGGATTACGTAGAATGCAGTAGAGGTGCTAGACACGTTCCCCGCCCACAGCAACCTGACCATCCAGAGGGAGAGGGCCGTCTGTCAGATACGGTGGGGGAGGCCATTCCAGGCCGGAGGCAGGACATGGGAGCCGGGTAGGTGGCGAGATAGACAAGATGTAGTTACAGCGAGCAGGTTGGCCTCAGAGGAGCAGAGTGTGCCGGGTGGGACGGAGTGGGAAATAGGCAAGGTGAGGGAGGAGGGGACGAATCTTTAAAGGCAGCGGCAAGGCATTTGTTTCGGATGCCGAGATGGATGGGCGACTCTTGGAGGTTCTCAAGGAGCGGGGAAATGGAAACCAAATGTTTTTTTCTAAATGAAATGATCCGGGCAGCAGAGTCAAGTATGAAAGCCCAGCATGGGCAGGGTTTGTCTCTCTTTATTGCAGAATTGTGCATTCCAAGCCCTCGGAACAGTGCTCTGCACACAGTAAGCACTCAATAAATAGGGTTGAATGAATGAATGACCGGAGTGGGGAGAGCAGGAGGAAGAGAGGTTAGTGAGAAGGTCGGTGCAATAACTAGTGAGGGACATAATAAGCATTGGGATCATCACGGTAAGTGATTGTGGATTTGTTTTGTTTAGTTTAGTTTATTTAAGGTATTCGTGAAGCACCCAGTCTGTGCCAGGCACCGTAGTAAGTTGTGGGCACCATACCTAGCGCCGGTTCTGGTACCGATCACCGGTTCGGACGGAGAAGAAAGGGTGGATTCTAGAGTTGTCGCGAAGGTAGAACCGACAGATCTGGGCGACAGATCGGGTTGGATGAGAGTGATGAATCGAAGATCACACCGAGGTCATGGGGCTCGTGGGACGGGGACTTTGAACTCAAGCGGACGTATTTCTCCAGCACTTGACCAAGTGCAGAGCTCTGTACTAAGCTCTCGGGAGAGTGCGATCTAACCAAATCGGTAGCCACATTCCCTGTCCACTCCCTCTTGAACCACACACCCCCACACACACACCCCGGCCTTCTGCCCAGATACTCTTGCCCTCAGTGGCTTCTCTAGAAGTTTCCCCGGGAAAAACTGAAATCAGCAAGCTTGATCTCTCTAAAATCTCCTTTGCACACCTGTCCAGGCTCATCTTCCTTCCCTCTTCGACTCTCCCGTCCTCATGAGCGTTATCTCCAGAAGAGGTCTCCCTCTTCCTCCTCCTCCTAAAATCTTTCTACCCTCGGTACCCAAGACCCCATCCTCGCACTCCTCATTAAAACACCCGTCTCCTCCTCTCTTCCCTTTCTGACAGCTTATCCTTCATCAATCCATCGGTCTGTCATCTTTATTTGAGGGCTCACTGCGTGCAGAGCACCGGATCGAGTGCTCGGAAGAGTGCGACGCGATAGCGTCCGTAGACACCTTCCCGGCTTGCCATGTGACCTCGGGCGCGTCGCTTTGCTTCTCTGAGCCTCGGTTACCTCAACTGTGAGATGGGGATTAAAGCCGTGAGCCCTCTGTGGGAAATGGGCTGTGTCCAATCTGATCACCTTTGATCTACCCCAGCGCTCGGGACAGTGTATGAGGTAATGATCGTAATGTATTTGTTAAGTGCTCACTATGAGAGCTCACCTCCTCCAGGAGGCCTTCCCAGACTGAGCCCCCTCCTTCCTCTCCCCCTCCCCCCCTCCCCATCCCCCCTCCCCATCCCCCCCGCCTTACCTCCTTCCCCTCTCCACAGCACCTGTATATATGTTTGTACGTATTTATTACTCTATTTCATTTGTACATATTTATGCTATGTATTTTGTTTTGTTAATATGTTTTGTTTTGTAATCTGTCTCCCCCTTCTAGACTGTGAGCCCACTGTTGGGTAGGGACCGTCTCTATATGTTGCCAACTTGTACTTCCCAAGCACTTAGTACAGTGCTCTGCACACAGTAAGGGCTCAATAAATACGATCGAATGAATGAATGAATATATGCCTAGCTCAGTTCTAACCACCGAGCACCGTTCTAAGAGCCGGCGCCATTCCCCGATGGCAGCAGCTAGTCAGGCTCCAGGGCGGAGATGATAAGGCTCACCATCGGCGACGTTTGTCAGGCCTTGCCATGTATGGGACCCCGGACCGAGCCCTCAGGAGAGTCTGGCGGAATCGGGGGACACGTCTCCGGCCCATGGCGACCTTCGGCCTCGAGGCGGGTAGGTGGACGGCGATGTCGGCTCTCTAGCTCCGAATGACCTGGAATCTTTCTCTAGGGCTCAGTACAGGGCAGGCCCTGTACTGACCTCTTGTGGCATCGAATCTCTGTCTTACAGATGAGGAAAGCATCTCGTTAATGTCAATGTTATTGTCTCATTACTGTTAATTGATATGAGCTGTTCTCAATTAGCATCGTTAACTACAAAGGAAAAAAAGGAACCAAAATTTTAGAGATGGCCGACCAAGGAGAGCTAAAACTTTTACCTGAGCAGCTCAATGGGGAGTGTTTTAAACCCTCCTGCGTAGGCGATGATGATAATGATAAAAATCTTGATGGTATTGGTTAAGCACTTACTACGTGCCAAGCGGTGAACTAAGCACTGGGGGAGATACAAGGTAATCAGGTCGTCCCACGTGGGTCACACAGTCTTCATCCCTACTTTTTCCGATGAGGGAACTGAGGCACAGAGAAGTTAAGTGGCTTGCCCAAGGTCACACAGCAGACAAGTGGCGGAGATGTCCATGTATAGACGAGGAAAGGGCCACAGGAATCGTGGCAGGTAAAGAGTGGCAAGTAGGTAGCGTCCAAGCGGCGCGCGTCGACCATTACGGAAACGCACGACGACTTCTCTGCAAGAAAATTTCTACCTCAAGGTCCCTCCGCTTTCCCTGCGCGGACACACGGACGCTTCCACCAAAGTCCCAGCTCTGCCCTCTTCTGCCGTGCGTAGCGTTCCCCTTTGTCCGTCGCCCGTTCCCGCCCCCGTGGCGCTTATGTCGGTATCTGTCTATCAATTTTTATCAATGTCTACCTCCCTCCCTCTAGACCGTAAGCCGGTCGTGGACGGGGAACATGTCTGTCGACTGAAGTACCGTACGGTCCCAAGCGCTCAGCGGGGTGCTCCGCACATGGTAAGCACTCAATAAATACGCGACGTGGGCAGAGTCCAAGCCAATTTTTTGATGTCTTTCTTGGTACTTAGTCATTATCCCATTTTTTTTTTAAAAAAGAGAGAGAAACATTATTTTTTTCTTCTTGGTACACATTCTGTAGCAGACAGAGCATTTTACTTCATTATTAAATTGGCACAGGTAGACTGGGAAGAAACACATTACGCAGGTTAAGGCAGATACACATGTACATTCACAACTTCATTTTATGTAGACACTTATGCACAACATCTTATTTACACATTACAGTACTTATTTCTATACAGGCGCATATACACGCACACACACACACATTGTATTCATGGACCACCCCACAGGATTGAACCAACAACCTCTGAATTCAGAGACGGACCACTTACCTCTGTTCCACGAGCTGCTTCACGCTGGCTGCCTGCTCGGCTTGGCCCCTTAAGCTCTCCTTCTAAAAGAAAACAGGTGAGGTAGAGGGTTTTTTTTTTTTTTCTCCTCTTCTAACTAGGTCATCTGCCTGAAATAGGATGAACAAGCAGTTTCCCTCGTGTGGCCTGTGGTGGCTTAGAGGGAAGATGACAGCCTTCCCTCCCCCCTCTCCTCCCCCCCTTCCCCCCCTCCCTGTCATCTTCCCTCTAAGCCACCACAGGCCACACGAGGGAAACTGTTCTGCACACAGAAAGCACTCAGTAAATACAATTGACTGACTGACTGTCCTACCTGATCAACCTGTATCTACTCCAGTGCTTAGAACAGTGCTTGACAAATAGTAAGTGCTGAAGAAATGCCATTTCAAAGAAATAGAAAAAAAGACAGAGGAAGACAAGTCAAAGAGGAACTGCGCTCCGTTCCCAATCTGGTCAACAACCCTGGGGCTAGAGGGAGGAAGGGGAATACTCTACCAGGGGAAGCAGTGAGGCCCAGCTGGTAGATACCAGGCTGGGACATCAGAAGGACCCAATTTCTAATTCCAGCTTTGTCCCTGCTCTGCTGCACGACCTTAGATAAGTCTCTTCACTTTTCCGGGCCTCGATCACCTCTTCTGTAAAATGGAGATCAATCCTAAATTAATGCCTATTTATCATTGAACCTCCAGGATGATTTTATCGGGGTAATTCTCGGTTGATTGCGGATGGGGTGACCTAGGGTTAGGATACCCTCTCAGGGTCACACCTGGAGAGTTTCTGGTAGTCTCCCGGCCTCAACTATGGGAGGGAGAGTCAGGCAGAGGTCTACCCATTCCATTCCTAGCTTGGGCAGTGGCTAGCGAGTGGAAGGCAAAACTGCTACAAGTCAAAACTCACCTGTGCTGGGCAGCAGCGGCATAGGAGAGAGTTGAGGGCAGAGACTCGGGTTTTCTGTGTGGAAGGAGGCAATGGTAAACCACTTCTGTATTTTTACCAAGAAAAACGATTGCAGATGGAGGTGGGGCATTCTGGGAGTGACGCATCCATGGCGTCGCAATGGGTTGGACACGACTCGACTGCGTAAGACAACAACATCGAGGGGTATGCTAAAACCTCTGAATGATAAGTAAAGACTAATTCTACCCATAGCATCACTGACAATGAAACCGAGGGCTGGCCTCGTGGAAGGAACGTGGGGCTGGGAGTCAGAGCTTCTGGTTTTTAATCCCGGCTCCGCTTGTCTTCTGGGTGAACTCGGGCCTTCACTTCTCTGGGCCTCAGTATCCTCACCTGTAAAAGGAAGATTGAGACTGTAAGACACACGTGGTCAGGGAAGTGTCCAATTCGATGATCTACCCCGGCCCTGAGAATAGTGCTGGATGCATAGGAAATGCTTAACAAATCCCATCATCATCACCTCACTTTAGACAGCCTTAGTGCCCTCATCTGTAAAATAGGGATTTGATCCCTGCTTTCTCTCCTAGTCGGGCTGTGGAACAAGCACTGTACCCATCTGATGATCGGGCTGGACAAGTCCCTGTCCCGTGTGGGGTTCATAAGCACAATGATGATGATGATGATGACAGTTAAGTGAAGTCTGGGTCCCACACAGGGCGTAGTCTAAGTAGGAGGTAGGTAGGGAACGTGTCTGCCCAGTGTTGTACTGGACTCTCCCAAGTGTTCGGTACAGTGCTCTGCACACAGGAAGAACTTAATAAATATGACTGACAATGAATGAATGAATAGTATTTGTTCAGCACTCGCTACTTGCCGGGCACTAAGTGCTGGGGTACTTATGAGGTAATCGTGGTTTGACACAGTCCATGTTCCCCATGGAGCTCACAGTCTCAATCCCCATTGTACAGATGAGGTCGCTGAGGCCCAGAGAAGTGAAGTGACATGCCTAATGTCCCCCTCAGGCAATCACATTTACTGAGCACTTAGTATGTGCAGAACACTGTCCTAAGCATTTGGGAGAGTACAGTAGAACTATATAATAGACACATTCTCTGCCCACAATGAATTTACAATATCTAGAGGGGGAGACGGACATTAATATAAATGAATACATTACAGAGAAGAGGCTGAGCCAGGAGTAGAACCCAGATCCTCCTGACTCCCAGACCCGTGCCCTATCCACTAGGGAACAAACAGAGAAGCAGAAAAGACTCAAAATCCCAGTTCCTACTGGCAAACCTTCTCATTTCCCTCCCCTGCCTCACATTCACCACATTAATGAAGCCAAAAATATTGAAGTTCTAATAAGCAGAAATAGGAAAATCAATAGGAAATAGGAAAAGCTGGGATTCTGAGACTCCAGAAATTCAGCTCCTTATGGGCAGGGAACGCGTTTTCCAATTCTAGTGCACTGTACTCACAAGAGCCACCCATCAATCTGTCACATTCACTGAGGGCTTACTGTGTGCAGATCACCGGCCCAGGAGTCAGAGGACTCGGGTTCTAAGCTCACCTCTGCCACTTGTCTGCCGTGTGACCTGGGGCAAGTCACTTTAGTTTTCTGAACCTCAGTACCCTCATCTGTAAAATGGAGATTTAAGACTGTGAGACCCATGTGGAACAGAGAAGTGTCCAATATCCACCAAACAAATCACACACCCCACCCCCACCCCCCACCCCCATGCCCCACTTCAAAGCCCTATTGAAGACTTACCTCCTCCGGCAAACCTTCCCAGACTAAGCCCCCTGCCAGCCCAGATTCTCCTGACTTGCTCCCTTTGCCCCCCACCCCCATAGCACTTGTGTATATATGTACATATCTAGAATTCTATTTATTTCTGTTAATACCTGTTTTACTTGTTCATTCATTCAATCGTATTTATTGAGCACTTACTATGTGCAGAGCACTGTACTAAGCACTTGGGAAGTATAAGTTGTTCTGATTTGTATACATAGCTCTGATTCTATTTATTTATGTAGATGCTACTCATGCCTGCTTCCTGGTTTTTGCTGTCTGTCTTCTAGAAAGTAAGCCCACTGTGGGCAGGTATGGTCTCCTCTGTTCTTGAACTTTACTTTTCATTTGCTTAGTACAGTGCTCCGCATGCAGAAAGCACTCAATAATAATAATAATAATAATAATAAGGACGGCATTTATTAAGCGCTTACTATGTTCAAAGCACTGTTCTAAGCACCGGGGAGGTTACAAGGTGATCAGGATGTCCCACGGGGGGCTCACTGTCTTAATCCCCATTTTACAGATGAAGGAACTGAGGCACAGAGAAGTTAAGTGACTTGCCCAAAGTCACAGCTGGCAATTGGCAGAGCAGGAATTTGAACCCATGACCTCTGACTCCAAAGCCTGTGCTCTTTCCAATGAGCCACGCTGCTTCTCTAGTGACTGACTGACTGAATGAATGGAGAGGGACTGTGCCCAACCTGATTAGCTTGTACCTACTCCAGTGCTTAGAACAGTGCTTTTACACAGAATAAGCACTTAACAAAAGTCATTTGAAAGGGAGAAAAAAAAAAGACGGTGAGAGCCAGGACAAAGAGTCAATCAATCAGTCGTATTCATTGACTGTGTGCTCATTGCTGAACTGTGCTTTTCAACCGCTTAGTCCAGTGCTCTGCACACAGTAAACACCCAATAAACAATAATAATAATAATAATAATGATGGTATTTGCTAAGCACTTACTATGTGCAAAGCACTGTTCTAAGCACTTGGGGGATACAAGGTAATCAGGTTATCCCACGTGGGGCTCACAGTCTTAATTCCCATTTTACAGATGAGGGAACTGAGGCCCAGAGAAGTTAAGTGGATTGCCCAAGGTCACACAGCTGACAAGTGGCGGAGCTGTGATTTGAACCCATGACCTCTGACTCCCAAGCCCGTGCTCTTTCCACTGAGCCACGGTGCTTCTCTGTACAACTGAACGAGTGAATGAATGAATGCAGAGCACTGGGCCAACCGCATGGGAGAGTACAACAGAACGATAAAACGGACACATTCCCTGCCCACATGAGCTTACGGGCTAGAGGGGGAAATGGACCATAACAGAAATAAATAAATGACAAATACGGGCCTAAGTGCTGTGGGGCCGGGAGGAGGGGATGAATAGAGGGAGCGAGTCAGGGCGACGCTGAAGGGAGTGGGAGAAGAGGAAAGGAGGCTCAGTTGGGGAAGGCCTTCTGCGGGCTTAGTACAGAGCTCTGCACACAGTAAGCGCTCAATAAATACAACTGACTGACTGACTGTCCTACCTGATTAACCTGTATGTACTCCAGTGCTTAGAACAGTGCTTGACAAATAGTAAGTGCTGAAGAAATGCCATTTCAAAGAAATAGAAAAAAAGACAGAGGAAGCCAGGTCGAAGAGGAACTGAGCTCTGTTCCCAATCTGGTCAACAACCCTGGGGCTAGAGGGACGAAGGAGAATACTCTACCAGGTGAAGCGGTGAGGCCTAGCTGGTAGATCCCAGGCTGGGACGTCAGAAGGACCCAAGGTCTAATTCCAGCTTTGTCCCTGGTCTGCTGTGTGACCTTGGATAAGTCTCTTCACTTTTCTGGGCCTCAATCACCTCATCTGTAAAATGGAGATCAATCCTAAATTAATGCCTATTTATCATCAAACCTCCAGGATGATTTTATCGGGGTAATTCTCGGTTGATTGCGGATGGGGTGACCTAGGGTTAGGATACCCTCTCAGGGTCACACCTGGAGGGTTTCCAGTGGTCTAACGGCCTCGGCTATGGGAGGGAGAGTCAGGTGGAGGTCTACCCATTCCATTCCTAGCTTGGGCAGTGGCTAGCGAGTGGAAGGCAAAACTGCTACAAGTCAAAACTCACCTGTTCTGGGCAGCAGTGGCACGGGAGAGAGTTGAGGGCAGAGATTCGGGTTTACTGTGTGGAAGGAGGTAATGGCAAACCGCTTCCGTATTTGTACCAAGAAAATCAGATGGATACACTACTGCAATGATTGCAGATGGAGGTGGGGCATTCTGGGAGAGATGCATCCATGGCGTTGCAATGGGTCGGACAAGATTCGACAGCGTAAGACAACAACAACGAGGGGTATGCTAAAACCTCTGAATGATAAGTAAAGACTAATTCTACCCATAGCATCACGGACAACATAACCGAGGGCTGGCCTCGTGGAGGGAATACGGGGCTGGGAGTCAGAGCTTCTGGCTTTTAATCCCGGCTCCGCTCGTCTTCTGGGTCACCTCGGGCCTTCACTTCTCTGGGCCTCAGTATCCTCTTCTGTAAAATGAAGATTAAGACTCTGAGACACGTGTGGGACAGGGAAGTGTCCAATTCGATGATCTACCCCGACCCTGAGAATAGTGCTGGATGCATAGGAAGGGCTTAACAAATCCCATCATCATCACCTCACTTAAGACAGCCTTAGTGCCCTCATTTGTAAAACAGGGATTCGATCCCTGCTTTCTCTCCTACTCAGGCTGTGGGATAAGCACTGTACCCATCTGATGACTGGGCTGGACAGAGTCCCTGTCCCGTGTGGGGTTCATAAGCACAGTGATGATGATGATGATGATGATGATGATGATGACAGTTAAGCGAAGTCTGGGTCCCACATGGGATGTAGGAGGTAGGTAAGGAACGTGTCTGCCCACTGTTGTATTGGACTCTCCCAAGTGTTCGGTACAGTGCTCTGCACACAGGAAGGACTTAATAAATATGACTGACTGAATGAATGAATGAATAGCATTTGTTCAGGAGCGTGAAGCAGGAGAAGCAGCGTGGCTCAGTGGAAAGAGCAAGGGCTTTGAAGTCAGAGGTCATGGGTTCAAATCCCGGCTCCTCCAACTGTCAGCTATGTGACTTTGGGCAAGTCACTTAACTTCTTTGTGCCTCAGTTACCTCATCTGTAAAATGGGGATTAAAACTGTGAGCCCCCCGTGGGACAACCTGATCGCCTTGTTACCTCCCCAGCACTTACAACAGTGCTTTGCACATGGTAAGCACTTAACAAATACCATCATTGTTATTGTTGTTCAGCACTTGCTACCTGCCGGGCACTGTTCTATATATATTTATATTTATTGCCAACTTGTACTTCCCAAGTGCTTAGTACAGTGCTGTGCACACAGTAAGCGCTCAGTAAATACAATTGAATGAATGTTCTAAGCTCTGGGTTACTTACGAGGTAATCGTGGTTTGACACAGTCAATGCCCCCATGGGGCTCACAGTCTTAATCCCCATTTTACAGATGAGGTCACTGAGGCCCAGAGAAGTGAAGTGACTTGCCTAATGTCCCCCTCAGTCAATCACCTTTACTGAGCGCTTAGTATGTGCAGAACACTGTCCTAAGCATTTGGGAGAGCACAATAGAACTAATAGACACATTCTCTGCCCACAACGAGCTTACAGTCTAGAGGGGGAGGCAGACATTAATATAAATGGAATGCATTACAGAGGAGCGGCAGAGCCGGGAGTAGAACCCGGGTCCTCCCGACTCCCAGGCCCATGCCCTATCCACTAGAGAATAAACAGAGAAGCAGAAAAGCCTCAAAAATCCTAGTTCCTACTGGAACACCTTCTCATTTCCCTCCCCTGCCTCACATTCGTCTCATTTACGAAGCCAAAAATATTGAAGTTCTAAAAAGCGGAAATAGGAAACTCCATAGGAAATAGGAAAAGCTGGGGTTTTTAGACTCCAGAAATTCAGCTCCTTATGGGCAGGGAACGCGTTTTCCAATTCTAGTGCACTGTACTCCCCCAAGTGCTTAGTACAGTGCTCTGCATATAGTAAGCTTTCAACAAATACCTTTGATTGATATTTAACTGGTAAGTGGGGGAAGGGGTATGGCCTAGTGGAAAGAACAACCGATTGATCGATCATATTTACTGAGGGCCTACTGTGTGCAGATCAACAGCCGGGGAGTCAGAGGACTCAGCTCCGCCACTTGTCTGCCGTGTAACCTCGGGCAAGGCACTTCACTTCTCTGTACCTCGGTTCCCTCATCTGCAAAACAAGGACTCAAGACCCGTTTTGAACTGTGAGCCCCATGTGGGACCGAATCATTTCCTCTCTCCCCCAATTTAGCACGTCACACATACCACAACTATCATTCACCCATCTTCGTACTCTATTCTAGAAATTAGTCTAGGCCCAGAGAGGAGTCCTATCTGTCCAAGGAAATATCGGCTTTCATGGATAGAGCATGATCCTGGGTGAAAGAAGGACCTGGCTTCTAATCCCGGCTCTGCCATGTGACAGCTGTGTAACCTTGAGCAAGTCACTTAACTTCTCCGAGCCTCAGTTACCTCATCTGGAAAATGGGGATAAAGACTGGAAGCCCCACGTGGGGCAGGGACTATGTCCAATCTGATTACCTTGGATCTACCCCAGAGCTTAGAACAGTGTTTGGTACATAGTAAGGTCTTAGCAAGGACCATTATTATTGTAAAATTACTACCCTCCTCCATGGTAAACATGCAGGGGAATCCATTCCCACAGGAAGACAGACAGACATAGGCCTAGGGGTAAGAACTCAGTCCCGGGAGTCAGAGGATCTGGGTTCTATTCCTAGCTCTACCACTTTGTCTGCTGTGTGATCTTGGGCAAGTCACCTAAGTTCCCTGTCCTTCAGTCACCTCATCTGTAAAATGGTGTTCAAACAGAAACCCCTCACCATCGGCTTTAACACTCTCGATCGACTCACCCTGTCCTACCTCACCTCACTGATCGACTAGTACAATCCAGTCTGCACGCTTCACTCCCCTAGCGCTACCTCGCTTTCTGCCCCCATCTCCTCCATCTCGCTGGCGACTCCCTTCCCACTTCCTCCCTCTGGCCGGGAACTCCTTCCCCCTCCATCTAAACCAGACCGCTAATCACCCCACTTTCACGGGTTACGTCTCCTCTGAGAGGCCTTCCCCAATTAAGCCCTCTTTTCCCCAGCTCGCTCTCCCTTCTGCATCATCTCCGCACTTGGACCTGTGACCTTTGTTCAGCCTACGAAGAATGTGCTCCCAAGATCCTACCTGGAGGTGAAATAGGACCAATTTCTGGCACAGGGGGAGGGGAAATATGGCCAATATTTGGTTGAGGGAGGGGATAGATAGGGAGAGAGTCGAGGCGAGGGAACAGGGCCGGTGTCTGGTGTGGTCCAGGATTATGAGACCCTTATCATTATCATTACAGTATTTGTTAAGCACTTACTATGTGCCAGGCACTGTACCGAGCACTGGGTTGGATACAAGCAAATAGGATTGGCCACAGTCTGAACTCCCATTTTACAGATGAGGGAACTGAGACCCAGAAAAGTGAAGTGACTTGCCCAAGGCCATGCAGCAGAAAAGCTGCAGGGCTGAGATTAGAACCCATGACTTTCTGACTCCCGGGCCCGCAGTCTACCTTCTACATACGGCCAATCTCCTCCCATCCTTTCAGGATACGATAAGTGCTTGGATCTGTGGGGTAGCAGTTTGGATGGAGAGGAAAGAGTGGATTTTAGAAATATGAAGATAAAACCTCAGGATTCGGCGATAGGTTGAATATGCACGTAGAACGAAGGATGAGCCGAGGATAATGTCGAGGTTACAGGCTAGAGAGGCAAGGAGGATGGTGGCGCTGTCTGCAATGATGGAAAAGAATTTGGAAGAGGAGCGTTTGGGTGGAACTATGAGGAGATTGATTTTGGACGTGTTAACTTCGAGGTGTCAGCAGGATACCTGAAAAGAGATGCAAAGCACTGTTCTAAGCCCCAGGGAGGTTACAAGGTGATCAGGTTGCCCCGCGGGGGGCTCACAGTCTTAATCCCCATTTTACAGATGAGGTAACTGAGGCACTGAGAAGTTAAGTGACTTGCCCAAAGTCACACAGCTGACAGTTGGAGGAGCCGGGATTTGAGCCCATGACCTCTGACTCCAAAGCCAGTGCTCTTTCCACTGAGCCATGCTACTTCTAGATAGAGCATAGACCTGGGAGTCTGAAGGACATGGGTTCTAATCCAGACTCTGTCAAATGTCTGCTGCTTGGGTAATCATAAATAATAATATTAACAATAATGGTATTTGTTAAGCACTTACTATGTGCCGGCACCATACTAAGTGCTGGGGTGGACACAAGCAAATCCAGTTGGACACAGTCCATGTCCTACACAGGGCTCACGATCTTCATCCCCATTTTACAGATGAGGTAACTGAGGCACAGAGCAGTGAAGTGGCTTGCCCAAGGCCACAAAGCATACAGGTGGTGGAGCCTGGATTAGAACCCATGACCTTCTGACTCCCAGGCCTATGCTCCATCCATTATGCCTCATTTACCTCATCTGTAAAGTGGGGAGTAAGAGTCTGAGCCCCACATGAGACGGGGACTGTGCCCAACCTGATTCACTTGAATTCACCCCAGCACTTACCACAGAGCTTGGCACATATTAGGCGCTTAACAAGTACCATAATTACTACTAAGATTCCTTTCAGGTCTCCCCTGTTCATTCTTTCCCAGCGCTTGGCACGGTGCTCTCTCTGCACATGGGAGACAGAGATGCTTAATAGTCTTCCTTCTCCAAGTCCCCACCTCAACCCTACTCTTCCTGCTAGCTTCTGCCCCTCCCCCGGCCCCTGATCGTCCTCCTTCTCTTCCATGCCCCAGTGAGAAGATGACTCTTGGAAAGACCAAGGCAGTATAGGTGGCACTGTGCAAGGCTCCAAAATTACCCATCATCAACTCCTTCACAGATTCTTGGGTTCAAAGTCTCAGGGCCGAGGGTCACCCGCCAACTTCAACAGGAGACTTTGTGTTCATCGTTTTCACTTCGTTTATTCATTGCTCCCAAGCACTAAGCTAAGTTTTTTGAGGGTTAGCGGGAGAAACCATCTTATACTTCTCTTGTAATGTTTATTGTAACTATCAATAATTGTGGTCATTGTGAAGTGCTTACTATGTGCCAGCATGGCTCAGTGGAAAGAGCACAGACTTTGGAGTTAGAGGTCATGGGTTCAAATCCCAGCTCCGCCAATTGTCAGCTGTGTGACTTTGGGCAAGTCACTTAACTTCTCTGGGCCTCAGTTACCTCATCTGTAAAATGAGGATTAAGACTGTGAGCCCCCTGCGGGACAACCTGATCACCTTGTAACCTCCCCAGCGCTTAGAACAGTGCTTTGCACATAGTAAGCGCTTAATAAAGGCCATTATTATCATATTATTATTACTATTATTACAGCCTGAGAAGCAGCATGGCTTAGAGGACCAGAGCACAGGCCTGGGAGTCAGAAGGACCTGGATTCTAATTTGAGCTGTGCCACCCATCTGCTGGATGACGGTGGGTGAGTGACTTCACTTCTCTTTACTTAACTTCGTTTGGAAAATGGAGATGAAAACTGTGAGCCCCATGTGGGATGGCGATTGCTTCCAACCTGATTAGCTTGTGTAAACCCCAGGACTCAGAAGGGTGCTTAATGCTTAATACATAGAAAGCTCTTGACAAATACCACCTCTCCCACCCAGTAAGATAAGTTTTTTGAGGGTGAGTGGGGGAAACAGTCTTCTACGTCTCTTGTAGTAATTGTAATAATAATAATACTTGGAATAATTAATGCTTGTTGTATTTGTTACGTGCTTACTATGCAACAAGCACTGAGATGTAGCATGGCCTAGTGGATAGAGCACGGGCCCGGGAGTCAGAAGGACCTGGATTCTTATCCCGGTTCCGCCACTCGTCTGCTGTGTGATGTAGGGCAAGCCACTTCACTTCTCGGGGCCTCAGTTCACCTGTCTGGAAAATGGGGATTAAAACGGTGAGCCCCATATGGGACAGGGACTGTGTCCAACCAGATTAGATTGTATCTAGCCCAGCACTTCCTACAACGCCTGGCCCAGGTATGGGCTTTAAAAATACCATTAAAATTCCATTAAAAATACCAGATAGTGTCTTTCCCGGGACACTATCTGCTCATAGTAGTGGAAATGGAAAGTCCTCTCCCGGACTGTCCCCTCACTGTAGAAGGCACCACCGTCCTTCCTGTCTCATGAACCCATAACCACGGTGACTTACTTGACTTCATTCTCTCATTCAACCCACACGTTCAATCCATCACCAAATCCTGTCGGTCCCACCTAAGCGACATTGCTAAAATCCACCCTTTCCTCTCCATCCCGAACTGCTACCACGTTAATATAATCACTCATCCTATCCTGACTAGATTGCTGCATCAGCCTCTTTGCTGACCTCCCGATCTCCTGCCTCTCCCCAGTCTGGTCCAGACTTCACTCCGCTGCCTGGATCATCTTTCTATAGAAACCATCAGGACATATCTTCTCCCTCCTCAAAAACCTAAACCTCTAATGGTTGCTCATCCACCTGCGTATCAAATAAAAACTCCACACCATTGCTGTTAAAGGACTCCATCACCTCACCCCTTCCTACCTCATCTTGCTTCTCTCCTACAACCCAGCCCTCACACTCCGCTCCTCTAATACTAACCTTCTCACTCTGCCTCCATCTTTCCCATCTCGCTGAAAACCTCTGGCCCACATCCTACCTCTGGTCTAGAACGCCCTCCCTCCTCAAATCCACCATACGATTACTCTTGCCCCCTTTCAAAGCCTTACCGAAGGCACATCTCCTCCAAGAGGCCTTCCCAGACTAAGCCCCACTCTTCCTCATCTCTCGCTTCCCTCTGCATCACCCTGACTTACTCCCTTTGCTCTTCCCCCATCTCCCAGCCCCATAGCACTTATGTCTATATCTGTCATTTTATTTATTTGAATTGATGTCTGTTCATTTGTGTGGCTGTCTGTCTCCTCCAGACTGTGAGCAAGTTGTGGGCAGGGATTGTCACTCTTTATTGTTGCACTGTACTTTCCCAAGTGCTTAGTACAGTGCTCTGCACAAAGTAAGCACTTAACAAATACAACTGAATGAATGAATGCATAAAAAAGAAGGCCCCGAGCCACTAATGAGAGGCCTAGTGGGTTTCGAGCACCCTCTTGGGCCAGTCTGAGACTGAGGTCCCTGGGTCAGCAGGACGGCACCAGATTCCCCGTCCCGCCCCCCGCCCCCCACCCTCCACCGTGGGGGGACCCCTTACCTGAAGCCCCCGGAACCCAGGCTTACCCTGGAAATTCCTTGGTGGTGTGGGACACGCATTTCAGGATGGGGAGGAAATGATGGTCTCTTTTCTTGGCTCTGTGTCAGTCAAAACTTTCTTAACTTCTTCTCTGGAAGTATAAAAACATAAAAAAAGGGGGCTCAGTTTAAGGCTGGGAACAAGAAGATAGATTTACCACGACCAACCGGACACAAAGGAAACAATATCTTTCTTTCCCTCCTCATACTTCCCCCCTCCAACGTGACCCTCCTTGATTATTACAATCAAATCTAACCCTGCCTATATTAGCACAGGCACAGCGAATCTCCCGATACCCACATCCCTGCGGCAAATAAAATCACAGATTGTTCACCCCCAGATCATTGCTGGATCCCAGGAATAAATATTCCTTTGGAGCCCAGAGTGATTGTAACTTGTCATAAATCCCACATGGCCTTTCTTCCCAAAACCCAGTTGGTGATTTTCTGTGGAAACAAAGAACAGAAGAGAGATTAATCCTGCTTTGCTGAGTCCAAGCCCATGGACCCATGCCAACTCTTTGCTCCATTGAAAAAAAATAAAAGACAGGAAAAAAAAGAGGTGGTATCTATTGTTAAGGGCTTACTATGTGCCAGGCACCATACTAGACGCCGGGGTAGATACAAGCTAATTGGGTTGGACTCAGTCCATGTCCTATGTGGGGCTCACTGTCTTTATCCCCGTTTTACAGATGAAGGAACTGAGGCACAGAGAGGTTAAGAGACTCACCTGAGTTCACCCAACTCTCAAGCCACGGAACCAGGATGGGAACTCGAGTACTTCTGACTCCTAGGCCCGAGCTCCATTCACTAGGTCCCGCTGCTTCCCTTCTCCACTGCTACACGGGCCGACTCCTCCCCAAGTCCCTTCCCTGCCTTGTCTGCCACAGCTGCATGGGGGAGGGTTTCTTCCTTCCTTAGGGTGGCAGGGGGCTCACCACTGAGCCCAGGGGAGGGGGCTTTTGAAACACGGTTCTTGAGACAGACATGAGCCTATAGTGTAAAGGGAAGGAGGATCAAAACAAAAAATATGTTCCCCAGACATCAAGTGGAGTATTTGGTGTTCAAAACACCCTTCGGTATCACCATCGAGTATAAAGCCTTATTGAAGGCTCATCTCCTCCAAAAGGCTTTCCCTGACTAAACACTCTTTTCCTCTTCTCCCAGTGCATTCTGCATCACCCTGACTTGTTTGCTTCCTTTGTTCTTCCCCTCTCCCAGTCTCACAGCACTTATGTGCACACCTGTAATTTTATTTATTTATATTAATGTCTGTCTCTCCCCCTCTAGACTGTGGGCTCATTGTGGGCAGGAAATGTGTCTGTTTATTGCACAATCCCAAGTGCTTAGTACAGTGCTCTGCACACAGTAACCACTCAATAAATATGACTGAATGAATGAATCCTCCTTCTCCAATTGCCTGAGGCTATTCTTATTTTAAATTCATTTCCAGACCCTTTTAAGTCTCTTCTCACAACTGACCAATCATTCCGAGGATTGCCAATTCTGCCTCTTGCCAAGTGTGTGAGGAACTGTGGACACGATCCCTGCCTTCGAGGAGCATTATGATCAAACATATGAGGAGCACTGTCCTAAGCAATCGGGAGAGTCTGATAGCATTAGGAGGCACGATCCCTGCCTTCCAAGAGCTTACAGTCTACTATGGGCAGAGCACTGTACCTTGGACTTGGGAGAGCACATTAGAGTTAGTAAACAAGAGCCCTGCCTTCAAGAAGCTGAAGTCAGCTGTGTACAGAGGGCTATGCTACACACTTGGGAGACTGCAAGAGGATAGCATTGGAAGACCCTATCCCTGCCATCAAAGAACTTACAGTCTAGAGGGGGACACATTCCCTGCCCACAATGAGCTTACACTCAATCAATCAATCAATCGTATTTATTGAGTCTAGAGGGGAAGACGGACAATGATAGAAATCAATATGTGACAGGTAGGGACCTAAGTGCTGTGAGCCTGAGCCGGGGGATGAATAAAGGGAGCAAGTCAGGGTGATGCAGAAGGGAGTGGGAGAATAGGAAAGGAGGGCTTAGTCGGGGAAAGCCTCCCAAGCGCTCAGTACATGACTCTGCACACAGTAAGTGCTCAGTAAATACCACTGACTGGCTGTCCTACCTGATTAACGTGCAGCTACTCTAGTACTTGGAACAGTGCTCGACAAATAGTAAGCACTTAACAAATGTCATTTAAAAGAATAAGAAAAAAGAGAGAGGAAGCCAGGCTGAAGAGGAACAGAGCTCCATGCCTAGTCGGGCAACTACCCTGGGGCTAGAAGGAGGTTGGGGAACACTCTACCAGCAGACACAGCAAGGACTAGCGGCTAGAGCCCAGGCTTGGTGGTCAGAAGGACCTGAGTTCTAATTCCAGCTCTGTCCCTGGTCTGCTGGGTGACCTTGCATAAGTCACTTCACTTCTCTGGGCCTCAATCATCTCAGCTGTAAAATGGGGAGCAATCCTAAATTAATGCCTATTCATAATTGAACCTCCGGGGTGATTTTACTGGCATAATTCTGGGTTGATTTTGGTTGGAGTGATGTAGGTGTATAATAAAACCTCTGAATGATAAGTAAAGACTTCCAAGCCTACACATAATATCACCAGCAATACATCCAACTGTTGGCCTTGTGGAAGAAATGCAGGGCTGGGAGTCAGAGGTTCTGGCTTTAAATCGCGGCTCCACCCATCTGCTGGGCGACCTCGGACCTTCCCTTCTCTGGGCCTCAGTATCCTCATCTGTAAACTGAAGATTAAGACTGCGAGACACATGTGGGACAGGGAAATGTCCAACTTGATGAGCTTGTGTCTACCCAGGGTCTTAGAACAGTGCTTGACACATAGTGAGTGCTTAACAAATACCATCATCATCATCTCACTTAGCAGAGTCTCTGTTCCCTCATCTGTAAAACGGGACTCAACACCTGGTTTCTCTCTGATTTAGGCTGTGGGACAAGCACTGTACCCACCTGATAATCAGGTCAGACATGGTCCCTGTTCCATTTGGGACTCATAATGATGATGACGATGATGGTTATAATAATAATAATAATGATAATAATAATAATAATAATAATAATAACAGTGAAGCAAAGCCCGTGTCCCACATAGGGAACAGTCTAACTAGGAGGTAGGCAGGGAACGTATTTGCCCACTGTTGTATTGGACTCTCCATAACTCTCCAAAGTACAGTGCTCTGCACACAGGAAGAATTTAATAAATAAGACTGAATGAATGAATGAATGAATGAATGAATGAATGGTATTTGTTAAGCACTTACTCTGTGCCAGGCATTGTTCTAAGAGCTGGGGTACATACAAGTTAATAAGGTTTGACACAGTCTATGTCCCCCAAGACTGTGGGGCTCACAGTCTTAATCCCCATTTTACAAATGAGGTCACTGAGGCCCAGAGAAGTGAAGTGACTTGCCTAATGTCCCCCTTAGTCAGCCAATCCCATTTACTGAGCACTGACTAGTTGCAGAACATTGTACTAAGCCCTTGGGAGAGTACAGTAGAACAATATAACAGACACATTCTCTGCCCATAAAGAGCTTACAGACCAGAGGGTGAGACAGACATTAATATAAATAAATAAATTACAGACAAGTGGCAGAGCTGGGATCAGAAGCCAGGTCCCGACAGCCAGGCACGTGCTCTATCTGCTAGGGAACAAACCAAGCAGCAGAAAAACCTCAAAATCCCAGTTCCTCCCACGACCCTTCTCATTTCTGTCCCCTGCCTCACATTCATCACATTTATGAAGCCAAAAATATTGAAGCTCCAATAAGCAGAAATAGGAAATTCAAAACGCTGGTTTATCAGACTCCAGAATATAAGCTCCTTATGGGCAGGGAACATGTCTACTAATTCTATTGTATTGTACTCCCCCAAGTGCTGAGTACAGTGTTCTGCACGTACTAAGCGTTCAATAAACACCTTTGATTGATTTTTAACTAGTATGTGGAGGAAGGGGTGTGGCCTAGTGGAAAGAGCAACCAATCAATTGGTCATATTTATTGAGAGCTTACTGAGTGCAGAGCACAAGTCAGGGAGTCAGAGGACTTGGGTTGGGTTCTAATAATAATAATAATGGCATTTGTTAAGCACTTACTATGTGCAAATCACTGTTTTAAGCACTGGGGTGGGGGGATACAAAATTTCAGCACCATCAGTTGTCTGCCATGTGACCTTGGACAAGTCACTTCACTTCTCGGCACCTCGGTTCCCTCATCTGCAAAATGGGGATTCAAGACCTGTTCTGAACTGTGAGTCCCAATGTGGGACCTATTTATTTTCTCTCTACCCCAGTTTGGCACAAGCCACAAATACCACACCTATCATTCACCAAACTTCTTACTCTCTTCTAGAAATTAGCCAAGACCCAGAGAGGAGTTATGTTGGCCAAGGAAATATTGGCTTAAAGGATAGAGTACGGTCCTGGGTGTCAGAAGGACCTGGGTTCTAATCCCGGCTCTGCCACGTGACAGCTCTGTGACCTTGTGCAAGTCACTTACTTCTCTGAGCCTCAGTTACTTCATCTGGAAAATGGGGATTAAGACTGGGAGCCCCATACGGGACAGAGACTGTGTCCAATCTGATTAACTCGTATCTACCCCAGAGATTAGAACATTGTTTGGTACATAGTAAGGGCTTAACAAGTACCATTATTACTGTAATGTTACTACCCTCCTCCATGGTAAACATGCAGAATCCATACCCACAGGAAGACAGGTCTAAGAATAAGTGGCTGCATGACCTAGTGGTAAGAACTCGGGCCCATGAGTCAGAGGACCTGAGTTCTGATCCTGTCTCTACCACTTGTCTGCTGTGTGATCTTGGGCAAGTCACTTATGTCCTCTGTGCCTCAGTCACCTCATCCATAAAATGGGGATCAAACAGAAATTCCTTACCGTTGGCTTTAAAACTCTCAATCGACTCGCCCTCTCCTAACCTCATCTCACTGATTTCCTACTACAACCCAGTCTGAACATCTTGCTTCTCTAGTGCTACATTGCTAACTGCCTCCATCTCATCTATCTCACCGCCGACCCCCTTCCCTCATCCTTCCTCCTGCCTGGAATTCCTTCCCCCTCCATCTACACCAGACCGCTACTCTCCCCACCTTCCAAAGTCACGTCTCCTCCCAGAGGCCTTCCCCAATTAAGCCCTCTTTTCCCCAGCTCACCCTCCCTTCTATTTCATCTCTGTACTTGGACCTGTGACCTTTGTGCAGCCTACGAAGAATGTGTTCCCAGGATCCTACCTGGAGGTGAAAAAGGACCAATGTCTGGTGTAGGGGGAGGGTAATTAGGGCTGATATTTGGTTACGGGGTCGGGGTAGGGGGAAAACTGAGGGGAGGAAATAGGGCCGGTGTCTGATGTGGTCCAGAATTATGAGCCCATTATTGTTAGTAGTAATAATAATAATTATCATTGTTATGGTATTTGTTAAGCACTCACTGTGTGCCAGGCACTATACTAAGCACTGGGTTGGATACAAGCAAATAGGGTTGGACACAGTCCAACATTTTACAGATGAGGGAACTGAGGCACAGAGAAGTGAAGTGATTTGCCCAAGTCAATGCAGCAGATGAGTGTCAGAGCTGGGACTAGAACCCACAACATTCCGACTCCCAGGCTCGTGCTCTATCCACTACAACCAGCCAAACTCCCATCCCTTCAGGATAGGATAAATGCTTGGATCTGGTGTAGCAGTTTGGATGAAGAGGAAAGGGTGGATTTTAGAAATGTGAAGATAAAACCTCCAGGATTTGGTTGTAAATTGAATATGCAGGTTGAATGAAGGATGAGCCTAGGATAATTCCAAGGATACGGAATGAGGGATGAGCTGAGCATAACGTCGAGGTTACAGGCTTGAAGGGAAGGGAGGATGGTGACATTGTGTACAAGGATGGGAAAGAAATCAGAGGATTAGCGTTTGGGGCAAAATAAGGAACGTTTGGGTGGGAATACGAGGAGTTCTATTTTGGACGTGTTAAGGTTGAGGTGTCGGCGGGACATCCGAGTAGAGGTGTCCTTCATTTGATCATTCAATCATATTTATTGAGCCCTTACTGTGTGCAAAACACTATACTAAGCCCTTGGGAGAATGCAATACAAGAACAGACAGACACATTCCCTGCTCACGGTCTAGAGGACAGGCTCACAGGATGGCAGGAGGAACTGTGAGGCAACATGGCCTAATGGATAGAGCACAGGCCTGTGAGTCAGAAAGACATGAGTTGTAATCCCTGCTCTGCCACTCATCTGCTGCGTGACCTTGGGCAAGTCACTTCACTTCCTCTGTGACTCAGTGACTTCATCAACAAAATGGGGATTAAGACTATGAGCCCCAGTGGGACAGGGAATGTGCCCAACCCGATTAGCCTGTTTCTACCCCAGGGCTTAGTACAGTGCCTGGCACATTGTAAGCACTTAAAAAAATATCCTAATCCTCCTCAACCTCTCAGCTGCCTTCGACCCTGTGGACCACCCCCTTCTGTTCAACACGCTATCCCACCTTGGCTTCACAAACTCCATCCTCTCCTGGTTCTCCTCTTATCTCTCTGGCCATTCATTCTCAGTCTCCTTCGTGGGCTCCTCCTTCCCCCTCCTCCCTCCCATCCTTTTACTGTAGGGGTTCCTCAAGGATCAGTTCTAGGTCCCCTTCCGTTCTCTATCTTCACTCAGTCCCTTGGGGAACTCATTCACTCCCACGGCTTCAACTATCATCTCTATGCAGATGACACCTAAATCTACATCTCTGCCCCAGCTCTCTCCCCCTCCCTCCCTCTAGGCTCAAATCTCCTCCTGCCTTCAGGACATCTCCATCTGGATGTCTGCCCACCATCTAAAACTCAACATGTCTAGGACCGAGCTCCTTATATTCCCTCCCAAACCCTGTCCTCTCCCTGACTTTGCCCATCACTGCAGACGGCACTACCATCCTTCCCATCTCACAAGCCCACAACCTTGGTGTCATCCTCGACTCCGCTCTCTCAGTCACTCCACACATCCAATCCGTCACCAAAACCTGCCGATCTCACCTCCGCAACATCGCCAAGATCCGCCCTTTCCTCTCCATCCAAACCACTACCTTGCTGGTTCTATCTCTCATCCTATCCCGACTGGATTACTGCATCAGCCTCCTCTCTGATCTCCCATCCTCCTGTCTCTCCCCACTTCAGTCTATACTTCACTCTGCTGCCCAGATTATCTGTCCACAGAAACGCTCTGGGCATATCACTCCCCTCCTCAAAAATCTCCAGTGGTTGCCTGTCAACCTACGAATCAAGCAAAAACTCCCCACTCTCAGCTTCAAGGCTTTCCATCACTTCACCCCCTCCTACCCCACCTCCCTTCTCTCCTTCTACAACCCAGCCCGCACCCTCTGCTCCTCTGCCGCTGCTAACCTCCTCACTGTGCCTCGTTCTCGCCTGTCCCACCCTTGACCCCTGGTCCATGTCCTTCCCCTGGCCTGGAATGCCCTCCCTCCACACATCCGCCAAACTAGCTCTCTTCCTCCCTTCAAAGCCCTACGGAGAGCTCACCTCCTCCAGAAGGCCTTCCCAGACTGAGTCCCCCTTTTCCTCTCCTCCTCCCTCTGCCCTACCCTCTTCCCCTCTCCACAGCACTTGTATAAATCTGTACATATTTATTACTTTACTTGTAGTTACTTACTACTCTATTTTATTAATGATGTGCAGATAGCTATAATTCTATTTATTCTGATGGTTTTGACACCTGTCTACTTGTTTTGTTTTGTTGTCTGTCTCCCCCCTTCTAGACTATGAGCCCATTGCTGGGTAGGGACCATCTCTATATGTTGCTGACTTGTATTTCCCAAGCGCTTAGTACAGTGCTCTGCACACAGTAAGCACTCAATAAATACAATTGAATGAATGACTGACTGAATGAATGAATTAAGAAAAAAAGAGAGCGAGGTCCAAGCTGGAGAGGTAGATTTGGGAACCATCCACATAGAGATGGCAGTTAAAGCATGGCTTAGTGGATAGAGCATGGGCCTGGGAGTCTGAAGGACCTGGGTTCTGATCCTGGCTCCAACACATGTCTGCTGCTTGGTTAATAATAATAATAATAACAATAATAGTATTTATCAAATACTTACTATGTGCCAGGCACTGTACTAAGCACTGGGGTGGATACAAGCAAATCCAGTGGAACACAGTCCATGTCCCACAGACTGATCACATTCTTCATTCCTATTTTACAGATGAGGTTACTGAAGGCACAGAGAAGTGAAGTGACTTGCCCAAGGCCACACAGCCCAAAGGGGGTGGAGGCAGGATTAGAACCCATGACCTTCTGACTCCCAGGCCCATGCTCTAGCCACTAATCTGAGTCACTTAACTTCTGTGCCTCAGTTATCTCATCTGTAAAATGGGGATTAAGAGAGTAAGCCCCACATGAGACAGGGACTGTGCCCAACCTGAATAACTTGAATCAACCCCAGCACTTACAAGTGCCATAATCATTATTAAGGCTCTCTTCAGTTCTCACCTGTACATTCTTTCCCAGCCTTTGGCACAGTGCTCTTTCTGCACATGGGAGACCGAGATGCTTAATAGTCCTCCTCCTCCTCATCTCCGCCCTCCCCAACCCTATGTCTCCTCTTCCTATTTCTTCTCCCTCTTCTCCTCCTCCCCACCCCCCTGCTCCTCCTCCTCCTCCTCTTCCATGCCCCAGTGAGAAGGTGCCTCCTCAGGTTCAAAGTGTCAGGGCCGAGGGTCACCCGCCACCTTCAACAGGAGACTTTGTCTTCATAATTTACATCTTGTTTATTCACCTCTCCCACCCACTTAGCTCAGGTTTTTGAGGCTAAGTGGGAGAAACCATCTTATACTTCTCTTGTAATAACAATTGTAATTATTAATACCTGTGGTATTCATTAAGTGCTCACTCTGTGCCAAGGACTGAGAAGCAGCCTGGCCTCGTGGATAGTGCACAGGCCTGGGAGGCAGAAGGACCTGGGTTCTAGTTCCAGCTTTGCCACCTGTCTACTGGGTGACCCTAGGCAAGTCACTTCACTTTTCTTTACTTAACTTTATTTGCAAGATGGAGATGAAGACTGTGAACCCCATGTGGGATGGGGATTGTGTCCAACCTGATTAACTGTATCAACCCCAGTTTTCAGAAGAGTGCTTGATACACAGTAAGCACTTAAATACCATCTCTCCCATTCACTAAGATAACTTTTTTTCCAGGGTAAATGGGGGAAACAGTGTTATACCTCTCTTGTAGGAATTATAATAATAACAATACTTGGAATAATTAACAATTGTGGTATTTGTTAAATGCATACTATGCACCAAGTACTGAGAAGCAGCGTGGTCTAGTGGAAAGAGCATGGGCCCGGGAGTCCAAGGACCTGGATTCTAATCCCGGTTCTGCCGCTTGTCTGCTGTGTGACCTAGGGTAAGCCACTTCCCTTCTCTGGGCCTCACTTCCCTCACATGGAAAATGGGGATTAAAACTGTGAGCCCCATGTGGGACAGGGACTGTGTCCAACCCAATTAGTTTGTATCTAGCCCATCACTCAGAACAGTGCCTGGGCAAGAGGTAAGTGCTTTACAAATATCATTAAAAAGAAATAAAAAAGTCATTTCTCTCCTGGGATGCTATCTGCTCTCTGCTGCTGGTAGCAGAAACAGGAAACAGAAATCCTCTCCTGGACTTTCCCCTCACTGTAGACAGCACCACTATCTTCCCGTCTCACAGACCCGTGACCTTGATGTTATCCTTGACTCTGCTTTCTCATTCAACCCACATACTCAATCCTGTCGGTCCCACCTTCACAACATCACTAAGATTGGTTGCTCTTCCATCTCTGTATCAAATAAAAACTCCTCACCATTGCTGTTAAAGCACTCTATCACCTTGCCCTCTCCTACCTCACCTCACTTCTTTCCTACAACCCAGACTGCAAACTTCACTCCTCTGCTGCTAACCTTCTCACTGTGCCTCCATCTCCCCTGTCCTGTCAATGACCCCTGGACCACGACCTACCTCTGGCCTGGAACGACCTTCCTCCTCAAATCCACCACACAATTACTGTCGCTTTCCTTCAAAACCTTACTGAAGGCACATCTCCTCCAAGAGGCCTTACCAGACTAAGCCCCACTCTTCCTCACCTCCCTCTCCCTTCTGGGTTGTCCTGACTTGCTCCCTGTGCTCTTCCCTCCTCTCCAAGCCCCACAGCAATTATTCATATTTCTGTCATTTTATTTATTTGTTATGTCTATTCATTTGTATGGATGTCTGTCTCCCCCATCCCTGCCCTCCCTCCCCTGCAAGACTGTGAGCTCCTTGTGGGCAGGGATTGTCACTCTTTATTGTTGTAATGTACTTTCCCAAGCACTTAGAACAGCACTCTGCACAAAGAAAGCACTTAATAAATATGACTGACTGAATGAACGAATAAAAGTGAAGGGCCTGAGCCACTAACACACCCTCTTGGGCACGTCCGTGTCTGGCTCAACTGCCGAGACTGAGGTCCCTGGGTCGGCAGGACAGCACCAGATTCCCCATCCCTCGTGGGTGGGGTGCGGTGTATCTGAAGCCCCTGAGGCCGAGGCTTACCCTGGCAATTCCTTGGTGGTATGGGACACGCATATCAGGACAGGGAGGAAACGATGGTCTCTTTTCTTGTCTCCATGTCAGTCAAAAGTTATTTAACTTCTTTTCTAGAAGTATAAAAATGTACAAAAGAGGGTTCTGTTTAAGGCTGGAAACAACGAGGTAGAATTGCCGTCACAAACCCGACACAGAGGAAACAATGCCTTTTCTTCCCTCCTCAGACTTCCCCCCTCCAACCTGACCCTACTTGATTATTATGATCAAATCGACCCCTGCCTAGGGAAACATAGGCACAGAGAAACTCCCGCAATACATAAAAACACAGATTGCTCACCCCCAGATCAGTGCTGGATTCCAGGAATAAATATCCATTTGGAGCCCAGAAGGATCATTTCTTGTCATCACTCCTACAGGACCTTTCTTCCCAAAACCCATTTGGGGATTTTCTGTGGAAAGAAAGAATGGAGGAGAGATTAATCCTGCCTTACTGAGTCCAAGCCCATGGACCCAGGCCAACTCTTTGGGCACCTGGAAAAAAAAAAGAGGGAAACAAAGAGGTGGTATCTGTTGTTAAGTGCTTACTATGTGCCAGGCACTGTACTAGATGCTGGGGTAGAAACAAGCTAATCAAGTTGGACACAGTTCATGTCCTATATGGGGCTCACGGTCTTCATCCCCATTTTCCAGGGGAGGAAATTGAGGCCCACAAAAGTGAAGCGACTTATCAAAGATCACCCAGCAAACAAGCAGTGGAGCTGGGATGAGAACCCGAGTCCTTTTGTCTCCCGGTGCAGGCTCCATCTGCTAGACCACCCTGCTTACCTTCCCCACTGCTATACCGGCTGATTCCTCCCCAAGTCTCTTCCCCGCTGTGACTGCCGCAGATGCCAGGGGTTGGGGAAGGGTTTCTTCCTTCCTTAGGGCAGCAGGGGGCTCACCACTGAGCCCAGGGGAGGGGGCTTCTGAAGCAGAGTTCTTGTGATGACTTGTTTTGTTTTGTTGTCTGTCTCCCCCTTCTATGCTGTGAGCCCACTGTTAGGTAGGGACCGTCTCTACATGTTGCTGATTTGTCCTTCCCAAGCGCTTAGTACAGTGCTCTGCACATAGTAGGCACTCAATAAACATGATTGGATGAATGAATTACATGATTAGGCAGGATTTCGTGTATTATGTAAATACTTAATAATGAGAGAGTTCTTTCGAAAGCTACGCAAACATGCAGAATATGGACGGTACCCAGGATTGCCCGCTTTCTGGAACTAAAGCCCACCCGCCAAATGCCTCTTACATCACTCCTTTTTTTTTAAAAAAAAGGCTATTTATTAATTCCTTATTTTGTGCCAGGCACTGTAGGAAGCACTGGGGTAGATACAAGCTAACCATGGTGGACATAGTCCCTGTCATACATGGGATCGCACTCTTGATCACCATTTTACACATAAGGGAACCAAGGCACAGAGAAGTGAAGTGAAGTGACTTACCTGAGGTCACACAGCAGACAAGTGGCAGAGCTAGAATTAGATCCGACGTAGTGCTGGGGTAGATGCAAACTTATCAGATTGGATAAGGTCTCGTCCCACAGGGGGCTCATGGGAACGATGGGGAGTCCCTCAGGCCACCACGTGGAGGAGTGTTTTCCAGTTCTGGTGGCTGGGCGGGCAGGAGCGCAGCTTGTGACAGAATACGCACTTGTCGTCTCGGCCCGCATCAGGCAGAACCAGGGCTGAAACCCGGGTGTCCCAATTCCCAGATTCGGGCTCTCCCCACGGGACCTCTCTGTCCGCAAAAAACTACATCGCAAACAACGGAAGCCTCACCATCCTTATCGAGTGATCGCTCAAACGCTGAAGGGCCTGTTGTCATTATCAACCAAACGACGAAGGGCCTGCTGTCATTATCATCCAACCCATCAAACAACAAAGGGCCCACCACACGGATTGAGAGCAGAGTCGGAAGGATGGGGCTTGGCAGAAACAGCAGGCCCTAGTAGAGGGAGGCCCGGGTTTGGGAGTCACAGGACCTGTGTTCTAATCCCCGATCTGCCACGTGCCTGGCAGGTGACTTTGAGCAAGTCCCTTCACTTCTTTGGACCACGGCTACTTCATCTGAAAAATGGGGATTAAATCCTACTTCTCACCGACTCAAACTGTGAGCCCCAAGTGTATGATTTGATTGGCTTGCATCTACCCTGGCACTTAAAAAAGTGCTTTGCACATAGTACGCACTGAACAGCTGCTGTAAAATAAAGACGGGCTGGGAAGAGAATCGATCCATCAGTGGTGCTTATCGAGTGGGTGGAGCAGAGAAAGGAAGACGTGGGAGATCGGAGGACTGTGCCGGAAGAGCAGGGGGATGAGAGAGAAACCAAGAGCCCTGAGAGAGCTGGCCTAAGAGTTTATATAATTTAAGCTGCTTGAGGCTTTGTTTGTTTGTTTGTTTCATTTGTGTAGTATTTGTTAATCACTTACTATATGCCAGCCACTGTACTAAGCAGTGGGGTAGATAAAAGTTAATCAGGTTGGCTCAGTCCGTGTCGTAAGGGAGCCTTCCTATTTTAATCCATGCTTTTCATCATTTCATCATTTCTGTTTTACAGATGAACTAACTGAGGTTGCTCACCCCCAGATCAGTGCTGGATCCCAGGAATAAATATCCATTTGGAGCCCAGAAGGATCATTTCTTGTCATCACTCCTACAGGGCCTTTCTTCCCAAAACCCATTTGGGGATTTTCTGTGGAAAGAAAGAATGGAAGAGAGATTAATCCTGCCTTACTGAGTCCAAGCCCATGGACCCAAGCCAACTCTTTGGGTCCCTGGAAAAAAAAAAAGAGGGAAACAAAGAGGGATTAGAACTAACAGGGATTAGAACCCAGGGCCTTCTGACTCCCAGGTCCGGGCCCCAGCCCAAAGGGCCCACTGCTTCTTCGGTTGCTGAAATGTGCCCTGGTTCCAAGTGTCCCTCCCTCTCCCTTTCCCCGCCTCCTCATGTCCCCATCCAATTTCCCCCTACCCCGGGTCCCCCGCCATCCCAGGTCTCCGACCAGCACCAGCCCTCTGCAACTGCTCGACGACAAAGGCTAAGTCAGGGAATGGCTGGCTCTGTTCCCCCCGGTGTCAAGCTCTCTGAACCAAGTTCACTCCATTAGGACACCATTGTTAGGGCTAACGCTAGTAACAAGCGATGGTACTGCATAAGCTTTTACCACGTGCAGAGCACTGTACTGAGCACTTGGGAGAGTACAGTAGAGGAGGTGGGCATCATCCCTGCTCACCAGGAGTTTACAATCCTAAGTAGACAGCTCCTAAGTGCTAAGGTAGCTACTAGATATGCAGGCCCCACCTGAGGTTCCCAGTCCAACCAGGAGGGAGAATAGGTACCGAATCCCCATTCATGCATCTGTAATCGATGCACATATTGGTAAGCTCATGGTGGGCGGGGAATGCGTCTGGTAATTCGGTTATACTGTAGTCTCTCAAGCACTTAATACAGTGCCTGCACACTGTAAGCTCTCAATAAGATAGAATGAATGAATGAAAAGCCACCAGGAGGCCGATAGTCCACCCTAGGCTGGCAGCGGGAGGGGAGTTGCTCGTGGCCCCAGGGTATTGACCTCTTCCCATTTGGAGTCTGTGACAACAACAAAGGTTACCAGTGGGGCTCCGCCCTTAATCTCTTGAATGTGAGCTCTATTATGGCCAGAGAACACGTCTGCTGTTTCTGCTCCACTGTACTCTCCCAAGCTTAGTACAATGCTCTGCACCTAGGAAGCTCTCAATAAATACCATTGATTGATTCACTGATTGATCAATAAATCCCACCAAATGCTCCTGGAGTCGTCTGAGGGGTGTGTGACCCCATGCAGCCTCCACAGGGTCACCCAGCCCTCTGGTTCTCCATTCTCCACAAGCCACTGAACCCCAGGCTCTTTCATGATGGCGCAGCAGTCACTGGGGAATAGCACACCACCCAATCCGGGGTCGGCCGAAGGATACTCGCAGACGAAGCTCTCTCTCCCGTGCCGGTAGCATCGGGCCCACTCGGCACCGGGACCTTCTCCTCCAGTCCCTGTCACAGGGGGACGCCTGGCTCTGACATCTAAACAACAACGACTACATTCTTGACAAGGTAGCAAATCTAGTTTAGAACAGGCTTCCTCTGAATCTACTTTATACCTCCCTCTGCAGGGACCTTCTGTATTTCGCTATGCATATTCCACGCTTCACATCCTTCTCCCCCTCAGAGGTGTTAGCCTCATTCTATGCCCTTCAAAGTCCTGGCCACCCGACTCCGAACTCCCAGGGATCCTTTTCGATCCCTCCTTGTGCCCGGCGTCCATGAAGTGTCCACAGCTCGAGCTCTCCCCGTGTGCCGCTCTCCTGGACACACAGCTCGCTAACCTCTCCCCTTCACGAGGGTCTCCATGCCCACCACCTGGCTCTTCTACTTCCTCTCTGGTCCTGCTCTCTGATTGTCTCAGTTAAGTCTTTAACCTTCCACACAGAAGCAGTGTGGGCTAGTGGGAAGAACCTGGGCCTGGGTGTCAGAAGACCTGGGTCCTAATCCCAGCTCTGTCACTCGTCTGTCGTGGGAGCTTAGGCGAGTCACTTGAATTCTCTTTGCCTCCGTTTCTGCATCTGTCAAATGGGGATTAAATTGCATTTCTTCCTGACTAGATTGTGGGCCCATGCGGGACAGGGGCTGTGTCCAAACTGATAACCTCAGTGCTTAGAACAGTATTTGACACATAGTAATCATTGCTGTACCTTGCTTGTTCAATCTCTCATCCTATCCCAAAGGGATTACTGCGTCAACCTCCTCTCTGATCTCCCATCCCCCGGTCTCTCCCCACTTCAGTCCATACCTCCCCCTGCTGCCCGGATCATCTTCATGCAGAAACGCTCTGGGCATGTTACTCCCCTCCTCAGAAGTCTCCAGTGGCTTCCAGTCTCCTATGCATCAAGCAAAAACTCCTCACTCTCGGCTTCAAGGCTCTCCATCACCTCGCCCCCTCCTACCTTACCTCCCTTCTCTCCTTCTACAGACCAGCCAGCACTCTCCGCTCCTCTGCCGCTAACCTTCTCACTGTACCTCATTCTCGCCTGTCCCGCCGTCGACCCCCGGCCCACGTCCTCCCCCTGGCCTGGAATGCCCTCCCTCCGCAGATCTGCCAAGCTAGCTCCCTTCCTCCCTTCAACGCCCTACTGAGAGCTCACCTCCTCCAGGAGGCCTTCCCAGACTGAGCCCCCTTTTTCCTCTCCTCCTCTCCATCCCCCTGCCCTACCTCCTTTCCCTCCCCACAGCACCTGTATATATGTTTGTACAGATTTATTACTCTATTTATTTTACTTGTACATATTTACTATTCTATTTATTTTGTTAATGATGTGCATCTAGCTCTATTTCTATTTATTCTGATGACTTGACACCTGTCCACATGTTTTGTTTTGTTATCTGTCTCCCCATTCTAGATGGTGAGCCCGTTGTTGGGTAGGGACCATCTCTATATGTGGCCAACTTGTACTTCCCAAGCACTTAGTACAGTGCTCAATAAACATTGTTATTATTATCATTATTATTATTCTTTCACTATAGGGTGCTACCGAATGACTCTTCTGGCGTCCTTCCCACTCTCTTCTACCCTGGGGTCATCTCCCACCAGGCCGAGGGCTGACCCACTCGTTTCTCCCAGGGGGGTCACTCCCAACAAGCCGGGACCTCACCCGATGGTTTCTTCCCTGGGGATCGTCTCCCGGCAAGCCGGGATCATCATCTCCATTGAGATCATCTCCCAGGTCCAAGGGGTCTCCCTGTTTCCATGCAGGTGCAGGAGGGACTTACCCGAAGATGTTGCTTTGGCCATGATGACTCAGAACATCAAGGATTTGAGACAGAATCCTCCCTGCAATCATTTAGTGGAATGAGCCTGGCGTAGTGGACAGAGCACAGGCCTGGGAGTCAGAAGGTCATAAATTCTAATCTCATCTCTGCCAATTGGCAGCTGTGTGATTTTGGACAAGCCCATTCACTTCTCTGTGCCTCAGTTACTTCATCTGTAAAATGGGGATTAAGACTGTGAGCCCCACTTGGGACAACCTGATTAAATTGTATCTACTCCAGTGCTTAGAACAATACTTGCCACGTAGTAAGCGCTTAACAAATACCATATTTATTATTATATTCAATCCATCACTAAACCCTGTATGTTCTACCTTCAAGACATAGCTAAAATCCACCTTTCCTTTCCATCTACACAGTTACTGCATTTATACAATCACTTATCCTGTCTCACCTGGATTACTGCATCAGCTTCCTCACTGACATCTCAGCCTCCTCTCTCTCCCCATTGCAGTCCACACTTCACTCTGCTGCCCGGATCGTTTCTCTATAAAAACTTTCGGGACATATCACGCTGCTCCTAGAGAATCTCCAGTGGTTGTCCATCCACCTCTACATCAAACAAAAACTTCTCACCATTGACTTTAAAGCACTCCACCACCTTGCCCCCTTCTAGCTCACCTCACTACTCATTTACTACAATCCAGCCCGCAACTTTAGCTTCTCTAATGGTAACCTTCACATTGTACCTCGATCTCATCTATCTCACCACCGACCCCTTGCCCACATCCTGACCCTGGACAGGAATGCCCTCCCTCCTCAAATCTGACAGAGAATTACTCTTCCCGCTTCAAAGCCTTATTGAAGGCACATCTCCTTCAAGAGGCCTTCCCTAAGACCCCTTTTCTTCTTCTCCCACTCTCTTCTGCATCACCATGATTTGCTCCCTTTATTCATCCTGTCTCCATGACCCATAGCACTTACGCACATATCTGTAATTTATTTATTTGTATTGATGTCTGTGTCCCCTCTAGACTGTAAGCTCGTTGTGAGCAGAGAATGTGTCTGTTCATTGTCATATTGTACTCTCCCAAGTGCTTAGTACAGTGCTCTGCACATAGTAAGTGCTCAATAAATACCACTGAATGAATGAATGAATCAGACAGATATGAAGAGGGAGAGCATTCCAGTCCAGAGGCAGAATGTGAGCGAGAGATCAGTGGTGAGACAGGAGAGATCAAAGTCCTGGTGAGAAAGTGGGCATTAGAGGAGAGAAGGGTGCAGGCTGCTTTGTATTAGGAGAGCAGTGAGGTGAAATAGGAGGGGACAAGGTGATTGAGAGCTTTAGAGCCAATGCTGAGGAGTTTTTGTTGGATGGAGATGTGGATGGACAACCACTGGAGGTTCTTGAAGAATGGGGAAACTGTGGTCTGAACGATTTTGTAGGAAAATCATCTGGGCAGCAGAGTGAAGTATGGACTGGAGTGGGGAGAGATAAGAGGCAGGGAGGTCAGCAAGGAGGATGATACCATAATCAAGGTGGGAGAGAATAAACGCTTGGGTTAAAGTGGAAGCAATCTGGATGGAAAGGACTGGGTAGATTTCAGCGATGCAGTGAAAGTGGAACTGGCGGGATTTTGTAATGGATCGAACATGTGGGTTGAATGAGAGAGAGAAGTCAAGGCTAATGGCCAAGGATGGTCAATCACCCTCCCCACCTTCAAAAACTTATTGAAGGCAGATCTCCTCCAAAAGGCCTTCCCTGACTAAGTTTCCTCTTCTCCCATTCTCTTCAGTCACCCTTGAGCTTGGATTGTTCTCTTAATTCATCCATCCCTCAAGTCCACAGCATGCGTGTACATGTCTGTAATTTCTTTACGTGAATGTCTGTCTCCCCCTCCAGACCATAACTTCATTATAGGCAGAATACGTATCTACCAACCCTGTTATATTTTACCCTCCTCAGTGCTCAGCACAGTGCTCTGCATCTGGTAAGCACACGATAAGTACAATTGATTGATCCACTTCTTCTGATGTGCCTGGCTCCAATCCTCTTCACTACCTGTATTCATAAATTGTAAGCCCTTCAAGGGACACAGCCCTTGTCTAACTGTCACCTGCTTACTACTGCCCAGGGCTTAGAACAGTGCACTGCACACAGTAAAGGCTTAGTCAAGATCATTGCTGCTGCTACTACCACTACTAGGACATCTGGATCGCACTTACCCACCACGGGATCACCTCTGAGTAGTAGCATGGCCTAGCAAAAAAGTCCAAGCCCAGGGGTCAGGGTACCAGGGTTCTAATCCTGCCTCTGCCACTTGCTTGCTCTGTCAACTCGGGCTTGCTTAACTTCTCTGGGCCTCAGCTTCCTCATATGTAAATGGAGGTGAGAGACCCATTCTCCCTCCCCTTAAGACCGTGAGCTCCAAGTGGGGCAGTGGGCATTTGATGAGCATTTACTATGTGCCGAGTACCATTCTAAGCACAGGGGTAGATACAAGGTCATCAAATTGGACCGAGTCCATGGCCCACATGGGCCTCACAGTCTCAATCCCTATTTAACAGAGGAGGTAACTGAGGCACAGAGAAATCAAGTGACTTGTTCAAGGTCAAACAGCAGACAAGAGGCAGAAGCAGCATTAGAACCCAAGTCCTCGGCTTGTGCTTTAACTGCTAGGCCAGGCTGTATCTCTGCTACTGGCAGATATATTCCCTGCCCACGTGGAGCTTACAGTCTACAGTCTAAGCTACTCTTGGTACGTGACAAGGACTTAACCCTATCTGTTCCTGGGAAAAATCTTTCTTTTTCTTTTTTTTTTAAATCTAAATTCCCTTGTTAAGAACAATCTGGTGAAAAAAAGAAAACTGAGAGAGTACTGCTGGACAGGGTGCTGGGTGAACCAAGGGAGATGTTTCTTCCAAAGATATCTTACTCCAAAGGGTATTCTTTAATGCTCAGCTTTCCTCTTGAGCGCCGTGTGCCCAGAGTGTGCTGGGCTGGGCACTTCCTGGATGCAGTGTGACTTAGTGGAAAGAGCATGGGCTTTGGAGTCAGAGGTCATGGGTTCAAATGCCGCCTCCACCATTTGTCAGCTGTGTGACTTTGGGCAAGTCACTTCACTTTTGTGTGCCTCAGTTACCCCACCTGGAAAATGGGGATTAAGACTGTGGACCCCCCGTGGGACAACCTGGTCACCTTGTAACATCCCCAGTGCTTAGAACAGTGCTTTTCACATAGTAAGCACTTAATAAATATCATTATTATTATTAGAATGCTTACTGTGTGTCAGGCACTCTACTAAACACAAGAGGGACGATAGACCTAATTGACTTTCTAAAGGAGCTTATCGTGTGCAGGACAGTGTACTGAGCTCTTGGAAGAGCAAAGTAGACATGATCCTGCCCTCAAGGAGTTTACAGTCTGCATTCAGAGCACTGAACTAAACACTCGAAAGGTGCTGTAGTTGATGAATGTGATCCCAAGCCTCAAAGACCTTACCGTCTACTACATGTGGGGCATTGTACTGATCACCTAGGAGAGTGCTAGAGAGCCAGAAAACACTATCCCTGCTCTCAAGGAGCTGACAGTCTAGCAGGGGAGACAGAGGGGAGGCTAGGGCATTCAAAACAGTGCTTCAGAACTGGAACCTCAGCTGTTCATACAAGCATCATCTCTAGAACCAGTGGATAGAGTGGTGGTGTCCTTCTGCCTGCAGGTCAAGAAAAAATGGGCAGGCAACTTGGCCTAGTGGCAGAGTACTGAACTAGGAGTTAGAAGGATCTGGGTTCTAATTCCAGTTCCACCACTTGTCTGCTGTGTGACCTTGGGCAACTCACTTAACTGCTTTGTGCCTCCATTACCTCATTGGTAAAATGAGGAATATGATTGTGACCCTTATATGGGATAGAGAAGCAGCGTGGCTCAGTGGAAAAAGCCCGGGCTTTGGAGTCAGAGGTCATGGGTTCAAATCCCGGCTTCACCACTTGTCAGCTGTGTGACTTTGGGCAAGTCACTTCACTTCTCTGGGCCTCAGTTCCCTCATCTGGAAAATGGGGATGAAGACTGTGAGCCCCCCGTGGGACAACCTGATCACCTTGTATATTCCCCAGCGCTTAGAACAGTGCTCTGCACATAGTAAGCGCTTAATAAATGCCATTATTATTATTATTATTATATAGTGACTGTGTCCAACTCAATAACCTTGTGTCTATCCCAGTGTTTACTACAGTGCTTGGCTTATTATGGTGTAGTACAGTGCTCACTGTGTAGTAAGCTCTTAAATACCATAATGACTATTATTATCGTCTGCTAGGATACGGATACCTTGGTCTCCAGTCTCAGCTAGGTGACAGCGAATACGGCCTTGGACCGATGGCATTTACTGAGCGTTTACTGGGTGCAGAACACAGAACTAAGTGCTTGGGAGGATGCATTCCAGAGATGGTACATGTGTTCCCTGCCCACAACCAACTTACTGTCTAGAGGCTAACTTGCACTTTTGAGCCTTCTGTGCTTAGCACATTTGGGCAATCCCATCTGCTAACTGGAGCTACAAAGTTTAAGGCAGCAAAATGTATATCTAAAAAGCAATTCTCAATACATAGAGCACATAAACTGATGGCCTCAACATGGGTGTACACACCCACACACACCATACTAAGGCCTCAGCCTAACAGGGACATTGTGTGGACAAACTGAGAGATAACTGACAGGAAAACATGGTGGGATACTCAATACATTCCTTTTGGTCAAAGCCCAGAGGAAGAAATAATAATAATAATGGCATTTGTTAAGCACTTACTATGTGCAAAGCACTGTTCTAAGCACTGGGGAGGGTACAAGGTGATCAGGTTGTCCCACAGGGGGCTCACAGTCTTAATCCCCATTTTTTTACAGATGAGGTAACTGAGGCCCAGAGAAGTTAAGTGACTTGCCCAAAGTCACACAGCTGACAATAGGCGGAGGTGGGATTTGAACCCATGACCTCTGACTCCAAAGCCCGGGCTCTTTCCACTGAGCCACGCTGCTTCTCAAGAAAGAAACTGTGTTGATGTACCGGTCCTGAGAATTTTGCAGAAACACCTCCCCCGGTGCCCAGGAGTAGGTTAATAGTATGCTTATTCAGAATATTCAGAAGTAGCTTGGCCTGGTGGAAAGAGCAGAGGCTTGGGAGTCAGAGAACCTGGGTTCTGATCCCAGCTCTGTCACTTGTATGCTGAGTGACCTTATGCGAGTCACCACTTCTCTGTGCCTCAGTTCCCTCATCTGCAAAATGGGAATTCAAACTGTGACCTCTAAGTGGGAACGGAACTGTGCCCAACTGGATTATCTTTTATCTACTCCAGTGCTTAATAAAGTGCCTGGAACACAATATGTGCTGAACAAATACCACAGTTATGATTATCATTATTATTATTATTACTTTCTGTCTCCCCCTCTAAACTGTAAGCTTGTTATGGGCAAGGAACTTGCCTGCTAATTCTGCTATATCGTCCTCTCCCAAGCGCTTAATCCAGCGCTCTGCACATAGTAGGTGCTGAATAAATACCACTGATTGATTGACCATAAGCTCATCCTCTAGACTGAAAGCTCTTTGCGGGCAAGGGGCGTGCCAACCAACTCTACTGTACTGGCCTCGCCCAAGCACTTAGTCCAGTGCTCTGCACATAGTAAGTGCTCAATAAATCCCATTGATCAATTGATTGATCGATCATCTGGGACAGATTCCATTTCAGAGCTCTCGGGTTAAGGATTGCAGCCCGTCCTCTCTGCCTGAGCTTCCACCTTCTGCAACGTTTTTTCTCTCCGACTCTGGTGTTAGACATGGGAGCCCAAGGCCCACCTCTGCCTTGGTGCCCAGTGGGAACTCCGACAGCCTCCTCGAATTTGAATCGCCTGGTACGGAGGATTATCCATGCAATGTCTCAATCCATCAGTAGTATTCATTATTCATTTATTTCAGTGTCTGTCCCACCACCTCTAAACAGCGAGCTTATTGTGGGCAGGGAGCGTGCCTGCCAACTCTGTTGCATTGTACTCTCCCAAGCACTTAGCACAGCGCTCTTCACATTCATTCATTCATTCAATTGTACTTATTGAGCACTTTCTGTGTGCAGAGCACTGTACTGAGCGTTTGGGAAGTACAAGTTGGCAACTTAGAGAGACGGTCCCTACCCAACAACGGGCTCACAGTCTAGAAGCTCTCAATAAATATAGTATTAATTATGATAGTTGTGGTATTTGTTATGTGTTTACTATGGGTTGGGCACTGATCTAATCACTGGGGTAGGTACAGGCAAATTTGGTTGGATGCTATCCCTGTCACACATGGGGCTCACAGTCTTCATCCCACTGCACAGTGTGGGAACTGAGGCAGAGAAGTAAAGTGGCTTGCCCAAGGTCACATGGCAGACTAGTGGTGGGGCCGGAAATAGAACCAACGTCCTTCTGACTCCCGGGCCCGCACTCTATTCACTGGGCCACATTGCTTCTCTTACAATTGATGATGATTTTTTGAGAGCTTACTGTGTGCCAAGCACTGAACCAGGTGCTTGGGAGAGAATGACACACAAAAAAGTAATAAGTAATGATAATAATCGTGGTATTTGATAAGCACTTACTATGTGCTTCTAGACTGTGAGCCCGTTGTTGGGTAGGGACCGTCACTATATGTTGCCAACTTGTACTTCCCAAGCGCTTAATACAGTGCTCTACACATAGTAAGTGCTCAATAAATATGATTGAATGAATGTGTCAAGCACCATTCAGGTTGGCTACAGTCCCGATCCCAAATGGGGCTCACGGTCTAAGTAGGAGGAAGAACAGGGATTTAATCCCCATTCGATAAGCAGGGCCTAGCAGAAAAAGCACTAGCCAGGGAGTCAGAGGATTGAGAATTGGATTGAGAAGCAGCGTGGCTTAGTGGAAAGAGCACGGGCATGAGAGTCAGAGTTCTAATCCCTGCTCCACCATTCATCAGCTCTGTGACTTTGGGCAAGTCACTTAACTTCTCTTTGCCTCAGGTACCTCATCTGTAAAATGGTGATTAAGACTGTGAGCCCCACGTGGGACAACCTGATCTCCTTGTATCTATGCCAGCGCTTAGAACAGTGCTCGGCACATAGTAAGTACTTAAATATACCATCATTATTATTATCATTATTATTATTACTGCATCAGCCTTCTCGCTGACCTCCCAGCCTCCTGTCTCTCCCCACTCCAGTCCATATTTCACTTGGCTGTCCAGATCATTTTTCTACAAAAACATTCAGGACACATCACCTCACTCTTCAAAAAGCTCCAGTAGTTGCCCATCCACCACCACATTAAGCAAAAACTCCTCACCACTGGCTTTAAAACACGCCACCACCTTGTCCCCGCCTATCTCACCTCGCTTCTCTCCTTCTACAACCCAGCCCACATGCTTCGCTCCCCTGGTGCTCACCTTCGCACTGTGCCTCCATCTCACCCGTCTCACTGCCGACCCGTAGGCCGCATCCTGTCTCTGGCCTGGAACGCCCTTCCTCCTCAAACCTGACAATTCCTCTCCCCCGCTTCAAAGCCTTATTGAAGGCACAGCTTCTCCACTAGGCCTTTCGAGACTAAGCCCCTCCTTTCCTCATCTCCCACACCCTCCTGCTGCGCCCCAACTTGCTCCCTTTGCTCTTCCCCCATCCCAGCCCCACAGCACTAATATACATATCAAAAATTTCTTGATTTGTATTCATGCCTGCCTGCCCCGCCCCCAGACTGTAAGCTTGTTGTGGGCAGAGAATGTGTCTGTTTACTGTTGTATTCTACTCACCCAAGCACTTAGTATAGTATTCTGCACAAAGTAAGTGCTCAATAAACAAAACTGATTGAATGAATGAACAAGGACTTTGTCCAGCCTGATTAGCTTGTATCTACCTCAGCACTTAGTACAGACATCTCCTGGCACACAGTAACCACTTAGCAAAATACCAAAAAAGAAAAAGAAAGTGGTATGTGGGTTTCACTCCCCTGAAATAAGCAGCTGTGATCTCCATCTCTAAAAGGCTAAAGGAGGCTCTGGTCTCCAGGAATCCAGTCAAGCAGGAAATGAACTACTGTTGGGACAACAGTTCCCAGCAGTAGTGATAGTAGTTCCTCTCTACACTGTAAGCTCTCTAGGGGCAGGGAAAGTGTCTGCTAATTCTGTTGTATTGTACAGTTCCAAGTGCGTAATACAGTGCTCTGCATGGATTAAGTGCTGAAAAATTCCTTTGATGGATGGACAGAGCGGCTGTTCCATCTCTGCTTCAAGGCTGTCCATCACCTCACCCCCTCCTACCTCACCTCCCTTCTCTCCTTCTACAGCCCACCCTGCACCCTCCGCTCCTCTGCAGCTAATCTCCTCACAGTGCCTCATTCTCACCTGCCCCGCCATCGACCCCCGGCCCACGTCATCCCCCGGGCCTGGAATGCCCTCCCTCTGCCAAGCTAGCTCTCTTCCTCCCTTCAAGGCCCTACTGAGAGCTCACCTCCTCCAAGAGGCCTTCCCAGACTGAGCCCCTTCCTTCCTCTCCCCCTCGTCCTCCTCTCCATCCCCCCCATCTTACCTCCTTCCCTTCCCCACAGCACCTGTATATATGTATATATGTTTGTACATATTTATCACTCTATTTATTTCTTTATTTATTTATTTTACTTGTACATATCTATTCTATTTATTTTATTTTGTTAGTATGTTTGGTTTTGTTCTCTGTCTCCCCCTTTTAGACTGTGAGCCCACTGTTGGGTAGAGACTGTCTCTATATGTTGCCAATTTGTACTTCCCAAGCGCTTAGTACAGTGCTCTGCACATAGTAAGCGCTCAATAAATACGATTGATTGATTGATTGATTGACAGAAACTTTGAGGTGACTGTCTTCAAAAAATCGATCCATAGTATTTACTGACCGCTTACTGTGTGCAGAACCCTGTACTAAGCGCTTGGGAGAGAACAATAATACAGAGTTGGTAGACACATTTCAATCAATAGTATTTATTGAGTGCTTACCATGAACGGAGCACTGTACTATTCACTTGAGAGGACAATAGAACAGAGTTGCTAGACACATTCCCTGGCCACAAGGAGTTTACAGTTTAGAGGGGAGAAAGACATTAATATAAATCAATAAATTATGGATTTGTGCATAAGTGCTGTGGGACTGAGGGAGGGGTGAATAAAAGGTGCAAATCCAAATGCAAGGCGGAAGGAAATCTATCTTCTCCGGTGCTTGGCAGAGTTTCTAGGCACAAAGGAAGTGCTTAATAATTACCATTATTATTGTCCATACCTTGCTTCTAATGCAAACACATGGGACAACTGTGGGGAGTAGGGACACACACACTCACAACAACACCACACACCCCAACCCCTTCCACGAAGCACTTATTTGCTCATCTTTAAATTCCATGTATCCTCAAGAGTTGCAATGAATCGGAAATGACTCGACGGTGCTTGATAATAATGATAATCATGAAAAAATGAACTGAGGACATACATCAGTATTCGAGTGCTTGCTGAAGAACCCAGGTGACGTCAAAAAGGGTTTCCACCACCGATAGAGATTTAGATTAAATATCAATCAATCGATGGTATTTGTTGAGCATTTACTATGTGCAGAGCACTGGACTAAGTGCTTGGGAGGGTACAATACAACAAAGTTAGCAGATATGTTCCCTGAAATATAAAAGGAAAGATTCCTGCCAGTGGGGTGGATGGTGGTTAAATTTTCCTATGAGAGCCCCAGGGTTGGGGGCTAGTATTTGCTTCTTTATTCGGGAGGGGGTTCACACACCTTTTTTTAATGCGGTATTTGTGAAGCATATAACTAGACAAGAGGCACTGTACAAAGTGCTAGGGGTGATACAAGCTCACAGGTTGGACATAGTCCCTGTCCCCTGTGGGACTCTCAGTCTTCATCCCCATTTTACAGACGAGGTAACTCAGGGAAGAGAAGTGACTTGCCCAAGGTCACACAGCACACAACTGGAGGAGGCAGAATTAGAACCCACGTCCTTCTGACTCCCAGGCCCATGCTGTATACATAAGGCTACACTGCTTCCCTACTTCACTTGAGGAAAAAATAAATATTTTAAAAAACCCCACTTACTATGTACCAAGCACTGAACTAAGCACTGGGGTAGATACAAGCTACATATACCCCATTCACTGATTGACTGACAAGTATGAGGAGCAGGGCTGGGCAGGAGGCACTGCTGGAACAACATCACAGACTTTACCTTTTTCTTTTGTTTGTTTTAATGGAATTTGTTAAGCGCATACTATGTGCCAGGCACTGTATTAAGCCCTAGTGTATATATAAGCTAATTAGGTTGGACACAGTCTCTGTCCCACATAGAGCTCCCAGTCTTCATTCCCATTTTATGGATGAGGTTACTGAGGCACAGAGAAGTGAAGTGACTTGCCCACAGTCACACAGCAGACAAAAAGTGGTGGAACTGGGATTAGAACGCAGGTCCTTCTGATTCCCAGGCCCAGGCTCTATCCACTAGACCACACTACTTATTTTGTTCACATAGGCTTGATCTATTTAAGGGAAACAACTGGAGAAATTCCATTTATTGGCTTAGGAAGTACATACAGAGTGAACTGATCAGGGATGATATGTCTCTAACATGCCTGATCCCTCAGGGGCAATATTTTCTTCTTTTGAAGGAGTCACCGGATGGGATGTGTTAAATCATTTTTCTTTCAGTCAACCTCAAAAGACATGGGTTGGATACCTACCTTTATTGGGCAGCTAACCTTAGGATAATGGCCTTTCAGGATCATATATTAATGACTGGAAAACATTTTATAGGAGACAATAGCCCGTTAATTTGGAAAGTCAATTCAGATGTTTTTTTTTTCCTGATTTAATTTGAATAAATAAATGAGAAGCAGCATGGCCTAGTGGGTAAAGCATGGGCCTGAGAGTAAGAAGGACCCGGATCCTAATCCCAGCTCCACCACCGGTCTGCCGTATGATCTTGAGCACATCATTTCAGCTTTCTGTGCCTCAGTTACCTCATCTATAAAATGAGGATTTTGACTACGAGCCCCATGTAGGGCATGGGCTGTGTCCAACCCGACTAGTGTGTACCTACATTTAGTACAATGCCCGGCACATAGTAAGCACTTAGACAAATACCATAAAAAAAAATATTGGCCAAAGACTAATTTCAGGATCCCATATTCAGGACTGGAATAAATTTTATATGAGAACAATAGGGCTGTCAATTTGGAAAAGGAATTAAGATGGGATTTTTTTTCCTAGCTTCATGTGAATAAACCTTGGTCTGACAGTGTTCTGGAGAGGGAGGCCACCCTGAGGGCAGCCAGTAGGTGGCGGTATGGCTCAGTAGAGTGACAAGAGGAGGACCTGAGTTCTAATCCAGCTGGTTGTGGGAGGGCATGTGTCTACCTACTCTGTTCATTCATTCATTCAGTCGTATTGATTGAGCGCCTACTGTGTGCAAAGCACTGTACTAAGCGCTTGGGAGAGTACAATATAACAATAAACAGACACATTCCCTGACCACAATGTACCCAAGTCTCCCAAGTGCATAGTTCAGTGCTCTGCACGCAGGAAGTTCTCAATAAATACAATTAATTGATCAGGATTTTTTTTATCAATGTCTGTCTCCCCCTCTAGATTGTAAACTCAATGTGAGCAGGACACATGTATACCACCCCTGTTGTATTGTACTCTACCACACCCTTGGTTCAGTGCTCTGCACACAGTAAGCACTCCAAAACCACTATTGATGATGTTAATTCATTCATTCATTCCTTCAATCGTATTTACTGAGTGCTTACTGTGTTCAGAGCACTGTACTAAGTGCTTGGGAAGTACAAATCGGCAACATATAGAGACAGTCCCTACCCAATAATGGGCTCATAGTCTAGAAGGGGGAGACAGACAACAAAACAAAACAAGTAGAAAGGTGACAATACCATCAGAGTAAATAGAATTATAGCTACATATGTACAAACATACACAAGTTCCGTGGGGAGGGGAAGGGGGTAGGGCAGAGGGAGGGAAGGGGGGCTCAGTCTGGGAAGGCCTCCTGGAGGAGGTGAGCTCTTGGTAGGGCTTTAAAAGGAGGAAAAGAGCTAGCTTGGAGGATGTGTGGAGGGAGTGCATTCCAGGCCAGAGGTAGGACTTGGGCAGGGGGTCGACGGTGGGACAGGAAAGAACAAGGCACAATGAGGAGGTTAGTGGCAGAGGAGCAGAGGGTGTGGGCTGGCCTGTAGAAGGAGAGAAGGGAGGTGAGGTAGGAGGAGGTGAGGTAGGAGGGGGCGAGGTAATGGAGAGTCCTGAAGCTGAGAGTGAGGAGTTTTTGCTTCATTCGAAGGTTCACAGGCAACCACTGGAGATTTTTGAGGAGGGGAGTGACATGCCCAGAGCGCTTATTTAGGAAGATAATCCGGGCAGCAGAGTGAAGTTTAGACTGAAGCGGGGAGAGACAGGAGGGTGGGAGACCAGAAAGGAGGCTGATGCAGTAATCCAGTCGAGATAGGATTTGTCGGTTCAAACCTGCGGGTCGGTCTGTAAATGCAATGTATTTGTGCGCCTGTATAGAGATAAGTACTGTGATATATAAATATAAGATGGTGTGTATAAGTGCTTGCATAAAGTAAAATAAAGTGGTATATATGAATGTCTGCATAAAGTAAAATAAGGTTGTAAATGTACATGTGTATCCGCCTTGCCCTGAATAATGTGTTTCTTCCATGTCTCTCCGTGTCCATATAGTATGAAGTAACATGCTCTGTCTGTTAAAGTGTGTGTACAAAGAAAAAAAATAATGTTTCTCTCTCTCTCTCTCTCTCTCTTTTAAATGGGATAATTGCTATCGAGACAGATATCAGAAAATCAGCTTAATTGATTTCAGCTGTGATCTCTCTTTTTCTCTCTCTTGCTCTTTTCTCATATTTCTTCCCAAATTTCAGTCCAGCCATCCCTGTAAGCCCCACCTGGGACATGAACTGTGTCCAACCTGATTATCTTGTAACTACACTGTAAGGTCAGTGTGGGCAGGGAACATGTCACCAACTCAGTTACATTGTAGTCTCCCAAGTGTTTAGTACAGTGCTCTTCACACAATAAGTGCTCAATAAATACTATAATCCACCCCAGTGCTTAGCACAGTTCCTCACACACAGCACTTAACAAATACCATTAAGAAAAAGGAAGGGGAGGGGGTAAATGGAAACTTCTGCACTTCCCCACATCACCTAAGCACTTAGGTATTCGACTATGGGAGCACTTATGTACAGATCATTAAACTTGATGGTTCCCACCTACTTGTTATGTTAGTGTCTGTATTACCCAGCTGGACTATAAATCCCCTGAGGGCAAGGATCTTGTCTACCAACTCCACTGTGCTCTCCCAAGTGCTTAGTTTGGTGTTCTGCAGAGAGAATGTGCTCAATAAATACTATGGATCGATGGATTACTTGATTGAATATCATCATGAGATTTCCCCAGACACCATCTTCAGGTCGATTTTCCATCCCCCTGGCAACCGGGTCTGTGGGAAGGGAAGCAAGGAGGAGTCAGAAGCAGGGAGGGAGAAACCTAGAAAGCATTAACAACTCTCTTGGTTCTATTTCTCTGGTTTCTCTTACTCTCTCTTGGTGCTCTTGGCTGCTCTCTTGCTCCTGGCTTGGTGCTTTTACTTGCTGTCATTTATCTAGTCAAGAGGGAAGTGCAGCTATAAGCCTCCTTCACTAATGGACAAGCCCACTAGCTCCTCACTGTAACCCTTTTGTGACTAACTACCTACCAAGTCCTAGTTTTGGGGATCAATGCCACAGGCAAGGGTGTCCTTTCATGCCCCATTCTGTCTTCCCCACTCTGCTTGACCTCCCTTCTCCCTCTTACCGTTTCATTTTCTGATCTCCGCTGCCTCTTTCTGGTCACTGTAAAACTGTCCCCCATCCTGCTTTTGGTGATAGACAAGGATGGTATCTCTTTTAGTAGTTTCTCCTCTTTCATTTCGATCCCTTAATTGCCATTCCCAAAGCTCAGGAGATTGTTGAGAACCTTATCCCTCTCTAGGCTGTATAATCAGGGAATGTGTCTGTTATTCTGTTACACTGTAATCGCCCCAATGCTTAGTACAGTGCTCTGCACACAGTAAACCCTCAATAAATACGATTGATTGATTGGGCAAGGAATGTGTCTACCAACTCTATTTTATTATACTCTCCTAAGCATTTAGTACAGAGCACTGCACACTATAAAGTGCTCAATAAATGCCACTGATTGACTTTTAATGCTGTCAGAGTCTTCCATCTGGGTTTTTCATTGAGGCATAAAAACTACTTCTGAAGACAAGTGAGCCATTTAAACCCATATGTCAACTCAGAAAAGCAATGTGACCTAGTGGAAAGAGCACAGGCCTGAGATTCAGAGGACCTGGGTTCTAATCCCAGTTCTGCCAGTTATCTGCTGGGTAATCTTGGGCCAGCCTCTTAACTTCTCTGGGCCTCAGTTCCCTCATCTGCAAAATGTGGGTCCAATCCCTGTTCTCCCTTCTACTTAAATTGAGCGCCCATGTGGGACCTGATTATCTGTTATCTACCCCAGCACTCGGAACACTGCTTGACACATAAGTGCTTAACAAATACCACAACCATTATTATTAACAATGAAACACTAAAGATAAATTATATTCCGTAGGTGGTTAAGCCTGTCCTTGGAGCCAGGTGGCTCAAGGCGACAATGCAAACTCCCTGGTAAATGGAAAAATGGACAGAATCCCTCAAGGTTCAAAGTTCCAGTGGGCAGAGGGGCCCTGTGGTCTGTGGTGCTCAGTGATGGGTGGGGAGGTGGGGGTCCTTTGGGTCCATGGCCCTTTCAACGTGCCGTCTTGCTCTTCCTGAAAGAGACTTCAAAGACCCTCCTCTCATCCCAGGATAGCAGGGATAGCTGGAGGGTGGGGGTGGGGGGTGCTGTCTATACCAGCATGGTGTCTGTGCTTTAGTGCTGGAGCCTAGCCGGCTGTGAAGACTCAAATTACAGTTGTCTTCCACAGGGCCAGAACTGAGAGGATTAGGTAGGCTTGACCCCTCCAGTTCTCTCCCAATGCCCAACATCTGGCCCCAGGGGTGCCATCCTGCTGAGGGTTTGTTTCTAACCGCCTCCTTCCTGGGGTCTTTGTCTGGGAGCCAGGCTTTCTAATAATAGCTCTAGCCTTTGTTGGAGCTCACTATGAGCCAAGCACTGTGCTACACACAGACATAGTTACATGGTAATCAGGCCTGATGCAGTCCTTGTCCCATACGGGGCTCACACTCTAAGGGACAACAAGAAATTAATCCTGGGAGTCAGGGGACCTGGGTTCTAATCCCAGCTCCACCATGGGCCTGCCTGTGTTGTGACTTTGGGCAAGTCACCTAACCTCTCTATGCCTCAGTTATCTCCTGATAACTGTGTGGAACGGGAACTGTATCTATCTTGTAGCTTCCCCAGCTTTTAGGACAGTGCTTGACACATAGTAAGCATTTAACAAATACAGCAATAGTGTTTTTTTACTCCCCATTTTACACTTGAGGAAACTGAAATACATAGGAGTTAAGTGACTTACCTAAACTACACAGCAGGCCAGTGGCAGAGGTCCTCTGACTCCCAGGGTAATGATCTTTCCACTAGCCACATTGCTTCCCAAAAGAGGAGGGGCTTGGAGAGGGGAGAGAGGACTAGGAGGAAAAGATTGAATGGAGAGTTAAAGGGCAACATATAGAGGTTTGCTAGGGAATCACGGAAAAAGGTACTTACTCCCTCTATACCCCCTGTTCTCTGAAACATCTCTCTTTGGGACTTGGGCTAGCTTTGGGGAAGGAAAGGGGGAGGCATAGATATTCAATTCTATATGCTGGCCTCTGGTGGAATGTCTCTATCCTCATAAAGGGTCTGGGTTAGAAGTAAGCCTGGATGTACCATGAGCCTGAATCCTCCTGAGGTGGGAATGTCATTGTCTCTGCATTTCCATCTGTCCATCTCTGGGTCTGTCAGATTCCATCTGTGAATCTGTCTCTGGATCACCCTGTCTCACGTCTTGGATTCCATGTCTAGTTGTCTCTGGAGGTCTCTTTTAAGCTTGTCTATCTCTGCCCATCTGCCTTTGTGCTCTTCTTTACTGGGGGCTGAAATCACCACAGGGCCATCAGGAGTTACTTCTGGAATCTCTACTCCTAGGTAGAAATCTTGGACACTACCTGTGTCCAATCTGCTCAGTTCCAGAGCCAGAAGGCTGAGGATGTCGATTTTCACGATTTGGACATAGCAAGGATCAACTGGAACAAACTATCAGGATCCAAAGAGGTGTTTACTGTACTAAGGGGTACAAAGCTTCCTGGCTTCTGCCACTCTTGGTTTCACAGTTTAACTAGGCAAAAATCCCTCCTCCTGGGGTCATTTTGGGATTCAATCAATAATCTTTACTGAGCACTTACTATGTGCAGAGCACTGTACTAAGTGCTTGGGAGAGTACTATGCAACAAAGATGGTAAAAACATTGCCTGTCCACAACAAACTTATAGTCTAGAGAGGGGACAGGCATTAATATAAATAAATAATTTATAATGAATAATTTAGAGATATCCTTAATAAAGACAGATAAACATAGACAAGCCTTTAATAAGTATCATTAGTACTACTGGTAACACCTCTCAGGATCACATCTGGATGAATGAATGAATGAGTACCAGTCTTGGCTACGAGAGGAAAAGTCAAGCAGAGGCATACCTATTCCATTCCTAGCTTGGGCAGTGGCTAGCAAATGGAAGGCAATCTGCTACAAGTCAAAACTCACCTCTGCTAGGAAGCAGTGGCTTGGGAGAGAGTTGAAGGTGGAGACTCAAGGTTACTGCATGGAAGCACTGTGATAAACCCTAAGATTGCACACAGCCCTTGTCCTACCTGGGACTCACCATTTAAGGAGGAAGAATAGATATTTTTTCCCCACATTACAGATAAGGAAACTGAGGCATTTCCAGCCATCATTCAATCAATGGTATTTTGTGAACACTTACTGTTGCAAAGCACTGTTCTAAGAGCTTGGGAAAGTACAATATAGTAGGCAGAGTCCCTGCCCTCAAGGAGCTTACATCCAATCAATCAATCAATCAAATCAACCATATCTATTGAGCACTTACTGTGTGCAGAGTACTGTACTAAGCACTTAGGAAGTTCAAATCAGCAACATATAGAGATGGTCACTACCCAACAACGGGCTCACAGTCTACCAGGGTGAGACAGACAACAAAACAAAGGAAGTAGACAGGTGAAATTCAAGCAAATTCAAGCGGGTGGATTTGTTACAAATATACACAAAATTAAGGGCAGAGGGAGTGCTGAAAGGGTTGAGGGAATGTCATGGCTGGAAAGTGGGGTGGGGGGTAATTAATCAGGGGGTATAGCCTGGAGGAGGTAACTTTGAAGGTGGGGAAGAATATAATTTCTGAGGTGAGGCGTCCCGCTAGGTGAGGGCAAAAAGCACGGGTAACGGGATGATGGACAGGGAGACGAAAGAAGGAAGGCAGAATTACACTTATTCCCCGACTAAGCCCCCCTTTTCTCTTCTCTTACTCCCTGTCACATCACCCTGACTTGTTCTCTTTTTTCATCGCCCCTGCCCCAACCCCACAGCACTTATGTACATATCTGCAATTTATTTATATTAATAGGTGTCTCCCCCTCTAGATTACAAGCTCATTTTGGTCAGGGAATGTGTTTGTTTATTGTTGTATTGTACTCTCCCCAGCTCTTAGTACAGTGCTCTGCACATAACAAGTGCTAAATAAATACAGTTGACTGATTGATTGAATAACTATTCATCTTTTCCCTTCCTCCCAAATTCACAAGAACCTAACCCCGATCCAGTCACTCAGAAATTGGCATCCCAGCTGCCCCAGCATCACGGAGGAATTCTGGAGAAGAATGGAAACTATTAGAGTTGGAGCAGAGAGAGGCCCGGCCCAGCCGACTTGGGGTAGAGAGAAAGCCATTTCCACACCCGGCACATAGACTTCTTGACTGATAGGCTGTGTTGGGCAATGAAGTCTGGAGTAAAGAAGGGGGTGGAGGGTTGTGGAGAAGGATTGCACAGGCTGGAGACCAGTTGATAAATTATTGTGGTAAATTAGCAGCCACACCAGTGCACTTCCTCTCCCCATTGCCTCATGTTTCACAGTGTCCCTGCCGGTGGCACTGAGAGTTCGACCTCTCGTTGAGGCTGATGGCTGTGATTTAGGGCCCAACTCCGAGAATGCCACAGGAGGGCAAAATCTACACTAGAGAGATGTCAGAGACCCTCTCGCCTCCCAGAAACTTTCCCGGAGCCACGGGGCAAGAGATGAACCATACCCCACTAAAATCAGTTTTCCACGGCTTGACATTTGGACCCAGTTTGGGGCAATGGGGCCCCCATCCCTGTGTCCTGTCCCTCAAGGCCAAACGGCATGCCCCAGCATCCAGGAGGAAATTTTAGGACCCCTATCTCCCTCCCTCCCCCACCGGAGTCTGCACCTCTGCAAGCTGAGAAGTCCCATAGGCCTCTGCAACGTTGGTCTTAACGTTCTCGTGCAGAGTTCTGGAGGTGTTTGAAGATCTACATGGTGACGGGACATAGAGCACCTCCAAAGTTTTCATTTTGATCTCAGGCAAGAAACAGAGAAATGAGAAACATTGGAAAGAGCATGGGCCTGGGAGTCAGGAGACTTGGATTCTAATCCTGGCTCCACCACTTGTCTGCTGTGTGACCTTGGGCAAGTCACTTAACATCTCTGGTCCTCAGTTTCCTCATTTGTAAAATGGTGAGTTAGTACATTTTCTCTCCCCTACTTCAACCTTGAGCCCCATGTGGGATAGGGGCCATGTATGAACTGATTCAGTATTATAGTATTGTATATACTACAATATAGATAGTATAGATATATTACATTATATTATACTATAGATAGAATTGTATCTACTCCTGCACTGGTACACAGTGGAAATTTAACAAATACCACAACAATTATTTCCCCCAGTTTGGCCAGTGGCCTGCTGTGGGACTTCAAGAAAGTCAATTAAAAGCTCTGGACCTTAGTTTCCTCCTCTGCTAAGGAGGGATTATAATTATAATAATCATAACAGTGGTATTTGTTAACTGCTTTCTACATGCCAAGCACTGTTGTAAGCACTGGCATAGACATGAGGTAATCATGTTAGACACATTCCCTGCCTAACACGGGGCTCACAGTATAAGCAGGAGGAATAACGGGGATCTAATTTCCATTTTTCAGATAAGGAAACTGAGGCATGGAGCAGTGAAGTGACTGGCCCAAGATCACACAGCAGGCAAGTGGCAGAGTTGGGATTAGAACCTTGGTCCTCTGACTCCCAGATGCGGGCTCTTTCCACTAGGCCAAGCTGCTCCTCTTCCTACCTCATAGGGATGTGGTGAAGATTAAACGAGATCATTGGTGTAAAAGTGGTTCCAGAAAATAAAAAAAACTCAATACAAATCCAAACTTACTATTTGCACGTTAAATGGGATGCCGGAAAGGGAGAGGGCTGCCTGCAGCATAAAACAGGCTTCCTATCCATCCCCCTGCACGACAACCCCTACTAACTACTGTCTCCCTAGAAGATTGGCTCCCAGGGGGCCAGCTGGGAAGGAGGGTGGGGTCTCAATCAATCAATCATCAATCAATCAATTGTATTTATTGAGCACGTCCCAGAGAAGCAGTTTGGCCTAGTGGATAGAACACGGGCTAGGAAGTTAAGAGGACCAGGGTTCTAATCCCAGCTCCTCCATTTGACTGATGTGTGACCTTGGGCAAGTCACTTAATTTCTCTGTGCCTTGGTTACCTCATCTGTGAAATGGGAATTAAGACCGTGAGCCCCATGTGGGACATGGACTGGGTTCAACCTGATTAGGTGGTGTCTACCCCAGTGCTTACTACAGTGCCAGAAACATAGTAAGCACTTAACTAATACCTTAACTGTGTTGGAGGGTAGGCTGAGGGGCAGTGGAGGCTGATGGGCATATGTTGTTGTCTTATGCTGTCAAGTCATGTCTGACCCATAGAAACACCATGGACATATCTCTCCCAGAATGCTTAACTTTCATCTGCAATCGTTCTGGTAGTTTTCTTGGTAAAAATACCAAAGTGGTTTACCATCGCCTCCCTCCGTGCAATAAACCTAAGTCCCTGCCCTCGACTCTCTCTGTACCGCTGCTGCCCAGCATAGGTGAGTTTTGACTTGTAGCAGATTGCCTTCTACTAGCTAGCCACTGCCCATGCTAGGAATGGAATGGCCAGGCCTCTGCTTGACTTTCCGTCCCAAAGTCGAGACTGGTAGAGTACTGGGAACTCTCCAGGTGCTATCCTGAGAGGTGGGTAGGTGTACAGTAGTAGTACTTCTACTAGCAGTAGTAGATGGAGCAGGAGGAGCAGGAGGAACAGGAGCAGAGATAGTCTCTACCATCTGTGCTGCGCTCTCTCAAGAATGTAGTACAGTGTTCTGCACAGAGTAAGCACTCAATAAATACCTCTGACGAATGGATAGAAATGGTATCACTTAAGCACCTCTTGGGTGTAATGCCCTGTACTGAATACTTGAGTCAATAATAATTGGGAAGCACTTACTATGTGGCAAACACTGCACTAAGTGCTGGGGTAAATACAAGATAGGCAGATAAGACAAAGCCCCATCCGACATAGGGACTACAGAGAAGCAAGAGACAAGTTCCCTACAAGCAAGGAGTTTATGCTTTAGGAGGGCAGAAAGATATCAAAATATTTACCAATACAGAAATCAGAATAAATGATTTATTATATTCATTCATTCAATTGCATTTATTGAGTGCTTCCTGTGAGCAGAGCACTAGGTACTAAGCACTTGGGAGAGTACAACAATAAATAGATACATTCCCCACCCACAACGAACTATACACTTATACACCAGTGATGAGAATGGGTTGAAGGATTGATTGGATTTAGGAAATCGTATTGGAGAATATGGGATTTCAGGAGAGCTTTGAACATAATAATTACGGTATTTGTTAAGCGCTTACTATGTGTCAGGCACTGCACTGAGCGCTGGGATAGATACAAAGATGATTGGGTCCCACATGGGGTTCTCAGTCTAAGGAGGAGGGATAATACAAATTAAACCCCCATTTTGCAGATGAGATGACTGCAAGGTTAAGTGATTTACCCCATTGACAAAGCAGGCAAGCGGGAGACCTGGAATTAGAATCCAGGTCCCGACTCCCAGGCCCGTGCTCTTTCCACTGTGCCACACTGTATAAGGATGGGGACAACTGTGGACTTCAGATGTTGGGAGGGGTCTCAGGCTCAGGGAACAGCAGGAGTGAGGGGAATGAGGTGGACATTCCCTTATCCTCTTATCTCTCTGGTCGTTCATTCTCAGTCTCTTTTGCAGGCTCCTCCACCCCCTCCCATCCCCTTACTGTGGGGGTTCCCCAAGGTTCAGTGCTAGGTCCCCTTCTGTTCTCAATCTACACTCACTCCCTTGGTGACCTCATTCGCTTCCACGGCTTCAACTATCATCTCTACGCTGATGACACCCAGATCTACATCTCTGCCCCTGCTCTCTCCCCGTCCCTCCAGGCTCACATCTCCTCCTGCCTTCAGGACATCTCCATCTGGATGTCTGCCCGCCACCTAAAACTCAACATGTCCAAGACTGAACTCCTTGTCTGCCCTCCCAAACCCTACCCTCTCCCTGACTTTCCCATTACTGTTGACAGCACTGCTATCCTTCCCATCTCACAAGCCCGTAACCTTGGTGTCATCCTCGACTCCGCTCTCTCATTCACCCCTCACATCCAAGCCGTCACCAAAACCTGCCGGTCTTAGCTCCGCAACATTGCCAAGATCCACCCTTTCCTCTCCATCCAAACCGCTACCCTGCTCGTTCAAGCTCTCATCCTATCCCGTTTGGACTACTGCATCAGCCTTCTCTCTGATCTCCCATCCTCGTGTCTCTCCCCACTTCAATCCATACTTCATGCTGCCGCCTGGATTGTCTTTGTCCAGAAACGCTCTGGGCATGTTACTCCCCTCCTCAAAAATCTCCAGTGGCTACCAATCAATCTGCACATCAGGCAGAAACTCCTCACCCTCAGCTTCAAGGCTCTCCATCACCTCGCCCCCTCCTACCTTACCTCCCTTCTCTCCTTCCACAGCCCAGCCCGCACCCTCTGCTCCTCTGCCGCTAATCTCCTCACCGTGCCTCGTTCTAGCCTGTCCCACCATCGATCCCCGGCCCATGTCATCCCCCGGGCCTGGAATGCCCTCCCTCTGCCCATCCACCAAGCTAGCTCTCTTCCTCCCTTCAAGGCCCTACTGAGAGCTCACCTCCTCCAGGAGGCCTTCCCAGACTGAGCCCCTTCCTTCCTCTCCCCCTCGTTCCCCTCTCCATCCCCCCCATCTTACCTCTTTCCCTTCCCCACAGCACCTGTATATATGTATATATGTTTGTACATATTTATTACTCTAATAGAAGTGAAGCCTGAGGCCCGGTTGTGGTCGTGGCTGCCAACGGCCGCCATTGCCAGTCCTTCCTTCCTCCCTCCCTGCCGGACCGCTGCCGCTTGGCCCGCAGGCGATGACCCCGGCCCCGGGCGTCCCCTGCCGGCCGCCCGGCCGCCCACCTAAGCCGCCCCTCCTGCCCTTCTCACCGCTGCTGCTGCTGGGCACGGCCGGGCACTGGGGGCGACCGGCGAGACGCGCTACCAGCCCGGTGACCCCGTCGTGCTGTATGTCAACAAGGTGGGCCCCTACCACAACCCCCAGGAGACCTACCACTACTACCAGCTGCCCATCTGCAGCCAGGACAAGATCCGCCACAAGAGCCTCAGCCTGGGGGAGGTCCTGGATGGAGACTGCATGGCCGAATCCATGTACCAGATCCGCTTCCGCGAGAACACCGAGAGGCGCACCCTCTGCCACCTGCAGCTCAGCCCCGCCCAGGTGGAGCGCCTGCGGCGGGCAGTGGAGGAGCTGTACTACTTCGAGTTCGTGGTGGACGACCTGCCAGTGAGCAGCTTCGTGGGCTACATGGAGGAGAGCGGCTTCCTGCCCCACAGCCACAAGCTGGGACTGTGGACCCACCTGGACTTCCATCTGGGCTTCCACGGCGACTGCATCGTGTCGGCCAACGTGTCGGTGCGCGACGTGAAGCCGCACAGCCTGGACGGCAGGCGGCGGGCGGAGGAGCCCCTGCGCCTCACCCACACGTACAGCGTGCACTGGGCCCAAGGCGGGGCCAAGCGCCGCGGGGACCGGCGGGGGGCTGGCAGCGGCAGCCCCGGCGACGATGACTTCTTCCCCCACACCCTGGAGATCCACTGGCTTTCCGTCATCAACTCCATGGTCCTGGTCTTCCTGCTGGTCGGCTTCGTGGCCGTCATCCTCATGCGCGTCCTGCGCAACGACCTGGCGTGCTACAACCTGGACGAGGAGACGGTGGGGGCGGCCCCCGGGGCGGGGGCCCCACGGCCGATGACTTCAACCAGGGCGAAAAAGGCTGGAAGATCATCCACACCAACGTCTTCCGCTTCCTGCCCCACTGCGGCCTGCTCTGCGCCGTGCTGGGCGTCGGGGCCCAGTTCCTGGCGCTGGGCACCGGCATCATCGTCATGGGGCTGCTGGGGCTGTTCAACGTGCACCGGCACGGGGCAATCAACTCGGCGGCCATCCTGCTGTACGTGCTCACCTGCTGCGTGTCCGGCTACGTGTCCAGCCACTTCTACCGGCAGATCGGGGGCGAGCGCTGGGTGTGGAACGTGGTCCTCACCACCAGCCTGTCTTCCGTGCCTTTTTTTGTGATGTGGAGCATGGTCATCTCAGTGCACTGGGCCGACGGGTCTACCCAGGCCCTGCCAGCCACCACCGTGGCACTGCTGCTGACCGTGTGGCTGCTGGTGGGCTTCCCCCTGACCGTCATCGGCAGCATCTTCGGCAAGAACCATGCCGGCCCCTTCGACGCCCCATGCCGCACCAAGAACATCGCCCGCGAGATCCCGCCTCAGCCCTGGTATAAGTCCAGCCCAGTGCACATGACCATCAGAGGCTTCCTGCCCTTCAGCGCCATCTCCGTGGAGCTGTACTACATCTTTGCCACGGTGTGGGGCCACAAGCAGTACACCCTGTACGGGATCCTGTTCTTCGTGTTCGCCATCCTGCTGAGCGTGGGCACCTGCATCTCCTTGTCCCTGACGTACTTCCAGCTGTCAGGCGAAGACTACTGCTGGTGGTGGCGCTCCATGCTCAGCGCCGGCTCCACGGGCCTCTTCATCTTCCTCTACCCAGTCTTCTACTACGCCCGCTGCTCCAACATGTCCGGCCCCGTGCAGACCGTCCAGTTCTTCGGCTACTCCTTCCTCGCCGGCTACGTCTTCTTCCTCATGCTGTGCACCATCTCCTTCTTCTCCTCCCTCAAGTTCATCCGCTACATCTACGTCAACCTCAAGATGGACTGAGCCCGCCCGTCCTCCCCGGGGACGGGCACCCGGGCCGGGGGAAACGGGAGAGGTGCGTCGGAGGGGTTGTGTGCGTCCATGAGGGGCAGGGAGAGGTGTGTTTGTGACGGGGAGACCTTTCCTTCCACTTCCTCCCCCTTCCCTGTTTCCCCTTCCCATTCCTCCACAGCTTCCCCATCGCCTGCCTGCCCCGGCTTCCTAGAGACGTCCTCGGCCCTCCCCGGCCCCGGAGTCTGCCTCCCTGCGGGTCTATAAATAGCTATAAATATCTATATATAAGGAGAATATATATATATATATATATATTAGGATTTTTAAATTTGCCTTTGGTTTGGTCCCGATGGCTTCCTTTTTACGAACACCACAATAAAGTTTATTAAGAAAGCGGCTCACCTCCGGGGCGGGTAGTGGAGGGAGACGGGAGAGCCAGGACCGGGTGGGATTGGGAAAGCAGCATGGCCTAGTTAGATGGAGGCCGGGCCGCCACCTGGGGCGGGTCCCCTTACTTTTGGGCCTCAGTTTCCCCATCTGTCAAAGGGGGATTGCAACTGCGAGCCCCACGTAGGACAGGGACCGTGTGCAACCCCATTTGCTTGTACCCACCCCAGCGCTCAGTACGGTGCCTGGCACATAGTAAGCGCTTAACAAATACCATCATTATTATTATTATGCCCTCAGATGTAAAGTGGGGATGGAGTCTGTGAACTCCACGTGGGACAGGGACTGTGTCCAATCCGACTGCCTTGTATCTTCCCCAGCGCTTAGTACAGCACCTGGCACATAGTAAGCACTCAACAAACACCATAATCATTATTATTATTATTATTCCCTCATAGGTAAAATAGGGATGGAGACTGTGAGCCCCACATGGGACAGACACTGATTGCCTTGTATCTTCCCCAGCGCTGAGTCCAGTGCCTGGCACATAGTAAGCACTTACCAAGCTTGGCTCAGTGGAAAGAGCCAGGGCTTTGGAGTCAGAGGTCATGAGTTCAAATCCCGGCTCCACCAATTGTCAGCTGTGTGACTTTGGGCGAGTCACTTCACTTCTCTGGGCCTCAGTTCCCTCAACTGGAAAAGGGGGATGAAGACTGTGAGCCCCGCCGTGGGACAACCTGATCACTTTGTAACCTCCCCAGCGCTTAGAACAGTGCTTGGCACATAGTAAGCACTTAATAAATGCCATTATTATTATTATTATTATTATTTATGTATTTATTTTACTTGTACATATCTATTCTATTTATTTTATTTTGTTAGTATGTTTGGTTTTGTTCTCTGTCTCCCCCTTCTAGACTGTGAGCCCACTGTTGGGTAGGGACTGTATATGTTGCCAACTCGTACTTCCCAAGTGCTTAGTACAGTGCTCTGCACACAGTAAGCGCTCAATAAATACGATTGATTGATTGATTGATTGACAAGTTGAGTGAGAGGTGCAGACAGAAGCTGAGCTTGACAGAAGGGAAGAGGTTACTGGGGACAAGAACATCGAGAGCTGATATGTAAGATGGTAAGAGTTGGTGGATAACTTTGAAGCCAACTGTGAGGAATTTTTACTCAATGAGGAGGGGAACGATAGGGACGGAAGCACCCTGGCTGGTATGGCGGCTCCATCCAGCTAGGCCTTACTGAAACAGTCCGTCAACGATCTCTGAGAAGGAAGACACCCAAGAGGGAAGGGCCAAACTTCCCCAGGGACCAGGTGAGAGGTAGCGGGCCTGGACCCCCAACCTGAGGAAGTCCTCTTCTTCTTAGAGATCCTCCCTGAAGCTTTGACAGCTGATGGCATCCACAGAGGGGGTACCCAACCAAAGAACCGGTGAGGCTCCAAGGCACTTTCAAAAAGGACAGGAAAATTTAGGAAACTGGGAAACAGCATGGCCTAATGAAAAGAGCACAGGCCTGCGAGTCAGAGGACTTGCCTTCTGTGTGATCTTGGGCAACTCAACTTCTCTGTGTCTCGGTTTCCTCAACTGGAAAATGGAGGTCAAATACCTGTTCTCCATTCTATGTAGAATGTGAGCCCCATGTGGACAGGTCTGTGGAGTGCTTGGCACAGAGCAAGCACTTAAATATCAAAATAATAATGATACCTCATTATTTAAACGTGGCACAACAAAGAGGAATCAAGACTAGAAAGGGGGAGGTGAGGAAAAAAGGCTTCCAGATTCTCCCCAGTCTTGCTGAGTCCTTGGAGAACTAAGGCAGAAGAAAATTGAGGGACAAGGAGAAGGGAAGACCCTCCTAGACATTAAGTTCCTTGAGGATAGGGATCATGTCTACCAACTCTACTGGACTGTACACTATTAAGTGCTTAGTATAGTGTTCTGAGCACAGAAAGCACTCAAAAAATACCACTGATGGATTGAGTGATTCTTTGTGCCATGGAACATCTTGGTGCTTCTTGAAGTTGGAAGAAATGAGCACAGCTACAAGTAGGTTGGGGGATAGGCCTTCCCTGTTTCTTGAGGGACCAAGACCATACGGGACAGGCCACTGTGCAATGGTTTCTTGTGACTGCAGGGCCACAAGCAATCCCTTCCTACTGGAGAAAGGAAAAGGTCAGCTCCTCGGAACCTTAGCCCAACATCTTCGTGATCAAGATGGGCCACATGTTGGATTTAGAGAGATGGAGGGCATCATCCTTTACCCAATCAATCAATCAAGCAATGGTATTTATTAAGTGCACCTACGGGGTGCAGAGCCCGCCACCAAACACTTGGAAGGATACAATTGGTAGGCACGATACCTGATCACTAACCTCTCTGGGCTGGAAAGAAGTTGAGAAGCTCCAATCTCCCTGAAGGAGTTTCTGGCTTGTCTTCCTAGGAGGAGGAATGAAATGAAACTTCAGAGCAGCTACAGGCAGAGATTAACTGCCTGTGTACATGTTACCAGGTATTGACATGAAGAAGATGCAGATGTCACTGATTGACATCTGCCTGGTGGACGATAACCAAGAGGTTGGTGGACGGAAGCTCCATTCCCACATTACCCCACCCTAGCCCCTCAACCCTGTGATCTGCCCAAGGACAGAGAGAACCCTGAAATGGAGATGAACAGCAGAAAGTTCCCAAAGCAGGAGGACCCAAACCCTTCCCTTTCCCAGAGCCAACTTCAATGGCCCTCATCGGAACGTGGAAAAATTCTTATTCAAAGCAGCCCAGCTCTGGGGATTTTGCTAGAGTTCAGGGGATGACGGCCTAACCTGGGCAAAGTTCACTGCCTTGCTGGGTGATGATAAATTGCTTAAGCTCTCTGTTCCTTCTTCTTGGGGGAAGGAGCCCTACTTGCCATCCCCTCTGGGGCATCGTAGGAGGGAAGACTGCAAGTCCAAACATGGTAAAACCTAGAGAGTGGAAGCTAGGAGGGAATCTTGAAAAGCAGCATGGCCTAGTGGAATGAGCAGGGGCCTGGGACTCAGAATGACCTGGATTCTAATCCCTGTGTGACCTTGAGAAAGTCACTTAATGTCCTTGTACCTCAGTTACCTCAAGTCACTTAATGTACCTGTGCCTCAGTTACTTGAGGATTAAGACTGTGAGCCCTTTGAGGGATAGGGACTGTGTACAACCCCATTATCTTATATCTATCCCTGCATTTAATACCGTGCCTGATACCATTAAAAAAATCCCCCCAAAAACCTTGGTTGTTGCTTCCAGCAGGTCCGGAAGAGCAGGAATTGGCTCATGGTTTATTAGCCAGTGTTTACAAAGCATCTGATTTTCATTAACTACCAATTTCTCTTTCTGACCCAAGAGGTAGCAATAGTTCCCGCACCAAGGGTTTCACCTTGTCGGGGATTGCAGGATTCCCTCCTACAATGGCCCGGCAGGACGGCGAGTGGGGCTCCCTCCCCTGAGTAGACGCTGGCGGGAAAGATCCTCTCAGGCCCCCCACCCTCCCAGCAGCAACAGGGACCCAGCGCTCCAAGCCCCTCTCCGCAGTCTCAAAAAGTCCCCTTTAACCTGTTCGACCTTCCAGCTTCAAGGGTGGAGCAGCTCCCCTCCCTTTTACAAGACAGACGGCAGCGGGAGATGGGCCTGGCCTTGTTACCTTGGTCTCTCTAGGTCCTTGGAACGTCGGGAATGAATCCAGGAATTGGCACAACTCCTCCACTGACTGGTTCGCACCAGCAAAGGGCCGGGAGGAGAAGGCGAAGTGCAGGACCGGAGGCGGGTAGGGGTGTCCGGACCACCCCAGCCTTGTTGGTCAGTTTAGCTTCACTCCATCCAGCAATGAACCAAAGCTCTGAGCTATGGAGCCAGTACCAGGCATAGGGAGAAAAAGCAGGAGGCCCCCACCCTCTTCCAAGAGGCCCTCAGAATCAGCTTGGGCTGGGACCCAGCCAATATTCACTGTGGGTTAGTGGGGTGTGAGCAGATCTAGGAGGTAGGAGACTTGGGGTCTAATCTCAGCTTCACCTCTTACCTGCTGTGTGGCCTCAGATCCCTCATCTGTAAAATGGGGCTTCAACACCTGTTCTTCCTCCTCCTCAGACTGCAAGTCCCACAAGAGACTGTGAGCCCATTGTTGGGTAGGGACCGTCTCCACATGTTGCCAACTTGTACTACCCAAGCACTTAGTACAGTGCTCTGCACACAGTAAGTGCTCAATAAATACGATTGAATGAATGAATGAATGAGACAGGGACTGCATCTGATCTGATTAAACATCATCTACCCTAGCACTTCCCCTCTCAGGATTGCAACTGGAGAGTTTCCAGTCCTCTACCAGTCTCGGCTATGGGAGTGAGAGTCAGAGGCCTACCCACTCCATTCCTAGCTTGGGCAGTGGCTAGCGAGTGGAAGGCAATCTGCTACAAGTCAAACCTCACCTGTGCTGGGCAGCAGCAGCAGGGGAGGGAGTCGAGGGTGGAGACTCAAGTTTACTGCGTGGAAGAAGGCAATGGTAAACCACTTCTGTATTTTTACTGAGAAAATTCTATGACTCCACTACCAGAATGATTGTAGAGGGAGTTGGGGTGTTCTGGGATAGATGTGTCCATGGAGTCGATATGGGTCGGAGATGATGCGACAACACAAGACAAGACCCTACTACTTACCACAGTGCTTGGCACATAGTTCACATTTAGATACCACTATTATCATTTCAATCAATAGAACTATTTTTAACAATCAACCAATGGTATTTATTGAGTGCTTACTGTGTGCAGATCACTGTATTAAGCACCTTTTTATGAGGAAACGAGAGAGGGTGAATATGGGGGCCATGTCCTCCTAGATATTATATTGTACTTTCCCATGTGCTTTGTACAGAGCTTTGCACACAGCAAGTGCTCAATAAATACCATGGATTGATTCATTTACACCAGAGAGATCATCCAACTTCTGCTTTAGGCTCCTCTCTGGGCTACCGACCTCTACTCCCAAAGGACCAGGGGCACTTGGAGTCTGGAACCACACAACTGTATCTTGGTTCCTCCTTTGCTGCTGCCAACAGGTCACTGATTGCCGACATTCCTTGTCCCCCCGACCCGTCTCCACCACCCTCGCCAATTCTATTCGACCAGAGTCTTTAGAAAATCAAATCTCCCACAAGGAGTCCCACAATTCCTAGAATCCTTTATTGTTAGAAAACTGGGTCAAAGCTACACAATTTTCAGTAAACTGGGCGAAACCTTTTGAGCAAGCCAAGGCTGTATGAAAGTGTGTGTGCTCTTCTCAGCTAACCATTCCCAACAAGGTCACTGGGGCATGTGCTTTCAGGAACTCCAGGGAGGTTTGGGGGAGCCAGAGGAAGCCTCCCTGGGATCATTGGTCACTCCTCACCAAAGCGCAGGGCACAGGTGGGAATAGATCTTTCCTCCCTCCCAGATGCCCAAGACCACCGAGGTGCCGGCATCTTCCTTCGGGAATGGGGAGGCATGTTGGAGCCTGTCAACAGAGGGGCCTCCCAGGATGGGAGAGGTGCAGAACCCACCCTCCGCTGCACTCTGGCAGATGAGGGGACAGAATTAACTTCCCTGCAAGACATTACACATGGAAGCCTTAACTGCAGCAAACCTCGGGGGTACCTCCCCGCCCAGAGGTGGGTAGACTAAAAGGCCACAAATCTGGTTACCCTGTGGCTCTCCAGGCTGAGTGGTGCCCAATGTGTGATCTCCACACTGGCCCTGGGGCACATCCGTCCTTCAGTCTTCCCCGGCCCCCTACTCACAGCTCTGTGGGCAGGCAAAAGAAGGCCAGGGCATGCTGGGAGATATGGCCTCTGTCCAGCCCCGTTCAGCTGGGGGAGCTGTAGTCGTCGGGTGGGAGGAGGGTGTATTCAGAGCAGCAGAACCCATTACTATGGCCCTGGAAGTCCCACCTGTTAGTGGAAAAGGGAAAAGGGGGACAAGCAATTTGGGGTTATCCAAGCACTTGACTGACCTGGGCGCACCCCTCTACCTCATTCTCCCCAGTAACTGCTCCACCCCCAGGGTCCTGCTCTGAGCAGGAGCAGGAAGGGCCCATTTTGAGCCTCTTCTGGGAGGGGAGAACTGCAGAGGCACTGTTGATGGAGTGGGAGGAAGAAGGAAGGAAGAATGCTCTTCCTTCCTTCGGAGAGGGAAGATAGAATGCACTGAAGGTAACTCCCATCCCACTCTTCCCTAATCAAGAAGTTTTCGCCCACAGCCCATGTAGGGCTATGGTAGGGTGCACAAGAGGTTCTGCTGCTTCAAGAGTTGTGTCTCAGGCGTTCACTGAGCCCCAACGGCTGCCTCAAAGTCGCCCACGCAGGGCCAGCCACCCTCTCACCCACAACCCACTCCTCTCCTCAATGAAATCTTTCCCAGTGCCTCCTGTGAGCAACCTCTTCTAATCCCCCGACAATGTTCCTCAGAAATTCAAACCCACCCTGCTCAGCCCCAGTCCGTCACCCGCTAAACCAAAACTTGGATCCCAGGTCCCAGCAGATCCCAGCTAAGACGCTGTGTGCAAGGGTGGGTGGGAGCAGGTCGTCAACTCCAGCTGTGGCATAAGTCCTACTTGGGTCTTGGTGCTCTGGCCCCCTTCATCCTCTGGGCCTTTTAAGGAGGAGAAAAGGGCATTAACAGTTAAGGATCTTACTTCTTTCTTACTTCAACAGAAGCCATTCCCCCATCACCCCTCATCCTGCTCTCTCCACTTCCCTTCCCCAACAACTACTTCGGCAAAAAAACAACTTGGGACCCCCCAATCCCACCACCACCCGGAGCCTGTGGAAGCATCGTCTCTTCTGTCAAGAAACCAGCAGTCCGGTGAGCAGGGCCTGGTCACTCTTTCCCAGCCCAGCCGGCATGGAGCGGGGACCGTGGCTCAGCCCTTGGCAGGTCAGGGCTGCTGGGAGGGAGGAAGGGGTGAGGTCACGCTCCGTTTTCAGCTCTCTGGAGAAGGCCGGGGTTGCGGGGGTGCCCAGGCAGGCTCCAGCCAACAGATGAGGCTAAAGGCAGTGACGGCGGCATCTGGAGAGGAAAGTCAAACAGAGACAACTCTTCACTGCTCACGACGTGATTCGATCACACGATGGGAGGAGAGAGTGAGGGGTGGCTGCTGCAGAGAAGGGGCTGTCGGGGAGGAGGGTGACCTGGACCGAGGTCTGTCACTCTCATCAGCTCCCCTCCATGCCTGAACCAACCCAACACCGGAGCTGGGGTGGACAGAGATGAGGGAGAAGCCTTCCCGGAGCCGGAGACAGGAGCGTGCAAAGGAACGGAGGAGGATGAAACCAGCCCAATCCAGCCTGTGAGCTTGCACGGCCTGTCCGGTGGCTGCAAGGGCTCATGGGAAGGATTCATAGTGCCCAGCCGCAGCCCCACCTTAGCCTCGGGGCTACACTGCCTAAAGATGGGGTGGGTGGGGCCTCCCTGAAGCTGCCAGGGACTGATTCCTAAGAAACAGAGGAGAGGTTCCTTGAGGCTAAAAGGACATGGGAAATCCTGGCATCTCGTGAGTCCTGAAGTTAGCAACCTGACCAACCACGGAGGAAGAGCCAGCTGCTCTGGAACTGTGGCACCATGGGAACAGATGTCGGTCTATGGTTGGCCATTGAGAAGGAGCCAGGACACGGATTATTTTTGGCCTGCCCAATGGGGGTCCCGGTGGGAAGATGGACCCCAGATGCTCGCAGCTCTGAAGAGCATAACAACCTCCCTCACTGTGGTGCAGCGTGACCCCTCACCTGATTCCACGAGCACGGCTAACTGGACCCGCCTCCTCTCCCACTGCACCGCAGAATCCAAAAAGGCGGCAGCCTGAGAGTTTTCCAGATCCAGACCTCTGGAGATGCCTGTTTTGTGGCAACTTTCTTTCCTAGTGGATCCAATTTGCCTGACCACTGTCTGCCGAGCGCCGGTGGGGTTGAGTCTCTGTGGAATGGCGGCAGCAGTAGCATGTATGCTCGGCACAGAGAGAGCCAGGACCTGTGGTAGAATTCACCATCCCCCAAGTTCTCATTCAATAGGAAAATGGAGGTGCAGCCATGAGAACTGAGCTGTCTACTGAGCTGGGTGTCTACAGACAGGGAATCATTTTTTTAATGACATTTTTGTTAAGCACATATTATGGGCCAGGTTCTGTACTAAGCACTGAGGCAGATACAAGTTGATCAGGTTGGACACAATCCATTTCCCACATGGGACTCACGATATTACTGCCCATTTTACAGATGGGGTAACTGAGGCCCAGAGAAGTTATGTGTCATACCCGAAGTCACATAGCAGACAAGTGGCAGAGCTGGAATTGGAAACCAGGTCCTTAGGACTCCCAGGTCTGTGCTCTAGCCACTAGGCCATGCTGCTTCTCCTATGGTAACAGCAGGAGATGGTGGGGAGAAAGGAGAGAAACAAGATAACAGAGGGAGACTAGGGAAAAGTGGGCAGGGTAGGGGCAGGGTCACCGATCAGTGCTCTAGCTGCAAAAGAATCTCTCCAGGCACCTCCCCCATCACCCTCTTTCCCTGACCAACCTCGGTTCCCCTTCCCATACCACCGCCACCCTCTCTCTCTCCCCTCTTCTGGCCTTCACCACTCACTGCCCTCCCCCATGGCTTGCTCCAACCTTCGTCTCCCTCCCCATCAGGATTTGCCAAGGAATCTCAAAGTCTCTTTCCCATTGGGTAGTGGGGGGAAGGGTGGGGGGGGCTGCCTCTATCCTCCAATCACCAACTCCCCAGCCTGTCACGCCTTTCCGAGAAGCGGCTAGTGGAAAGAGCATGGGTCTGGGAATCAGAGGATCTGGGTTTTGATCCCAGCTCTGACAGCTACCTGCAGTGTGACCTTGGGCAATTCCTTTACCTTCCCTGTGCCTCAGTTTCCTAATCTGTAAAATGAGGGTTGAATCCTCCCTCCAACTCACCAACTCAGACTGTGAGCCCCGTATGGGATCATGTCCAACCTGATTACCTTGTAGCTACCCCAGAACAGTGCTTGACAGTAAGTGTTTAGCAAAAATAAATAAATAAAAGTTGTGGGCCACCTCAATCTAGCCCCATTACTCTGGGGGAAGACAGGTGGCTTTCCTCAACTCCCAAGATACTGAGAGGGAAAAACATGGGCAGTTTCTCCTGCCTGAGATTTCCAGGCAGGAGCCAGGAAGTAACCGTCAAAACTGTCAAACACGGCAGGCATTGAGCATGGCCAAGAGAAGGCTGAGGTAGGGTGAGTAATCAATCAATCAATCAATCGTATTTATTGAGCACTTACTGTGTGCAGAGCACTGTACTAAGCGCTTGGGAAGTACAAGTTGGCAACATATAGAGACAGTCCCTACGCAACAGTGGGCTCACAGTCTAAAAGGGGGAGACAGAGAACAAAACAGTAACTGCTTTTAAGGTGTGAAGGGTCCATCTGAAGTGACCCCTCCCAGTGGGGCAACCCACTCCTTGAAGACCAGTATTCTCCCAAGCACTTAGAACAGAGCTCTGCACATAGAAAGCAATCAATAAATACTATTGTTTGACCAATTAACTGAAGGGGAAAGGACTTAAAGTGGCAGCAAGAGAGAAACCTGTCAGCTGCAAGGAAGGATTTCCTGTTCAACTCTGGAAATCATGACAGGCCAGGAACGGGCTCAGAATGATCTCAGTAGGTTAGGTCTCCTGGAGGCAAGGGGCTGGACCAGATGACCTTGAGGATTTTCCCAGCTCCATGGTGCAACCAGAAGACCCTGACCCAACCTACCTCTGACCTGCCCCAGGGAGACTGGGCCACAGCCTGAATACTTGCCATTAAGGCCACTGCTGCTCCAGGAACATGGATAGGGCTAAGGAGGCCCAAGGGAAAGAGGGGTTAGGCAGCTAAGTCATACAGCCCAGTCTCCAGCCCCACAATTCCCTCTCTTGCCCTGTGCCAGCCACTCCCACCTTCCCCTACATGGAGAGGGAGTGGGGGTATGAGATACTGGGCGGCATCGCTCACTGGGACAGACGCCAGGCCACATCCTTCCTGTCCACAGGTGATTTCTCGCCAGCGCCATTGACCGATTTTGCTGGCCCACTTCGCTCTGCTGCCAGAGGATGATTCCCCCTCCCCTTGACCAAGGGCTGCTTCTCACAGGAGGTACCTAGGGAGACCTGAACTCTGGAAGGCATTAACTCAAGCCAACATCTTTAGGGAGGGAGGTTCCCTGGAGACCCAGGATGGAATTTTTACTCTCCTTTTGGTCCTCATGAGAGAGAGAGAAAGCCGAGAAGAGACAGGCATGCACATAGGCAGTCACACGGGCCCCGAGGAAAAGAAGCAAAAGAGTACAAGCTTCATTTCTATTCCAGGCAGGTCCAACCCAACCCTCTCCGTGGACAGTACCAAATCCCAGACAGGGGCCACTCCTGCTCTTCCCCCCAGCCCTCCTTGAGGGGACTCTGGGGGCTTCACATCTGCTCCTATTTAGGCTCCTTCCTACGATGAGTGCTGGCTACCCTGGCCAGAACACAGGCCTTCCGGCGTTTGAGGGCAGCTGCCCCCGATTCACTGGGACAAAATCAATTTCCAGCATGGGGACAACTCCCGAGAGGAGACCCTGCGTCCCGAGCAGAAAAGGACGGAGCCCCTGACAGCGTGAATGATCCAGTGCTTGTTAATTAGATTAGCTGGGGTGCCCTGGTGGGTGCTAGGCAACAGGGAGAAGGGATGGGAAGAGGAGGGGGACATGTGAATGAAGGAAACACATTAACATTCAGGACAGCGCAGCTCTCAGGCTGAGGCATTAACCTCTCCACCTCTGCCTGGCCGTTCCGCCACTCTGAACCCCAAAGATGGAGACCCCTGGGAGGGCCTGATGGATCGGCTCCTGAAACAGCCTCTCATCTGGGCCCAAGAGGGGAAGACCCAGCTAGTGGCTGCATCGCAGGATGATCTTCGAGGGCCCTGCCAGCTGGACACCCCCAAGCAAGTGGTGTTGAATGACACCCAGAAGTCACCTGGAGGTCTCCTCTTCAGGCCCTTGGCTGGCAAGGATGGGGCCTGGTGGGTGCCCTGGGCTGGGAGCCTTCGTGCTGGGAGAGGGGTGTATTGTGGCCGCAGTTCCCTGCATCACCTGGCTCTGGGGGCGGGCAGGGGAAGAGAAGCGGGGTGCTTAGTGGAAAGAGCCCGGGCTTGGGAGTCGGAGGACATGGGTTCTAATCCCGGCTCCGCCACTTGTCTGCTGTGTGACCTTGGGCAAGCCGCTTAACTTCTCTGTGCCTCAGTTTCCTCATCTGTAAAATGGGGGTTAAGATTGTGAGCCCCATGTGGGACCACCTGATTGCTTAAGAACAGTGCTTGGCACGTAGGAAGCACTTAAATACCATTATTATTATTGTTATTATGAGGTGGTCCCCAGGATGAGCACCCCATGTGTGAATCCCTTCCCTAGCGTTCCCCTGAGCCCTCACCGGTATTACCACTCCTTCGGTGGCTGAGTCAAAGACAGCCCAACAGGCTGGCTCTCCCCGATACCTCTACTTCCCCTAGATTCGGAAAACTGCCATCCTCCCTGCTGGGGACTGACGCTGGCTCTCTCTGCTGGCAGCATTCCGATCCACCCAACAGGACCCAGGCGCCCTCCTGTTTCCCAAACAAATCATCCTAGAAGTGGCTCTGCCATCTTGGCAGGCCTCACCCAGGCTCTGGGCCCGAGGCTGGGTGTGTCGGGCTGGATCCGGGGAATGCCGTGATGCCACCTGCATGTATCTGCTCAAGAACCCCATTACCTTTCCAGGTCAAAGCTATGGAAAGAGCCCTTCAAAGTGCCCTCGCCCCAGCTCTGCTGGCACACCCCTACCCGGCAGTGCCCACTCCTTGGTGACCCATGTTTCAGAAACCTCTGGCTCTGGGCTGATTGGCAAGAACTCTGGAGGGCCTGAGCCTTTGGCAGTACAACCTTGTCCGGATGCGAGCCCAAGGGTCAACTCACTGACAAACTACATACAACCAAAAGAAGTAAGCACTGTGCTATCCACCTCCATCTCAGATTTCCCTCCCCAGCCCTGCCAAGGCCAATTCTAAAAATGACAGGCTATGCAGTTCATCTGAAAGGTGGGCAAAATGGCCGACACTTTGGATGGCCGTGGGGATACTGGGTCGGAACAGGGGGATATCTGGGAGGCTAAAACTAGCCTCCGGTAGGCCCTGGGGGTGTGTTCCAAGAGAAAGAGCATCTTCCCTGTCCACAGCCCGGCAGGCAGTGGAAACGTCAGGATGCGTGACCTCCTTGAGTCCTGAGAAAACCGGAAATGTTTCCAGGCGGCCCCCGCTGTGGAAATCGTAAGAAGACAGACCCATCCGCTCCCATTCCTCCCAGTGCCGGTGGAACACGGGCAGAAGGGCGTGGAGGCTGTAAGCCCTCAGTCTGACACAAAGCGACCCTTGGGCCCCGTCCACCGGGGGGAACCTTACCGGCCGAGGGGGCCAACGGGGCCTGGCCAGGCTGATGGAGCAGGGCCGGCCAGGACGGGGATGGGAAGCCGGAAGGCAGAGGCGCGGACCTTACCTCGGCGGGCTCCCGGGTGGCAGCCCCTTCAGGCCGGAAGGTGCTTCCAGGTGCTGACAAACGCGGTGGGGATAAGCGAGTAAGGCACCGTGGTGACGCAGTTCCAGGTGTCCGAGGTGGGGTCATAGCAGTCCAGGGTCTTGCAGCGCTGCGTCCCGAAGTAGCCGCCCACGACGTAGAGCTTATTACCCGAGGCCAGGGCGTGGCAGGACATGCGCTTGGCTGTCATGTCGCCGATGCGCGTCCAGCGGGTGGTCTCGCAGTCGAAGCGGTAGGCCGAGGCGGCGGTGAACTCGGTGTCGCCGCCCATGATGAAGATCTGGCTGCCCAGCACGGCGGCGGCGGTGTAGCGCCAGGGCTGGGGGCACTCCGCCTCGATGGTCCAGCGGTTCTGGCCCGGGTCGTAGCACTGGACCTTGGCTGCCAGGTCCCGGTGGATGCTGGTCCCGCCAAAGACGAAGAGCCTGAGCTGGGCGCTGACCACAGCGGCGTTGCTGACACCATCCCGGAGCGGGGCCACCATGGCCCACTTGTTGGTCTCCGGGTCGAACTTCTCCACTTGCTTCAGGGACACGGACGGGGAGGCCGGGAAGACCCCTGCCACGGCCGTATGGCCCCCGACCACGTACAGGCAGTTCTCCAGCTCGGCCGAGCCATGGCCGAAGCGGGCGATGAGCATGGGGGCGGCCTTGGCCCACTCCTCACGGACGGTGTCGTAGACCCAGACGTCCTTGGAGACCCCGTTCTCGGCCCCACGGCCCCCCGTCACGTACACCTTGCAGCCGACGGCGCAGGCGCTGAACTCCTTGCGGGGGCTGGGCAGGTCGGCCTTGGGGATGATCTCCTTGGCCTGCTGGTCCACCTGGTAGATCTTGTCGCACAGGAAGGTCTGGCCGCCCAGGATGAGCAGGGTGTGCCCGGCCTTGCGGGGCCGGGCCCAGGGGCCGGGGACCGCCCCAGCATCCTGCAGGATCCGCTCCTTGTAGCGCAGGGCCTCGGCCACGAGCAGCCGGCTGCGCTCGTCCCCCGCAATCAGTGGCTCGGAAGCCACCGCCTCCTGGAGGCGGTCGGCGGGCAGCAGGGCCAGCCGTACGCCCCCCAGGAGCTCCGGCAGGTGGGCCCGGCGCCGCCCTGGGTCGTGCCGGACCCAGCGAACCACCGCCTCGAAGACCACCTGCTCGTCCTCCGCCTCCAGCTCGTCGCTCGAGATCAGGTCCAGCAGCGTGGCCTTGGACAGGCTGCGGAAGTCCTCGCTCCGCTGCAGGGCCTCGAAGTGTGCCAGGCACATGCGCCAGGACAGCTCGTAGAGCCGCCGGCACTGGTGGGCATCCGACAGGAGCATCATGCCCAGGCAGTTGGTCGGGAAGAGGTTCTTCTCCAGGAACTCGGCCGCTGCATCCCGCACGTCGGGGAACTGCAGCATGTCCGCGGCCTCCAGCAGGGACTCGGCGTTCTCCTCGTTAATGACGATCCGGGACGAGTAGGCGAAGTCCAGCAGCGGCTCCAGCACCTCCGGGTGGAGGCTGTCATGGAAGTTGACCGCCTCGTCCAGGCTCTCCCGCAGACCGTGGCTGAACATGGCCTCGAAGTAGCGGCTGGAGGCGGCCAGCACGGCCCGGTGGCAGGGGAAGGCACGGTCGCCGGCCCGCAGGGTCACGTCCGTGAACATGCGGTGCTTGCGCAGGGTGTTAAGGTGGGCTAGGACGCAGTCCGGGTGGGAGGCCTTGTGGAAGACCGAGATGTTCGCCGAGCCCGTGCTGCTGCGGGATTTACGGTTCTCATGGACGCTGACGGACATGGTGGATGGCGGGCCTGCAGAGGAGAGGGATGTGGGGGAAGGATGGAAAAAAAGTCTGTCAGTCCTCTGAGTGCTGCGGGAAGGAGAGATAAAAAGTGTGTGGAGGGGTGAGTATGAAAGTGTGTGTGTGTGTGAGAGACAGAGAGAGACAGAAAGTGTAAGACAGTGAGAGGGCGTGAGTGAATGTGTGTTAGTGTGACGAGAGGGTTTTGAGACTGTGGGAGAGTATGAGTGTGTGAGAATGAGCGAGTAAGAGGGTGTGTGAGAAAGTGGGGAGAAAGAGAGAGAGAGAGAGAGAGAGAGAGAGAGAGAGAGAGAGAGAGAGAGAGAGAGAGAGAGAGAGAGAGTGTGTGTGTGTGTGTGTGTGTTTGTGTTTGTTTTGGGGGGCCCAGAGCCTCCCGGGCCATACTGCCCTTTTTCCTTATGGTTTTCGTTAAGCACTTACTATGTGCCAGGCACTGTACTAAATGCTGGGTTAGATGCAAACTAATGAGGTTGGAAACAGTCCATGTCCCACATGGGGCTCGCAGTTTTCATCCCCATTTTACAGATGAGGTAACTGAGGCCCGGAGAAGTGAAGTGACCTGCCCAAAGTCACAGGGCAAACAAGTGGCAGAGCTGGAATTACAACCCAGGACCTTGTGACTCACAGGCCCACATGCTCACAGGCCACGCTGCTTCTTGGGGCAGGGCACTGTTCTATGAGCTTGTGAAAGTATAACTGAGTTAGTAGACGTGGTCCCTGCCCTCAAGGAGCTTCGGGCAGGCAGACGGTGGGCCCCTTCATCCCAACCTTTGATTTTAATGGATTGGCCACTGCAGGAGACGAAGTTGGAACGCTTCATTTACCATGTTTGGTAGGTAGCCAACCAAAAAACTCCATCACCGTGTGCTCCAAATCAGCAAGCACAGTCAAGTCATCATTGGCTGACTGCTTCACGGAAGAGCTGCATTTGGGACAGAGAGCAGCTGGGTTCATCCAGTTACTACTTTGGAAGAAATAGTTCCAGATGTGGAGCTGCTATTGGTTCCATGGAAAGAGCTATGCCTGGATTTGAAGAGATTACCTAAAGCCCACTGCTCTTTGACCTCTGCCTCATAGTCGTCGGCTGCCACCCACTGCTATGACACCATCTTTAGGGGATTGGACTCCGTTTGGGGATTTGGGCAGTCTGGAAGTTTCCCGAGAAGCAGATCGCCACATAATAGCCTCCCAGATTCCTCCACTCGGTCCCCAGGTTGCTCACAGCCTGGGGGCAGGGGAGGGTCAGGTTCTCTAGATGGGCACCGAATTTGGGAAGAGCCAGATGGGCTTTACTTTCAGACCAAGCGGTTCCTCCAGATGATTCAGAAACCAGAAGGCGGCTGCTGGGACCCCGGAGGGGAATCTGACCAGACCTTCTGCCTGTAAACCCCCAGGGCTCTCTCTCAAAGCCCTTATGAGAAGCACAGGAGAGCGGAACCATGGGAAAGAGCTCTTCAATCAGGAAATGAAGAGCGCTTAACACAACAGTCTGGATTTACCTCAACTCACATGGCCAAGGAAGCTTAAAACTCACGGAGTGGGGCTGCCTCTTCAAGGACTATGGTGCCAGAGGCAGTGGCATCTGTCTCTCGGGCAGCTAGCGTCTGGCCACCAGATTGGGTCACCATGAATGGCTACCCTCTTCCTGGTGCTTGGTGCCCTGGGGGCATGGCCAAAGGGTTGGGACTCCTATGTGGAGCAGGTGATGGACAGCAGCGTGGCTCAGTGGAAACAGCACGGGCTTTGGAGTCAGAGGTCATGGGTTCAAATTCCAGCTCCACCACTTGTCAGCTGTGTGACTTTGGGCAAGTCACTTAACTTCTCTGGGCCTCAGTTCCCTCATCTGTAAAATGGGGATGAAGACTGTGAGCCCCAAGTGGGACAACCTGATTACCTTATATCTACCCCAGCGCTTAGAACAGTGCTTTGCACATAGTAAGCGCTTAACAAATACCAACATTATTATTATTATTATTATCAAACGGTAATTCCCAAAGTGCCACTTGCACCTTTAACTCTGGGAAAGATCAGTCTCCTCACCAAACACCTGTGCCAAAAAGAGCCAACCTTCTACGTCAGGCCCAGGGTCAGTATTTATTGAGCGCTTACTGTGTGCAGGGCACTGTACCTAATAAGCACTTGGAAGAATAAAATGCAACAATAAACAGACACATTCCCTGCTCACAATGAGCTTACAGTCTAGAGGATGGACCAAGCCATTCTGCTTCCACTAGCCAGTCCTCTCTCTGCCGGCTCACCTACCATCACGAGTGGACCAAATCTAACTGAAATGAAAACTCAAATCCAAAAATGAACTTTCCTTATTAGTAAATATCGGATGTGTACGAGCAAACTGTAAGCTCTGTTGCTTGTGGACACACACACACACCAACATGCCATTTCAAAACAGGATTTTCACAAACTGAAAATGCAAATAAATGTGTTTCCTCCTTCCACAGACACCAAGGGCACCACCCCATCCAGTGGGCGCCCCCTCCCACAGCCCTCAGCAGGTACTCGGGAGAGCGGAGGAAGGAAGAAATTACCTGACGGAGGTGGATTTGAAATCAGCATCCAACTCGATCACTCCCCCGTCCCACTTCTCTCACTCTCCTAGCTCCCTTGTCATCGTCCAGGTAAATAAACACAAAGCCACAAGCATAATTCACTGCTGCTGCTTAGTTCATATCATCAAGAGTATTCATTGAGCACTTACTATGTGCATAGCACTGAACTAAACACTTGGGAGAGTACGATACAACGGAAGTAGCAGGCACATTCCCTCCCCAAAATGAGCTTACAGTCTGAAGATGATAATAATAATAATTACGGTACTTGTTATGCACTTACTATGTGCCAAGCACTGTTCTAAGCACTGGGTAGATACAAGCAAATTGGGTTGGACACAGTCCCTTTCCCAGATGGGGCTCACAATGTTCATCCCCATTTTACAGATGAGGTAACTGAGGCCCAGAGAAATTAAGTGACCTGCCTGAGATCACACCGCAGACAAGTGGCAGAGCAGAGTTTAGAACGCAGGTCCTTCTGACTCCCAGGCCCATGCTCTATCCACTAAGGTACACTGCTTTGGCATCCCGGGCTAAAGCCAGAGAACCCCTGAGCAGCCTCAGCTTTGGGTCTTCGCTGCAGGCAGGAGCTCAGTTCCAATCAATCAATCAATCAATCGTATTTATTGAGCGCTTACTGTGTGCAGAGCACT